>NC_013490.2:1025211-1042380 GCF_000004555.2 Caenorhabditis briggsae
AATTAAATTAAATTTGCAGGACGATGGCGTTTGTTCTCAAAAGTATGGTGACAAATTTGTAGAACTTTATGAGAACATGATCAAAAGAAACGACAAACTTCGAGTTTGTCTGGACGACAAGAATGAGCAATTCGTAAGATTATTTTCTTTCAATTTTCTTATATCATCTTAAATTTCAGTTCGAAGATTCGGTCTGCCTCGCATACCCAGAAGAACGTCGTCACGAATATGACAATGCCATTCGACGTCTTCTGAAACATCTTTTGAGTATTCAAAATCCAAAAGAGAGAGAGAGAGGGAGGGAGTCTCTCTCTCTCAACACAAAGAGAGAGAGAGAGACTCTCTGTGTTTATAAGAGGTCACATGAGGCAGGGACACAGCACCATATATAGAGAGAGAGAGATATATCTCTCTCTTGTGTGTGTGTGTGGAATACAGGGAGAGAAGAAAGACACACACACCACACAGCGTGTCTCCCTCCCTGTCCCCGTCTCTCTCTCTCTCTCTCTCTCTCCCTCGATTGCCTGAGAGAGAGAGAGAGAGAGACTCTCTCTCTCTCTTTGTGTGACACACAGAGACCCATCTTCTTCTTCTTCTTCTTCTTTTTGCATTCCCTCTCTCTCTCTCTCTCTCTCTCTCTCTCTCTCTCTCTCTTTCCAATTTTTTCTCCTTCATACAACACCAACCACAACCTTCTTCTTCTTCTTCTTCCTTCTTTTTCTAGTCATATAGATATTCTTCCTCTTTTTTAGTCTTTTTTTGGTAAAGATGTATCGATTTTTGTATTTGCACACTTTTGATCTTTTTTGATCTACATAGATTTAACAACAAATTCCAGGACAAAGACCCGCTGCCCGGTCAAACGTTCTTGACAACCATCTACTCGGAGCCACTCTCCCTCCATCGTCGTTGCCAAATTCTGATCGCTTTCGACGTCGGAAAATCGATTCCTGAGATTTCAGCGTTAATTGGCTGTTCGGAAAGATCGGTAAGGGTTTTTTGGGTGTCAAAATTAGGGTTTTAGGGGTGTAAGAGGTCAAAATTGCGCTCAAAAAGTCGCCGAAAATTCAATTTTCACAGTTTCTAAGGTTCAAATGGTCTAGAAGGTGCTTTAGAATCAAAATAATTTGAAAATTGAAAAACCCCCAAACTTTAATTTTTAAAATATTATATTTGCAGATCAAAGAAACCCTCTGCACTCGAATCCTTATTGATCGTCATCTGGTTGATCAGTACCTCGAAGAGCTCGAAGCAGAAGAAGAATCGAAAAATCCAGAAATGATGAGACAGCAACAGAGAGAGAGAGAGAGAGAGAGGCTCTCTCTCTGTGTGTAGGGAGAGAGAGAGAAAATTCGCTATTTAGGAAAAGTTACCAAAATCTAATAAATTCTAAAAATCATGCACAGTCTAGTTAATTGTGAGCTAACAGATGTCCTTATCACTAATCTACAAGCTCAAAGCTATCGAGAAAGCGTTCAAAACACTTTGGGGCCCTTCTATTTTTATCTGGACTGACAGAGCCTTCAGAGCCTACTGTACAGGGTGCGCAATAATTAATCCCCATACTGTAGAATCTCGAAATTTCTAACAGCTCAATTTCTATAAGAAAATGAGCCCTTATTCCTGGGATTATGGTATTTCTGCTAAAGGACGTACAGATTTTACTATAAAATTGAAACTTTGGAATAAATGGTTACATGGACATTGGCAAGGGACTTTGAAGGCAACT
This sequence comes from Caenorhabditis briggsae, assembly GCF_000004555.2. Taxonomy (NCBI): domain Eukaryota; kingdom Metazoa; phylum Nematoda; class Chromadorea; order Rhabditida; family Rhabditidae; genus Caenorhabditis; species Caenorhabditis briggsae. Next base: position 1,026,941 of record NC_013490.2, read on the forward strand.
GGAGAGAGAGAGAGAGAGAGAGAGAGAGAGAGAGAGACCTAGTAGAAGCTCTCTTTTTTGCGAATTCTTCCCTTTCTGCTTTCTCGTAGTGAAAAGTGGGCGGGGTTTTGCGTCAAACGTATGTGAGGGAGAGAGAGTGTGTCCCTTTCTCTCTCTCTCTCTCTCTCTCTCTCTTCTAAAGAGAAATTGGAAGCGACAGAACTAGAGAGAGAGAGAGAGGGAGGGAGACCCTTCCTATCCCAGCTGTCAGGAAAGAGAGAGAGAGAGAGAGAGAGAGAGAGAGAGAGAAAGAGAGAGAGACCCTGTCTCTATACAAGTGGAATGGTTAGATAGAAATTCTCCTATTTTCAAAAATCGGTCTAAAAATTCTAAATCAAGGGATCTACCGTATACTGACACTTTGAGCTCAATTATCTCAATTCCTATTAGACATATCCAAATTTGATGAACTACAAAAATGCTTGGGTATATCATCTTCTAGATTTTGGCAGTTGATGGTTGTTGATATCTCTTATAGAAATATAGATAGGCGGACCCAAACTTCTAGAATCACACCTACCCCAGAGGTATCAACAATGACTGCTCCATGAATGCGTCGTCCCAAATAACTCATATAGACATCCGGTTTGATACAAATCAGTGGAAGCTTGTTGGCTGTCAATTGGATCGGTGGAAGATATAGTTTTGGTGCTGCTGGAAATGTTTACACTTTTTTTGGCTCTAAATCCCAAAAATTATGTTTAGGATTTTATGAAATTCCTAGTATATACATACTAATCAAGTTTGGAGCTTTACTTTTGTAGTTGACAACGATTTTCTACCTACATTAGTTTTTGAGAAATGCGCCTTCAAAGTTGACGGCTGTGCGTAGTAGAAGAGAAGGGGAGGCACGCCCACTTTAAAAGCGCACATTTCAAAGAATACAGTAGCTAGATAAAAAAAATAGAAAGTATAAAAATGTTAGCAATTTTGTTTTATACGTTTTTGTAATTAGCACAATTTTTCTAGCTAATATGGTTCCTGAGTTATGCTCCTTTAAAGTTGCCGTCTGTCCTTTATGCGCATGGGAGCGCCTCCTTTAAAGGCGCATATCTTAAAAACTCTGGTAGCTAGAAAAAAGTTGTCCACTACAAAAAGGTTGGAAATTGACTTATTTACATTTTTGTAGTTAACAACTTTTTTCTAGCTACAGTACTTTCTGAGATTTGCGTCTTTAAAGTTAGCGCGCCCTTTCCTATCTGGCGTCTAAAATCTCTCCAACTTTGAAAGCGTATAGCTCAAAAACTACGGTAGCTAGAAAAAAGTAGTCAACTACAAAAATGAAGTTTTAGTTTTCATTAATAAAGTTTACACTTTGCAGAAGTGACAAACCTTGTCCATCCTCACCCTTGCCCATTTGCATCTGATGAAGTCTCTTTGCATAATCCCCTTTAATATAAATTCCAGCCTTCTGAAACACTCCTTGAAGCATTCTATAATGTTGTGGTGACCCAATCATATTGATTCCATTCGCTTCGAAAATTTCATTAAGCGTCAATTGGACCACTTTTCCATTGTATTCAAAGTCAACTGACTCGTCTAGAGGAACCAGGAAAATTCCAGCCTTGATAATTTCAGTCATCGGGGAGTAGGTACAATTCTCCACGTGGCAATAGAACACCTCTTCTCCAATTTCGTACGGAGGCACTTGTTTCCAGAATAGAGGCCATGGAAGATGATTTCCTGGATAGGCACGTGGCTCCAGAATTGAACTTTCAGGACTTTTCGATAGATTAGCGCGGGAGACTAGATTCTCTAGCCCAACTTCTGCAGGACATGGTTTCTTAGAAGGCATTGGGCTATCTGAAGATGTTCTGATTTTGCTCAGAACATCAGAAATCGTTTGTTGAGGAGGGACTACTGTAGTTGAAACTGCTTTTGAGCCCCCTTCAGTTTGCCATGTGAATTCTGGAGCCTCTCCAGATGCCAACGACTTCTTCTTGTCTTTTTTGATTGTTGGTAGACCGAAAAAGACTGCTCCTTCTGGGACCACATTCTCTCGAAGGGTTATATGGACCAATTGAGCTGCACGATCGGTGACAATTGATTGACGGGTTTTGAAGTTTTTGGAATTCTTTCCTATAAAGTCTTTCAAGGTGATATTGCTCATTCCATGAGTCTTCAGATGGGCCATTTGTTGATGAAGTGCCTCTGATTCAGGGTCGGGGATGTAGGCGGCGGGTTCCTGGAATAGTGGAATCTTTAAAAATCCTAAAATTCTTTTTTGTGAAAATTCCTACAAAACTTTTAGGTTCCCAAAACCACAAAAATATATACCGAATTTCCTGAAATTCCTATTATATCTAGGGCTCCATTTTGTGCAATTGACCTTCTTTATCTCGCTACCGTAGTTTTTGAGATATGCGCCTTTTAAGTTGGCGCGCTAGAAAAAACGTTGTCAACTACAAAAATGATGAAAATGTTATTTTATACACTTTTGTAATTGGACCCCGTGCCTGAACAAAGTGGGAGTCGATCAAATTTAAAGGCGCATATCTCAAAAACTACAATAGTTAGAAAAATGGTTTCAACTTTAAAAATGTGTAAAATTTAAATTTACACATTTTCCTAATTGACAAATTGTTTCTTGCTACCGTAGTTTTTTAGCTATGCGCCTTTGAAGTTGGCGTGCCTCCTAGACCCAGAAAGAAAGGGAGCGCCTTCTTTAAAGGCGCATAGCTTAAAAACTACGGCAGGTAGAAAAAAGGTGTCAATTACAAAAAGGAAGCTCTAGTCTTGTTTAGTATCTTTTGAGAATCTCTGAAAATTTTAAAGAAAGTTTCAGATCCTTGAAATCAGCAAGACTTCAGGCTCCGAAATTTCAACTTTTCGAGCTCAAGCGTTGAGACTCAATTTGAAACTTTAAGCCACATTTTGAATATCCGAAAGGGGGTCTAAAACCAACCTTTTTCTGTCCCAAATCTCCTGGATTCTCAAACTTCTGAATAGGAGAATTCGAATTCCCGCCATTTTGGACATTTCGATGGATGGATGGTGATGGCTGCGGTGTGTGAGATGAAGATGATGATGGAGCTCGACGCTTTTTTGGAGCCACCTGAAACTTTTCAAGGATTTTTTTGGGAAAAAAACTGAGATTTCAAAAAAAATTATTTTATTTTTCAGAATTTTTTAAAATCTGAAATTTTCTAAAACTAACCGGAGTATTATCAAAAACGGCTGCTGACGTGGCAGTGACAAGTCTGGTCGATCTTCGAGGTTCAGAAGACATTTTTATGGAGTCTGAAAATAGGATTTTTCCGCTGAAATTAACAAAAAAAAACGAAAAAAAAAAGGAATTTTCTAGATCCTGGACTCTACTAGGTAGGTCAAAAAAGTCTAAAAAGGTTTATTGGGGGTCATGAAAAAGCGGAAAAGGACTCTAGTTAATCTTTTTGTACATTAGGAAAATTGGCTTCTTTTTTCCCATTTGCAGAAAAAAAAAGGAAAATCCGAGATTTCAAATTTTAAGGGATTTCTAGGGAATTTCTAGAGAAACGAGAGAATTTCAAAAATTGATTTTAAAATGTCTTAAAGGCGTTAAAAACCTCTTAAAAATGATTTTGAAATGATTTTGAAGCGTTTTTTCGCAAAATGCACAAATGGCTTAGTGGGATTTTCGACGTTTCCCTCAACCAATCTGACGACCCGAGTTCAATTCCTCTTGGTGGCAAACCTTTTTTCCTTTTTGTTTTCAGCATTTTCAGCCTATTTTTGAGCATTCAAAGTGCGAAATTTTGAAATTTCAAAAATTGTTAACTTTTTTTTTTGAAACTGAAAATTTGAAATTTTTAAAACATTTTATTTTAAAAATAATTCTCCTAAAATGCTTTATAATAGTCTAAAAGTGATCTAAAAATGAATAAAAAGAATTCGCCACCAAGTGGAATCGAACTCGGGTGGTCAAATTGAAAATTTTGAAAAATCCCACTGAGCCATTTTGGCAATGTTTCGAAAATTTGAGAAATTCTTGTAATTTCGGGGATTTTCGGAGTTTCGGATGCTAAAAATCGCACTTTCGAGCGAATTTGGCAATTTGACAGAGTTTAGAGCAATTTTCAGAAATATTTTTTTGTAATTTTCAAATCATTTTTCAGAGAGAAATTTCTAATTTTCAGAATATCGATACTTAAAAAATCGATTTTAAGTTAAAAAAGAAAGTTATAAAATCGGAAAGTTTCAGAAAGTCGATTTTTCCATTATCGATGCTCTGAAAATGCCCTTTTTTGCAAAAAATTGAAAATTTCCCAATTTTTCCAGATTTTTTTTGTAAATTTTTTGTTTTTCGCTTTCTTTCTGAGAAAATTTGAAATTCCTATTGGAAATGTCCACTTTTCTCCATATGTCTCCATATTTCTCATGTTCCCTCTAAAAGTATACTGTAGTTTCGAAAATATAATTTCTAGAAAAAATACTGAAAATCAAAGAAACAAAAAAACTAAAAAAAGAGAGAGGGAGAGAGAAAGAAATATAAAAAGTGGATAGAAAGAAAATAGAGAGAGAGAGAGAGAGTGAGAGGGAGAGAGAGGCGGAGAGAACCAGAGAGAAAGAGAAAGAGGCGAGAGAGTGTGCGCCACAGAGAGACGCAAAGAGAAAAAGAGAGAAATGATGAGATAATAATGGAGAGAGAGTAGAGAGACGCAGAGAAATCGGATTCTTATGGGAAAAAGCAATTGATTTCTTGGAAAAATTTAAAAATCTGTAAAAAGAAGAGAAATTCCCATTGGGAATTCAAAAAACAAAGGGAAAAAGCTATTTTCACCCGAAATTGACTCAAAAAGTCAAAATTTTGAAATTCAAAATACAGATTCAGATTTGCCAGTGTCTATTTACTAAATTAGCTCAAAAATGAGCCACACTTCAATTTTCTAGCGATGTTTTGAAGAAAGTTATATGTGTGAGTTTTACATGGGTCTGCTAAATATTTAGCAGTCCAACCCTGCATTAGCTAGAAAAAAGATGTCAATTACAAACATGTTTATTATAAAACTTAACACATTTTTTAGCATATTTTTTGCATCTTTACTGGGTACCGAGAAAATTAGTGTCAAAGTTGGTTCACCCCACCTGGCAGGTGTTGCCACTCTAATTATCGCAGCTCCTGGGAAAGATACAAGAAACTTGTAAACTAAGAAAATGTGTAATATACAGTTTTCTAGTAATTTAAATACTTAGAACTATAATTTTGACTTTGTCACAGACTTTTGAATTAAAAAGAAAAAATATATATGTTTAACGTCTTCTGTGGGCGTTTTGGTTTATCGGAAAAAGCCAAGAATCGGGGATTTTTTGCGGGGGAAATGAGAAAAAGGAAATCCAATCGTAGGAAAGCAAGAAATGGCAAGAATTGATTAAAATTATACGGAAATTGGACATTTTTTGGGATGGAAAGGGTAAATGGGCCTATTAATCTTAAAGGCTCTAAGGTTTTCAGAAGATTCTTCAAATAAAATAATTTCAGGAACTCCAAAATATTGTACAATTTTAAAAAGTTTTAAATTCAAAAACTATTTTTTCAGCTATCTGAAAATTCGAGTTTCTTAAAATAAGCTTTTTTCCTGAAATTTCCAGTTTTCAAAATGCTGAAGTTAGCGCCTCTCCTTACCCCGTGCAAATTGGGAGGTGATCAACTTTAAAGGCACATATCTCAAAAACTACGGTAGCTAGAAGAATGTTTATAACTTTACAAATGTGTAAAATTTAAATTTACACATTTTCCTAATTGACAAATAGTTTCTAGGTACCGTAGTTTTTGAGTTATGCGACTTTAAAGATTGTGCATCTTCAACGGCATCACCTGATGCGCGGCAATATTTAAAGGCGCATAGCTCCAAAACTACGGTAGCTGGAAAAAGTTTTCAACTACAAAAATGAAGTTCTGTTTTTGTTTCATGTATTTTTAATAGTTTCCAAAGGATTTGAAAATATTTGAAGTGTTTTCTTGGAATGTTAAAAGTCTCTTTGTTTTTAATTTGTGGTTAACTTTTTGAAAATCCTTTAAAGGTGGGGGGACAGGAGATTTTTCGTAGTTTTTTTGTAGCTAGAGTATGCATTCTACCGTCACGGTGTACAACACTTAATGTCACTCTGCGTACAGCTGTCGTCCTCGCCTTTATGTATGCAATCGGGTGTGCGCTTTCTCTTTGCCCGCGTGGCTCAGTCGGTAGCGGCGCCGCACCCTCAATCATCGTCCTCACAAGTTCAACTCCTCGAGGGGCATCTTTGAACGGAATTTCGAGAACATTATTTTTTTCATGTCCTTTAAAAATTGATATTTTTGACTTCTATGTATTTTATGTTCTCGGTTTTTTGCTCTTAATTATACTTGCATCATAATGTATATTTTTCTTCTTTAAATGTCTCCAAAACTTTTTTTCTATAAATTTCCTGTTGAAAAATGATAAGCCTTCTCCGCCTTCTTAGCTACGCAATCATCTTTTTTTATCAGTGAATTATTTCTGATTGATTGTGCTCTCTCTTTTTCTTTTTTTCATTCATTTGCCCCCAACCTATTGTCTACTTTTTGTGACTATTTTTTGTTACTGGTCATAAAATACTTTTTAAAAAAAGAGTTATGAGTGATAATGGAGATAACGAAAATATGGAGAAAAAACGAGAATCCTCTACGACTTCTTCGTTAGACAGCAAAAGCGACACTGATTTGTGAGTCCACCTTTTTGTTTTGGCAGAAATTCTTGCTGAAAATTGAAATTTTTAGAGAGGAATTGCTGGAAAACGTAGGTCTTGAAGAGAGCTACAATTTGATTTAAAATTTGATATAATTCGATTTCTTTAAATTTGAGAAAAAATGGTTCGAAAAAATATGTTTCCTTTTTTTTTTGAAAAATTTCAATTTTTTCCTTCTCTACATCTCCCCAAAAATAGGTCTGGTCTCAAATTTTGTATCATTTTGTAGCTCTTTTCATGATCTACATTTTCCAATTAAAATTCATTCAAAAACACTTTTTCCTAGTAATTTACGAATCATTTAAAATCCATTTGCAGAATAGTGGACGAACGAGAAACTTCTTGGCAATCAATATATCTTCTAACTGCGATTGGAATGTTTTGTGGAATTCAATTTTCCATATTTTTCCCAACACTTTGGCCATTTTTGAATACTGTCGATCCGACTGCATCGGCTTCGTTTTTCGGATTTATCACTGCCGCTTTTTCAGTTGGTCAAGGGTTGGCATCTCCGGTTTTTGGTTATTGGATGAATAGGGCAAAGTCTGGTAAGTCAAATTTTGCAAAACCTTTGAACGAAAAATCTTGTTTCAACACTCATGACCTTAAACTTTATAAAATGTCCGAGGCTATATCGAAACCCCCGTACTCAGCTTAAATTGAAAAGTGTGAAATTTTAACTGCAGATTTGGATTCTTCAGGGTCGATTTCATCTAGTTCCAATTTTTCAAAAAAATTTAGCAATGGGAATGAGCCAAAAAAACCTCCGCGCGAGCTAGCATTTGAGCTTTCTCTCGCTGTCTGCGTCTCTTCACATTGGCCTGCTAGCTATTTAGCAAGCCAACGCTCTCGTTTCTCTGCATCTCTTTAGGACTGCTAAATAATTAGCAGACCACTTTTCCGCCAGATGGAAGAAAGGTGTGCTTACTTTAAAGGCTCATATCTCAAAAAGTAGAAGAGCTAGAAAAAAGTTGTCTACTACAAAAATGAAGCTCTATTTTTGTGTTGTACACTGACAAAATTTGAAGTAAATTGAACATGTTTGAGTTGCTTTCGTAGGCATTTGAAGGTCTCAAAATGAATTTCTAGCTGTATTAAACGCAATTTTTCTATCCTTGAATTTCAGTCCGGCAACCACTCGTCTTTGGGATCTCAATTATGATTTTATCGAATATAATTTTTTGTTTCGTCGAAGCGTTTCAAGAAAAAGAAAGAAGATGGGTTATGATGGTGGCCAGATTTTTTATTGGCGTTGGAGCTGGAACAATTGGAGTCATGAGAGCATATGCAGCAACTGCTAGTAGTTTAAAAGATCGTGCAAGGGCAATTACCTTTATTCAAGCTTCATATGTCATTGGAATGACTTTTGGTCCCGGAATTCAGGTTTGTGATCTTTGAGAGAGAGAGAGAGAATGTTGAGTTTAATTCAAGTTTTTTACATTCATTTTCCAATTGAATTCCATTTTGAAGTGTCTAGGCATTTCAAATTAGACTTAAAGTTTAACTACACGGTATTATGTGCACTTTGATTTCCTTATCTATATAATTTTTTGGGTTTCCGCCACATGGTGATGATGAATCAAAAAAACCGGAGAACAAAAATCCGGTATAGGGAACTACAAAAAAATGACAAAAAAACTTCTTTTTTTCATTGTTAAGTGGTTCAAAAACGATTATAGCTTAAAAAATTGGAAAAAATTAAAATTTTAAATTTTTCCATGAATCTCAAAAAAAAAGCAATTCCAGGTCGCCTTTACCCCAATCGGGTACCCGGGTTTAGCATCCGGCCCAATCCACGTAGATATGTATACATCACCTGCCTGGTTTGCATCAATTATCTCGTTTCTGTCGGTGCTTTTTATCTTTATCTTCCTGGAAGAAAATTATGCTGGAATTGATGAAAGTGCAGATGATGAGGGTAATTGTTTCTCCATAACTCGGTTCAAAGTTACAATTTTGAAAATTTGACTCCAGATTTGTATTTCCCAGTGCTGATTTGGTCTAAAAACAAATTTTCAAAAAAATTGAGCAATGCGAAAGAGCCAAAAAACGCTCAAGGGAGCTAGCATTGGTCTGCTAAATAGCTAGCAGACCCACTCTCGCGCTGTCTGCGTCTTTTCATATTGGCATGCTAGCTACGGAGACGCAGAGCGCAAGTCAATTGGTCTGCTAATTATTTAGCAGGCCTACGGAGACGCAGACAGCGAGAGAGTGGGTCTGATAGCTATTTAGCAAAAACACTCTCGTTGTCTCCGTCTCTCATTGGTCTGCTAAATATGAAACTTTGCCACTAGACGAAATCGACCCTGTAGAACTCAAATCTAAGTCCAGAATTTCAAAACTTTGAGTTCTAATCGAGTTACAGCGCTCCCACTGCTCCAATCAACTTCTCTGTATTTATCATTTGTTTTTCTGTTGCAGATAGCTACACCGCAATGCCAACATTCGATACGATATCAGTGGCGGTCTGTGTTTTGACTCAATTTACATTGATGTTTATTATCACTAATCTTGAAACGTATGTTTTTTGATTTATGACCTTTTTGATAGGTTGTTTTTTAAAGAATAGGTTCCTTGTACGCCAAAATGATGTGGGGATGGACGAATGCTCAAGCGGTGGAGTATACTGGAATTCTTCAAGCAGTTAATGGCTTGGTTGGGGTTTTGGTGTACGCCTTATTCGCTGTTAAATTGGGAGATTAGTATGTTTTCGGATCTCCAAAACCAAGAAAAAAAAATGAAAAGTTCAGCATCTCACAAGCTCGCGAACGAATCTTCACAATTTTCGGACTGGCACTTGGTGTGTTATATCATGTGGTCACTTTTCCTTACCCATGGGGTAAAGATTTGCATTTCGAGCTTAAAAATGTTACGGTACATGGGAAAAATGAAACGGAGGAGTTGGGATGCAATCCGGAAAAATATAGATGGTGTGGCTATACTAAGGATGTGAGTTTTCTCTTCAAAAGTCCCATAACTCGGCTCAAAACCGAAGTTTCGAAATTTTGATTGCAGATTCGGGTTTTCCGGAGTCTATTTGATCTAAAAGTAACATTTCAAAAAAATTGAGCAATGGGAAAGAGCCAAAAACTCTTAAGGGAGCTTGCGTTGGAGCTAGCAGACCCATTTTCTCGCTGTCTGCGTCTCTTCATATTGGCCTGCTAGCTATTGAGAGACGAAGAGTGCGAGAGAAGTGGTTTGCTAAATATTTAGCAGACCAAAGATAGATACAGTAAGCTTTTTTGGCTCATTCCCATTGCTCAATTCCTCTGGAAATTCGCAGTTATACCAAATCAACCATGAAGAATTCACATCTGAAGTCAAAATTTCCAAATATTGAGTTCTAATCGAGTTACAGCGCTCTAAACATGTAGCATACCAATGCGGGCTTATTCAAACTGTAACTTGGCTGAAACTCAACATTTTGAAATCTAGTAAATTGTAACTGTTAAAGCTTGAAAAGAGCTTTAAATTGGTACAAAATTTGACTTATACAGATTTTTTTGCACCAAAACTCCGGAAAATTTTCTTTCTTTAGGTAATTAAAACATTCTCCTGATGATGGCAGAAAGCCGAAACGTCGAGAACAAATAAATTGTTTCCCATAAATTGTGCAACCATCAATCCGGTCATCAAGAAGATACTTCATCCCCCAATTATAAATCCTATATTGTCAAATTTGATACCATTTTGTAGCCCTTTTCGAGCTCTATAAATTCCAGCTTACTAGGCTTCAAAATATTAAGTTTCAGCCAAGTTACAGTCCGAAGTCAGCAGTTCAACTTGAATTTAAAAAAAATTTGATTTAAAAAGAAACTTCAGGTCAATTTCTGGATCTACGCCTCAATGTACGGTATCGTTCTCGCCGCGTGCTTCCCAATCGTGAATATTTCGATGAACACACTTTTTAGTAAAATTTTGGGCGCCAGGAGACAGGTTTTTGGATTATTTTAATTAAAAAATTATTATTTTTTTCTAATTCTAGGGAACAATGCAAGGGATTATGCTAATGGCTGGAAGTTTCGCTCGAACTGTCGGCCCAATTCTAGTCTCTTGGATTTTCCAAGAATGGGGACCCGAACCCATTTGGGGCATCGAGGTTTTCTTAATTTTCAGAATTCTAGAATTAATTTCAAAAAGTTTCAGATTCTCACTCTATCTGTCACCGCAATTTTCTGGATAATTTTCTATCGACGAATGACTCCGCTGGACACGAAACCCAAACTAAACCCCTATGAATATTTCCATTATGCCAAAGGAGTACTGTATCGGATTTAAATTTTTCACTAATTTTTGGAATATTTTCTATTTTTGAATCATTATCTGAAAACAAAAAAATGAATAAATAAAGATCTCTAACAATTTAAAAATAACTAATTTGACCTAATTACAGAGAAAAAAAATTAAAAAAAGAAGATTAATGACTTTTCAGCAGCTTTTTGGAATTTTCTTCTTGATCCTCTTCTTCTGTTATTAAATTTCCACCGAATTCCTTCAAAAATTGAATTTTAGCATCTTCCAATTTGCTCCGACTCTCCTCGAGCTCAAACTCTGGTCGCTTGCCATGTGGCAACATTTTGGGGTCTGTGATGACGTCGTCGGCGAGGTTCAACGAGGCTTCGTGCTCCAGAATTTTTTCCGTCTGAAATTTTGTTGAATTTTTAAATAAAATCAGACAAAAATACCGTTTCATTCCACTCATAACCACTGGGTGATCCTACTAACAGATGCCGAAGTTTGCCGCCGCTGAGCGCGTTGATTTTCTCAAATTCCAGATCGGACATTTTTGGGATTTCTCTGAAAAAAATTGAGAAGTTCTGGTGAAAAAAAGAAAATCGAGCGAAAATGAGTGACATAAGCGAGCCTGCAAAATATGAAGAGACGCAGACAGCGAGAGAAGTGGTCTGCTAAATATTTAGCAAGCCAACGCTCTATCGCTTCTCTGCGTCTCTCGATAGTGAATAATTAGCTAGGTCAGTGCAATGTGGCGTTTGGGTCTGCTAATTAATCAGTCGGACACCGAGAGACACAGACAGCGAGAGAGTGGGTCTGCTAGCTATTTAGCAGACCTAAATCGTTTTCCCACTATAACTTCCTTCAAAATAGAGCTAGAAAATTGGAATTTGGCTCGTTTTAAAGGATTTTTCGGCCTGAATTTGAATCTTTATTGAATAATAAACATTTTTCATCTTGAGTGGCAAAATATCGCTTCTCTGCGTCTCCTCGAATTAGCAGACCTATTTTAAGCTATTTTAGCCTAATTTTCACCCCTTTTTTGCCAATTACCTCCTCACTGTCGATGTCATAATTGGATTATCATTATCATCAGTGACGGCTCTCTCCTCTGAAGACGTGGACATCACCAGAAACAATCTGGAATTGTCGTCCTCCATAAAAGCGTTTCCCTTCCCATCAAGCACCACTCTCTCCTGTTCTAACAGCCGATTTTCAGCCTCAACTTGTCTGAAAGCTGCCTCGTAATCCATTCCGAGAACTTTGAGTTTTGGAAGCAAATCCTCGAGGATCAAAGCGGATTTTCCCAGGTTTTTAATGTCCGACAAGCCTTCCAGCCGCAGGAATTTCAACTTTTTTGAGTTTTTCAATCCCATAAGTCCTTTTGAAGAGATTCTATGGCAACCAGAGAGATCCAACATCTCCAGGTTCGGTAAAAGTCCTCCGATTCTTCCAATACTCCAATCATCGATAAATTCACAGTTGGCTAGACGTAAGAGACGCAGGTGACTCAGGTTTTCCAGATTTTCGAGTCCTTCAAACATGATTTGGGTGTTGGAGGCGTCGATTGCTTCGATGAAAAGATTATCCACTTTTTGACCGGGCAAACTGTATCTCTAGAAGATTCTGGGATTTTCTAAGTTGTTCCAGAAGCAAGCTTACATTCCATTTATCCTTCTTATACCAATTATCATCGCCTACAAACTTCACGGCGGCGCCACGATGGACTAGAAAATGCGCGGCCGCCAGATCTGCACCAAGAAATAGAAGACGTTCCGGGATAACTCTGAAAACAGTTTCCATACAAGTTTCTTTAAAATTGGATACCTTTGGTCATATTGCATGTGCTGGAAATTTTTATAGCGCCTGTATCGTTTTATATTGTCAATTGAATGGTCGACATAACGCATCTGAGTGTGCCAAGTCAGCAATTCCATCGGCAGCTGACCTGTATCCTTTCTTGTCATGTCAGCCGGCGCCTTTTTAGGAGTTACTGAAGAAAATTAGTATTTTTTAAGAATTTTTTTCTCAAAGATTTCATGAAAAACTTACAATCATCGGGCCTTTCCGGTGTGATATAGAGCCCTGTTGGTAGCTTGATAAAACTCTGATTCCTCTGCTTCTCTTGGACATTCTCAGCGTGTGCTGCTTGCATTTCTTGCCATCGCTTGAATCTCGACCATTTATGTACCCACCCGTATGACTTGGCACTAGTTTTCATGGATCTTATTGAGATTTGTACCCGATTCATTGTTTTTCTGCAAAAAAAGTTAGTGAAAATCAGTTTTCTAAACGCTTTTATCGCCGGAAAACAGAAAATTGCATAAAAAGAAATATTTTTTAAAGGCGCATAGAGTTATTTACGCGGAGGGTCTCGTTGGGAGGCGATGAGAGAGTGTGCGTTGTAAAAGAGACGCAGACAAAATTGCTAAATTTAAATGTTTTTGCTTGAGTTCCTTTCTTGTTTTTGGCTGTTTTTCAACCGAATTTTCGTTTTAAAAGTAATTTTTAGATTAAAAAATTTGCAAAAATTAGTTTTTCATGAGAAAATTCCATGAAAAACTGCCAAAATCCTCTAAAATCCTCTGAAGTCGATTTTTTCCAGAAAACAACTCTACGAAAAAAATGGTTTTAACAGTTGCCGAAGCCAAGAAGCTAACTGTGCCTCGTCTTAAAGAGGAGCTGACGAAACGTGGATTGGATAGTGCTGGAAATAAGCCAGAGCTGCTTGCCAGGCTAACGGAGAGTATTGAGCTGGTAAGAGATTTTTTTTGAAAAATTTGAAATTTCTGTTCGGGAAAATGTCGAAAAAACGGACTTAAATAGCTAAAAACCCCCATAGAACTTAAATAAGTATGTAAAAATTGTTGTTTCCTGGAAAAATCTATTTTTACTTCAATACAATGGAAAATTTTGGTCAAAACTCAGATTTTGCCGAATCAGTTTTAAAATTAGATAGAAATCGAAAAATAGACAGAAAAACGCTATTTCGAATTTTGAATATTTGAATTTCGAAAAACTAGGTCAAAATTCATTGAAATTACAATTTCCAATTTTCAGGCCGCCGAAGATTTGATTCTGGGCGATGCTGGAAGTGTTGCTGCCGACGCTCATCAAGATCTCAACGATGATATTCTGAACGACGACCTACTGGACGTTCCAAGCATCGATGGGGATCTTCTGGGCGAGACGACGGCCAGTTCAATTGAAGAAGAGCAAAAAGAGACAGAGAAAGTAGAAAAGAAAGGAGAAATGGTGACCGCAGAAGTGATCCGGCTGACAAACCAGTGGATATTGTCACTGTTGAGCAAAATAAGCGAGCTAGAGCTATTCGATTCGGTCTCCCAGTCACTGCGGAGGATCTGGGCTCGGAAGATGCTAAAGCAGCAAGAGCTAAGAGGTAAGAACTAGTTTTTGATGTCGAATTGACGAATTTGGAGTCAATGTCCATGAATTTTGATTAAGGCTGTTCTAAAAAAAAAAAGAAAGTTTTTTTGAATTTGGACTGCTCAAAAATGTGCTAGAATTGTGCTAGAATCTGCATCTGCATACCCTATTATTCAGTTCCCCCAAAATGCTTTTTTCTAGATTCGGCTTGCCAGAAGACGCAAAACGACTCGGTTCTGATGATGCCAAGGCCAGAAGAGCCGAAAGATTCGGAATCCAATCTCCAGCTACTGCTAAACAAGAAAAGGACGAGAAACTGGCTGCTCGTGCCGCTCGTTTCGGTCTTCCAGTAGGCGGTGCCTCTCCAAAAGTGGGCGGAGCCACAAAGGACGCGAAGCTGGCTGAAAGAGCCAAAAGATTCGGAGGAGCTGTGGATGATGCGGAAATGGAGGCGAAAAAGAAGGCTCGATTGGAGAGATTTGGAAATGGATCGAAATAAATTAACCTTTTTTTGTTATTGTACATTTTTCTATTTTTATCTGTTTAGGAGAACATGTGTGATTTTGAGAGGGGAAAATTGGAAAAACTATTCGCTGAAAATTCTCTATTTCCGCTAATTACAAGCATTTCGAGCCATCCCCTTCGAGTTGAAAAATCGATTTACCTTCAAAAATTCCATAGTTCTCTCCGCCTCTCCCGTCTCCCTTCAAAATTTCGTCGAAATTTCTAAACTTTTCCTATTATCCTTGTCAGAGAAAAAAAGGTTGAGTCGAAGTGTGTGCGATGTTTATAAACAAATATCTGAAAACGTAAACAACCGGAAACATTTGAAACGAGTGCGACAGTAACCCGGCGGGAAAATGTTAAATTTACCTGTTTTTTAGTTTTTCTCATATTTTGCAGCAAATTTCGTCGAATATGGTTTGTTTTTCATTGTTTTTTGCGGTATTTTAAAATGTATTCGACGAAATTTGCTGCAAAACATGCGAAAAGCTAAAAAATGAGTACCGTAAAACCTGTAATGGAAGTGCCCCTTGACTTTCAACTTTGAGCTCAATTATCTCGGTTCCTGATAAAGATCAAAAATGTGTCAACTG
>NC_013490.2:1042717-1047910 GCF_000004555.2 Caenorhabditis briggsae
CCTGATAAAGATCAAAAATGTGTCAACTGATAAATTGTTTATCATGATAGCAGCAACAATTTATTAGTTGACAAATTTTTTACATCTTTATCAGGAACCGAGATAAATGTGCTCAAAGTTGAAAGTCAGGGGGCACTTCTATTACAGGTTTTACGGTAAATTTAATATTTTCCCGCCGGGTTACTGTCGCACTCGTTTCAACTGTTTCCGGTTGTTTACGCTTTCAGATATTTGTTTACAAACATCGCATACACTTCGACTCAACCTTTTTTTCTCTGACAAGGATAATACAACTTTCCGCCCAAAAAATCCAAATAATCTCATCCCCTCGACAAGGGGCCCTTGTTGTTAATTATGGACCTTAATCTCTATTCAATTTATAAATTATCTAACTTATTCCAATACTTTTCCTAGATTTTTCGTTTTGTCAGCTGAGCAATATTTATCATATTCTCTCTATTTTTTATTCAAAAAAATGTATCAAAAAAAAATCAGTAAAAATCATGGAAGCGGAAATCGAAGCGCTGTGCTCGATTTGGGATGGTGTCCACGTGGCAGAAGCGTCTGGAAATAATGAAGAACGTCATCTGAAGCACAAAATCAAATCACTGGAGGACGAGATGATGTCGGCGTCGGTGGTGATTGAGATGACCATTTTTAGCGGGGTGAGAAAATTATAATTTTTAGAAAAACAATTTTTTTTAATATTAAAAAAATCTGAAAATTAAAATATTTGGTTTTTTTGAATTCTGAGAACAATTGTTAGGAAGAAAATCGAATTTTTTCCAGTACCCATCAGTTCCTCCCCGAGTGGTTCTCTCGAATCCACGTGGCATCGGCGAGCCGGAATTCCAAGAGCTTCAGAGGCAAATTCGGCGAATTGTTGAAGAGAATTCCGACGAAATGCCGATTATCTGTGAAATTTTTCAGGTTGGAACTTGTTTTTTTAGAAAAAAATATTTAAAAAAAGAAAATTTCAAATTTTCAGCACTGCTGTGACTATCTGGCTGAAAACCAGCACACCAACATGGACTGTTCGATATGTCTTCTGTGTCTATCCACGTCACCAATCCATGTGACCCAATGCGATCATTTTATGCATGCCACGTGTTTCTGTCGGTACCTTCAGGAATGCTCTGATGGGTTTCAGAAGGAGATTCAGGACGCACAGCCACATATGAAGGAAAAAGTGGTGACGGTGAGAAATTAGCAATTTTTAGGATTAAAATTTGCTTTCTAGAGTTTCCACGACGTTAGGTTAATTTCTGACCTAATTTCCGGCATTTTGATACCCATATTGGACTAGTTTCAAAAATTTTGAGCTCTGACGTCTTCTGAACTTCAGAATACGAAAAGAAAATTGATTTTTCCAGAACATCCTCTGTCCTGTGTGCCGTGAGCAACTAACCGACGCCAACACAATTCACAACTATCGTCAGAGTATTGAAGAAATGAAACGCCAAACAAAAAAGAATCAGAAGACGTTGAGCGCCAAGAAGCGACGAATCAGCACGACGACAGAAGACGTTCAGAAAACAATGAAGACGTGGAAAGAGGAGCAACGTCGTCTGACGAAGATTTTTGAGAAGCAGAAGAAGAAAGGAGGGATTATTGATGTGGAGGAGGACAAGAAGCGCCGGGAATTCTATATTGAAGTTGGGAATTCGAATTCCGAAAATCCAGTGGACGAAGTTTTCGAGGAAGAAGACAAATAACTGTTTTTCTTTTTCGAAATTGTATTTGAAATTTTATAAATTTGACAAATATATTTTTTTCATGAATTTTTCAGCACTTCTAGATCTTCCCATCGTTTTTGCCACGGAATTTCCTTCAAATTGATACCAATATTGCCCTATTTCCGTCGATTTTGGCTGAAATTAGCTGAAAAACGCCCATGCAAACATTAGCATACCTAATTTCTCTGCGTCTCGGTTGCAGGCAACAAAGCCACGTTGCATGTTGGTCTGCTAAATATTTGGCAGGCCTACGAGACGCAGGCGACGAGAGCGTTGGCCTGCTAAACAGTGACCAATGAGACGCAGAGAAACGAGAGCATTGGTCTGCTAATGTTTGGCTCGCCTAAAGAAACGAGAGAAGTGGTCTGCTAAATATTTAGCAGGCCAACGCTCTCGTTTCTCTGCGCTTCGTAGGCCTGCTAAATAGCTAGCAGACCCACTCTCTCGCGCGCTGCGTTTCAGAGATCCTCGTTGGTCTGCTAGCTATTTAGCAGACCAATGCTAGCTAATTTAGCTTTTTTTTGTCTCATTCCCACTGATCAATTTTTCTGAAATTTTGCTATTTGATGAAATCGATCCTGAAAAATCCAAATCTGCAATTAGATTTGAAAAAAGTTCACTTTGAGCTAAGTTATCGGGGTTTTCGTAGACAAAGTAAAATCCCTTGAAAAAGAAACTCACAACCTTAGTATAGCCACGCCATCTATACTTTTCCGGATTGCAGCCCAACTCCTCTGTTTTATTTTTCCCATGTACCGTAACATTTTTAAGCTCGAAATGCAAATCTTTACCCCATGGGTAAGGAAAAGTGACCACATGATATAACACACCAAGTGCCAGTCCGAAAATTGTGAAGATTCGTTCGCGAGCTTGTGAGATGCTGAACTTTTCATTTTTTTTTCTTGGTTTTGGAGATCCGAAAACATACTAATCTCCCAATTTAACAGCGAATAAGGCGTACACCAAAACCACAACCAGGCCATTAACTGCTTGAAGAATTCCAGTATACTCCACCGCTTGAGCATTCGTCCATCCCCACATCATTTTGGCGTACAAGGAACCTATTCTTTAAATAACAACCTATCAAAAAAGAACCAAAAGATAACCAAAAGAGCTACAAAAAAAAGTGTTCGACTACAAAAATGAAGCCTTATTTTCGTTGTATGCTCTCAGAAAATTTCCAGTGGTTCTGAAAACTTTGAAGTTCTTTTGTAGGCGTCTAAAATTTGTTACAGTATTTTTCAATTTTTTAAAAGTTTCTTCTTCAAAAAGAATTGAATGATTTTTTTTGTCGAATTTTCTAGCTAAAGTGCAATTTTTGATCATTCCTTTACAATTAGTTGGTAACCTTATCCCCCGAAAACTTTGGATGATTGATGTCCTACACAAATCAATCGCTAAAGAGAGAGGAAACCACGTATATCCGTTTAGTCGGAATATCTCGCCTGATCGGCGCCCGATCACCACAAAAACCACATCGGAATCTGTCTCTTTCCCGCCCGCTGAATGAATTTGACCGGACGACACACAAGTGTCCTTCTCGATTTCTTTTTTTGTGTAAAGCGACACATTTTACAATGTAAAGTACGTCCTTCTCTCTTGGTCTCAAAGAACTTTTATTTGAGAATTTTGTACAGAAAATGTGTTCGAAAAAACGCCAAAAATGCGCTCAAAAATAAGCTTAATTTTTAATTTTTTCTAAAAATTCGAAATTCAAAAAGTTAGATCATCGATATATTTTGAGACCTTGGACGTTATTGTTTGAATCTGAAAATTGCTGAATCAAAAATTTCATTTTTTGCCGTTTTTATTGCATTATGACTGTAATATGTTTGAAATTCAGATTAAGCTCGAAAAATCCTTTAAAATGAGCCAAATTTCCATTTTCTAGCTCTATTTTAAAGAGTTAAAATAGAAAAAAATTGGGTCTGTTAATTAATTTATTTTTCTTTTTTCGCCTTGTAAATCAATATTTTTGTGAAATTCAAATCTAGCTCAGAGAATCCTTCAAAATGAGCCTAATTTCAATTTTCTATCTTAATTTTAAAGAAAGTTATAACGAAAAAACGATTATTTGGGTCTGCTAATTATTTAGCAGACCCAAGTCGTTTTTTTTTCTATTATAACCTCATTCGCTCATTTTTTTCGCCATTTCAAAGAACTTTTTGAGTTTTTCCAAGAAAAAATATTGAATCTTCCTATCTCCGCGAAGAATGCTTCAAAGTTTTCACTTTTTGTCAATTTTCATTTCTTTTTTCTCTAAATCAGAATCATTCTTTGAAAAATTCGAATTCAGCTCAAAAAATCCTTCAAAATGAGCCAAATTACAACTTTTTAGCCCTATTTTGATGAAAGTTATAACGGAAAAACGATTTCGGTCTGCTAAATAGCTAGCAGACCCAAATCAATTTCCCTTCATAACTTCCCTCAACATCCTCCTAGAATTTTGATTTTTGGCTCATTCTTGAGCTTTTTCAAGTTTCATATCTCCCAATTTCTTGAATGTCACTTCTAGGAGTGACATCTGTTGGTACCAGAATACTTTTTTGCAGAGAGAGTGAGACGCAGAGAAAAAATAGAAAAAAACCGAAGAATGAGAAATGTACTCCTTTTCTTCGTCTTCTTCTTCTCGATTCCATCTTTTTTAGTAGTTTGACTACTGACTTTTCGGAAGAAAGAAGAATGCTTTCGAAGAGATAGTGTATGAAATGGAGAGGTTTAGAGAAACAAAAAGAAGAGGAATGGGGTGGAAGAATAGTGGCGACAACCCCAGAAACCGAATGGATATGTTGTGGTGATGTTTTTGTGGAGAAGAAGTCCTTCTTTTTTATTGATCAGTTTTATAGAAATTTGAATTTTCCAAAATTTCGATCGTCAGATTTGGTGTATGCACAACTTTTTTCGAAATTTTAGTTAACAAAAAATCCTGTTTGGGGGATATGGAGGGATTATTGTTAGAGGAGATTACTGTTAATCTATCCAGCCACCATTTTTTAATACCATTTTTTTATTTTTTTGAATTTTTTTTCAATTTTTCGGAATTTAATTTTTTCAAATTTCCCTCCAAATTCTGAATTCAAACTTTTTGTTGATTCCCCAATGCACTTTTTGTGTCTGTCCTTCTGTTGACTCATCCATTGAATTATTTCACAATCAACAATTTTTTTGCCCAAATGTACGTATTTTATTTGCTGTATTTATGAATGACTCATTCTATAAAAATCAGGTGTCATCGAAATTTTCAGCTATTTAGCAGACCGTTTTTCTTTCTAGGAATTCAAATTTAGCGTTAAATAGCCAAAAAAATTAACTGAATTTCATTTTTCGCAATTTTTAATTCAAAAATTCAAATTTAGCTTCAAAAATCCGTCAAAATGAGCCAAATTTCAATTCTCTAGCTCTATTTTAAAGAAAGTTATAACAGAAAAACGATTTGGGTCTGCTAAATATTTAGCAG
>NC_013490.2:1047996-1061822 GCF_000004555.2 Caenorhabditis briggsae
GGTCGGCTAAATATGTAGCAGGCCTACGTGAGACGCAGACAACGAGAGCATGGGTCTGCTAGCTATTTTCGTTTTTCTGTTATAACTTTCTTTAAAATATAGCTAGAGAATTGAAATTTGGCTCATTTTGAAGGATTTTTGAAGCTAAATTTGAATTTCTAAAAAAGAGCTGCTATCTGAAAAATTTTTCGGCGTTTTTTCGAGATATATATAAACGATTTTTTCACTGAATTTTGATGTATATAACCCCTTTTCAGTTTTCCAGTCTTAGTATTCTTTTCTAGTTACCATCATGACACGTTTTTGTTTATAAATTGCCATCGATTCACCCTCAACAATTTTTTTCTCTGCGTCTCCGAATTTCGTCATACTATTTTTTTAATTTGATGGTTTTCGAGAAAAAAGAAGAAATGGTGGCTAGCGGGCAGCAGTGAACAGAGCAAAAATAAACAAACATTTCGGATTACGCTCTTCTTCTGTATACATTTCTCTCGCTTTCTCGTTTCGCGAAAATCGCTCAAAGAGACAAATTTTTATAGTATTTTGTAGACTTTTGAGCCATTTTGACATTCCAACAGAGCGCAAATGCATTGCTAGAAATTTCGAAAAAAAATCTAATTAGATTTGATTTCTAGTTTTTCCTCTTCCTTCCCTATAATTTAATATAATTTTTCTCTCCTTAAAAAAGGAAAAAAAAACAAGAAATTCTCGTTTTTTTTCGATCTATTTGTTATCTATCTCTGTCTCTCATCCCCAATTCTATACTATATTTTTTTTTACTCTGCGTCTCTCCAGGTATGTACTCTCTCGCCTCCTCCCCACCTCTATTCGTTGTGTTCAATGACGAGAAATGACGCGTCACCGTTTTTTCTATTTTTTCCATTCACATAGTTTTTGTATAGAAGGAATCTTTCTGGAAGATGCTTTGAGAGTTTTCAGACTTTTCTGGAAACAATTTTCTGAAAACCCGCATTTCTTAGGACCTGGATCATTGAAAATAGCGAAAAATTCCATACAAATCAAGCGAAATTTCGATTTTCCAGCACTATTTTAAAGGAAGTTACAAGTGAAAAACAATTTGGGTCTGTTAAATAGCTAGCAGACCAATGAAAGACGCAGATGACGAGAGAGTTGGCCTGCTAAATAGCTAGCATACCAACGCTATCGCCTCTCTGCATCTCTCGTTGGCCTGCTAAATATTTATCAGACCCAAATTGTTTTTCACTCATAACTTTCTTCAAAATAGCGCCAGAAGATTGAAATTTGGCTCATTTCATAGGATTTTTAAAGCTCAATTTGACATTTATAAGAATGCTATCAATTTCAAATTTCCCTACAAAAAAATGTCAAAAAAATGAGAATTTTGGCATACTAATAAATTAGCAGACCCGAATCGTTTTTCTATTATAACTTCCAAAATTTGTAATTTTTCAAATTTTTCATGTTTTCTAGACCAAAAATCTGAAAACTGCGAATTCCAGTAAATTCCAGCCTAAAAAGTTATGAAATATGAGATTTTCGAGTTTTTCAAAATTTTGAAAAATTCGAAAAAATACTATTTTCCAAGAAAGTTTAGAAATTGATTTTTTTTTTGAAGATTTCAGATTTTTTAGACTAAAATGATCTGAAAAAAAGTAAATTCAGTCTAGAATACAGGAAAAATATGGAAGTTTTGCAAGTTTTCTCTAAATTTGAATTTCTTGAAATTCACTTTTTTGTTCAGAAAAATTTTTCAGCACCAAAAACCTTTGAAATCTAGTACTTAACCCGATTACACCCATATATTACTATTATTCAGTGACTAATGTTTGAAATTGCGCTCCAATGTGAAAAGAGAGTGTCATAAAACAGAAAAACAAATAATAATAATTCCACCTCCTCTCTCAGTCTCTGGTCGTCCTTTTGTATTATTATGCATAATTGGTAAAGGGAGGAGTCGTCTCCAGCGCTCCAAAAACAGTCAAAATGTCTGGCGCTCTCTTATTTTCCCACACTCTCTAGCTCTCTCTCCCTCTTTCTCCCTATTTCCGCATGTGAATAGACACTTTTCTCTCCGTTTCGGCCTCCAGCATACTCGCCAGTTGCTATTGGACACCCTCTGGATCTTCCAGTAAATTATTTCGTAATATCCCCTTAAAAAATGGATAAAATACTACATGTTATTCGAAGTGCCTGGAATTGGGTGAAATTAAAATTTCTAACATTTTGGTATTTTATTACTGGAAGAAAATCGAGTGGGGAACACAATTTTTATGATCCAGAAGGTAATTTTTAAGGCAAAAATAGCTCTAAATTTAGTCAAAAAATTAATTAAGCTATTGCGCGTCAGGTTTGGTGTATACACACTGCACAACTTTCTGGGTTACTGTAGGTAGGAATTTTATTGAATTTCGGCGCTAAAAACGCCAAATTTGTTATCAAAATTCCTTTTTTATGACTCATAACCCAAATTTTCGATAAATTCTCAATAAAAATCGCATTTTTCCTTGAATTTCATACATAAACTTCGTTTTTTACACATGTTTTTCCTTTAAAAACCTACAAATTTCACTTTTTTTCTAAAATTTTTGAATTTTTGAAAATTTCAGCAGCGATGGCATCGAAAAAAGCGAGTGGAACGCTACCACCACAACAACAAATTGTGCATAAGGTGAGATTTTTGAGCTGAAAATTTATTTTTTTTTAATTTCAGGTGATCATGGTGGGAACCGGAGGTGTCGGAAAGTCGGCGCTCACTTTGCAGTTTATGTATGATGAGGTGAGAAATCTGAAAATCTGAAATTTTTAGATTTTCAAGAAAAAAATTTTTTCAACATTTTTTTTCAAATTATGATTTTTCCTGAAATTGCAGTTCGTCGAGGAATACGAGCCAACGAAAGCGGATTCCTATCGTAAAAAGGTGGTTTTGGACGGCGAAGAGTGCTCGATTGATATTCTGGATACAGCTGGACAGGAGGATTATTCGGCTATTCGGTAAGCCTTGGAAGCTTAGGGGTAATTTAAATTTATGAAAAAAAAGCTAAAAATGACCAAAAACAGCTTTAAATTCCTGAAAAATTGAAATTCCGAAAGATTTTTCTTCAAAAAAATTTTCGAAAAAAATGTTTTTTTTTCCAAAAATTCAAATTTCAGCGACAACTACTATCGTAGCGGCGAAGGATTCATTTGCGTCTTCTCGATTCTTGATATGGAGTCGTTTGAGGCGACGAATGAGTTCCGGTAAGTGTTGTAAATTCGCTCTAGTGAAATTTTTTTGTTTGATTCTGAGATTTTGAAGATTTTCCAGACCTTTTCCTCATAAAATTCTAGCTCGGAAACTCGGAATTTTCAATTTTTTTGAAGGATTTTTTTTTGGATTTAAACATTTTGAATTCCCGTCCAATTTAAATTTTGCAGCGAACAAATCCTCCGTGTCAAAAATTCGGACAACTCGGTGCCAATCGTCCTGGTCGGAAACAAGGGAGACATGCGCGATCAACGCGTCGTTCCAGCCGAGCTGTGTCGACAACGCGCTGAGCAATGGGGTTGTCACTACGTTGAGACGTCGGCGAAACGACGAGAGAATGTTGATAAGGTGAATGTCCGCTCTACTGAGAAGAATAAGCATTTTTTTCCTTCATAATAAGCCTAATTTCAATTTTCTAGCGCTATTTTGAAGAAAGTTGTGATGGAAAAAAAGATTATTTGGGTCTGCTAAATAGCTAGCAGACCCACGCTCTCGTCGTCTGCGTCTCTCGGTGGTCTTCGGAACAATTAGCAGACCACTTCTCTCGTTTCTCTGCGTCTCACTTCAACATTAGCAGAACAAAATCACTCTTTCCCTCATAACTCTCTTCAAAATCGTCTTAGAATATTGATTTTTCGCTCGTTTTTGAGAATTTTTTTCCTTTTCTTCTAGCAAATCAAATTTTCCAGGTATTCTACGACTTGATGCGCGAGATGAAACGCCGAAAGGGCGGTGCTCAAACCCAAATCGGAATGGACGCGACGGCGAGCTCTGGCCGAAAGAAGCGGTCTGGAATCAAGAAACATTGTACTATTCTTTAAATTTCCCAATTTTAGAAATTTCCCTTTTTCTCTTATTTTCGACTTTTTTGAAGCGATTTTTCAAAAATTATTTTTCTCACTAATTTCTATTTTTTTTCTTTCTGTGCAATTTTCTTTTTTTTTCTCTATCTAGCTTCTCTATTTTTCTCACATATTCTAACCCCTATCTATCTGCCATGCCGGGTACTCTCCCAACAAATAAACTAAATAAGTCGCCGCCTCCTACATAAATTTTAATTTCTTCGAGATTTGTGTGTTTTCATTTTAGGACCGTTTAAAACCAGGGAAATAATTAAAGATAATTTAAAGACAATAGCGGGGGAGAAGCGGTACAGGAATTATTTCCATTACGAGAAAAATGGAAGAATAATAATAATTACAAGAGAGCAGAATTAAAAACGAATGGAATCTTTGGAAGAAAAGACAGATAAAAGGAAATCAATGGAAATGTTATTATCACAAACAGAAATCAGATCACCATCCCGGCTTTTGTCCCCATGGGGTTCCATAGTAATCGCCGACTGGCGGAGCCTTGGGTGGCGCCGGTGCTCCACCACTTTGCTGACGGAATAGGGCATAAAGATCCTCGTATCTATCGTGCTCCCTCTGAAGTTCCCGTCGGAGAGAATCCACTTCTTTCGATAGCTCCGCATTCCTCTTTTCCAACTCCATCAGACGATCATCCGGTGCATATCTTCCTCGTTTGGCTTGATCGTTATCGTAGTCATCGTAGGGACGACGACGACCTCCACCCCCACCACCTCCGAATCCTCCCATTATTGGTGGTGGTGGGAATCGTCCTCCAGATCCTCCACTTCCACCTCCACCTCCTCCACTAGGTCCTCCGAACTCGTTGGTCGGTGGAAGTCCTCGCGAACGGCGATCCCTCTCCAAATCCACATTCACGTGCCAATAACGACAGCGATTGACGCCGCGAGCGCATCGGCCCGTTTGGAACTCTTTGCAAATCGGAATGCCGCCGATAGTGTCGCCGTGGCCGACGGCGGCGATGGCTCGCGCCAGGATAAGCGTCAGTTCGCGCGTGTTCTTGTATCTCTCCACCTCGTCGCGTGGCGCGTGCACGAATCGACAATTGTCGCGCTGGCAGCCTCGGTTCTAAAAGAAAAAAGCGGGTTAGACGGGGTTCTGAGCAATTTTTAAGGGTCAGAATTCAATTTTTCGGGTTGAAAATGTCAGAAATCGGTTTTTTCCAGGTTGTTAACTATTTTGGGTTTTGGAACGCCTAGAAACCTAAAAATTTAGCTGTTCTCCTAGACTTCAGACATTAAAAAGCATTTTTTAAGCATATCCCAAGCTACGCACCTGATAGTCTATGCAGAAATTGTAATCGTGATCGCTGGCTGGCGGTGCCTCGGATGGATGATAAAATTTACAGCGCGAGCCGCGATTGCAAATGTTTTTGAGAAAATCTCGGCAAACATCGTCGCGCTGTTGCTGCTGCTGTTTATGCTCCTGAGGATGATGGTCTTGCTGATGATGTTGTGGAGGTGGTTGTTGCTGTTGGACTAGTGGTGGTGGCTGGTGTGCCTGTGGCGCGGATGACATATTATTGTTGTCTGGATGTTGCTGTTGTGATGGAGGTCCAATTCCGTCTGGCTTCTGTTCGCCGTTCTCGTGATCGGCCATCTGGAAAAAATTGGTTTGAATTTTGAGAAAAATACGATTTATTGAGAAAAAACGGAAAATTGAGTATCAGGCGAAAAATTGAATTATTTATGCAAAATTTGAGGGAGAAATAGGTTGTTAACTGGAATTTTTTATTAGCAAAAATTTAAAAAATTCGGGAAAAATCGGAAAAATCAAGTTTTGAGAGGAAAAGGGTGGTTTTGCTGGCTTTCGAACCTAAAAAGCGAAATTTCTGGCTTTTAAACCTGAAAGAAAACTGAAAATGACGAAATAATGAGTTTTAGTATAAAATTGGTTTTTGAGGAATTTTTCGCTGGAAAATTGGATTTTCAGTGAATTTTTCGTGTTGGAAAGCATTCGAGCAGCCAGCGAAAAGCTATGAACTGGAAAAAATCTTCAAAATTTGCTGAAAAATTTTAGAAACACAAATTTTGACAAACAATGCAATTTTACAAAGAATTTGCCATTGAAAATTCGATTTTTGAGCTCGAATGATCTCTAGAATTAATTTGAACAATTTTCGAAAAGAAGAAAATGGTTAGAGTTGCTGAAGCAATTTTTCCCCGAAAACCTTCAAAATTTTCACTATTTTCCCACAAGAATCTCTTTAGAACTCTGAAAATTCAAAAAAAGAGAGTCAGAAAACTACAATTATCGAAAATTTGGGTGGAAAGACGACAGATTAACATGCAGAATCACCATAGAAACGTGGCTCTCCCACGTATTGCCTGCCGTTTGAGTGCTTTCGAAAGCGGCGCGGTTGCGTCGCGGTCGCACTGGGTGAAGAGACGGCAGACATTTGAGGTGTTTTTGTTGGCACCTAGTTGAGAGAAATTGATTTTATATAGTCTAAAACCCAAACAGTTGCAGAAACCTTCAAAAAATAATTCATTAATTAGGTTTCAATTGATAAATCTGTTGATTTTTCCCTTTTGTAGACGATACCCTCTACCAAAATCTCCAATTTTAGCATTTCACACCGATTTTCAACAAGTTTACTCTGAATAAATGAATTTTATACTAAATTTCCTCCTAGAAACATTATAAATCGCTCGTTGAATTCTCTTCGATTCCCGTAATGTTGATTTTCAAAATTTGAATTTCCTCCGATGGCCGAAGTCCAGCTGGCCTAGAAATTCCCCAAAACTCCTCCATCTCGAAAATTGTTGTTTTTTTGTGCAAAAATGCGAAAAAATGGTCACATGGCCGGGGATTTCGAAACTTTTGTGTTGAATCTTGAACAATATTGAATTTAAATTGATTTTGAATAATTTTTAACACTTTCAGAAGGGCACCGAAATGACTCCCGGCTCATCGGAGGGTCCGAGTTTTGGTAAGTGAAATTTCAAGTTTTGACAAAAAAAATCATTTTCTTTTTTTTCAGGATCGCCAGGGATCATTCGGAGACCTCCGTCAGAGAAGAGACCCAGAAGAAGTGAGGAATTTTTAAAAATACATTGAAATATTTAGAAATTTTGAAAATTCAAAATTTCCAGATGGTTATGAAACCTTCCCAACAGTTCAAAAACCAATAGATCGGCGGAAATCCGATGTAAAACACAGTGAGTTTTTTGAATTTTTGCAATTATTTGTTTTAAAAAAATTCCAGAAACTTCCAAACGGCCAGCGCCACCTCCTGAATCGGATAACGACGATGTGTAAGTCAAAAACCCTCTAAAAATCCAGAATTTTCGAATTTCCAGCCCTTCCACATCATCCGCACCGGTCAAGCCTAAAAAGAAGAAAGAGAAGCAAGAGCCAAGATGTAATTCCCTTTTAAAACTCAAAAATTTTCATTAAACCTAAAATCTGAAAATTTCAGACGATACGTCTACTTCCACAATACCATTCACCCAGATGGCCAGCAGATATGATATGGACGCTGATAGTGACACAGAGCTGGCTGATTGTCTTCCATTCGCTTATATCGGTGATAAGTAAGTGATAAAAAGCTTGGAAAATGCCAAATTCTAGTTCTAAATGCTTGAAAACCCCTAAAAACCTCTTTTTCAGCCGAAAATGACAAATTTTGAGCTGAAAATCGCTATTGCTACCGGTGGCCGAGTTTTAGAAATTTCTAGGCCACCCCACCTCGGCCAGCTGTTTTTTTTTGGGAAAAACTGTCATTTTTTGGGCATTTTCGAGGACTTTAACATCAAAATATTGATTTAAAAGATTTTAATGGATCATGAATCTTTCTTTTTGAAAAAAAAATCATCTAGAAATTCGAAATTTCTAAAAAAATTTTTTTTCGAAAACATTAAATTTCTAAAATTGTCTGTGACACACTGAAAATAAACGAATTTTGCCTGAAAATATTGGAAAATCTCTGAAAAATCTTCGAAAAAATGGTGAAATAAGAGGAAAAACTATCGGTGACCTAGAAATTAAAAAAAGAACTCGGCGACCTCGAATTTTTGGTTGTTTTCAGCGACTTTGAGGGGTTTTTGAGCTCAAAATTTCGACGAAAAGCTATCAAAACACTGAAAACTTGATATTTTCCTCCAGATGGCGTACAGAATACAGTCGTGGAGTGCCGATCCCATGCGAGACTACTCTGCCACGTGCGGTTGTTATGGATGACGGCTTCGTTTTGAAGCCAAAAGACGACTATCGACATCCGGTGAAACGAATCGCTTGTTCTGATCGAGCAGAGTATTTTGATGAGGAGAGATTCGAGCTTTTGGAGGGAGAAGAAGAAGAAAAAGTGCATTATGAAGTGACGGCGCACGATTTGAAGTGGTTGGAGAGATTGAATAAGGTAAAATAGGGGGAAAATGGCTGAAAATCACCTCGAAAAATTGGAAGATTGATTTGAGGCCAATTTTTCACAATTTTCATATTTTCCAGGCCCGAAAACAATCAAATGGCAAGACCTACCTCCCCACCACAGTGTTCTCCAAAATCATGGAAATTCTGGAGACCCAAACGTACACTGCAATCCACAAGCAACTTCTGAACTCTCTGCATGTCTGCGTCTCCTCTCCACGCGACGACGACGAATGTGACGTTTGTCGAGACGTCGACACAGATGGATCAGAGGAAATGATCTATTGTGATAGTTGTAACATTTGTGTCCATGAGACGTGCGGGGGCGTTAAGACAGTTCCAACGGGAGGATGGAAATGTTTGAAATGTCGATTTTCGAGACAAGGACCGGCTCCAAAATGCATATTTTGCCCGGCTCTAGGGGGCTCAATGACCCATTCGGCGGATAAAAAGCTCTGGGCACATCACTCGTGTGCTCTGTTCGTTAAACAGATTGAATTCGAGGATGCAGAGGACCGGGCACCCATTAAATTTGTGGAGAAGGTCGAGGAGCATCAGTACAGGGAGAAGTGCTGTGTGTGTGACACCAAACAGGGCGTCTGTGTCAAATGTAGTGATGAGGAGTGTGAAATGACGTTCCATGTGTGTTGTGCGTTGAGAGCAGGATGTCAGGTTGTCGTTAAGGAGGTGAGTCTTGAAAAAGCGGTTTAAAATTGAATTTTCAGTGAAAATTTGATTTTAAAAGCGTCTGAAATCGCTCAAACTGTTCAAAAAAACCCTCAAGAAGCCCCTGGAATCGCTGAAAATAGGCGCAAAGTTCGAGATGGCCGAACTTTTGAAATTTCTAGGTCATTGGTTGATTTTCAAGTTTTTTTCGCTGTATTATGTTTGAACAATTTTTGTAAAGACATCGGTTTTTTTTAAAATATTAAAACGCTAAAAATACAGTTTTTGGTTCAAAAAACCCCCTAAAACAAGTGGCCGAGGTGTGGTGGCCTAGAAAATTCGAAAACTCGGCCACTGGTAACAATAGTGTTTTCTGGCTTAAAATGGGTGAATTTTGGAGGGAAAAGAGGTTCTTTGGGGTTTTCGAGCAGTTTGAAGTGAATTGTGAAGAGAATTTCGCATATTTTCACCTTTTTCGGGAATTTTCTATGAAAATTCTTTTTTTCCAGAAACTCGACCACTCAGGAATGGATTATATCCATAAATGTCACCGTCACTCGGAACCAGAGAACAATCGTCGATTGGCAATTGAGGACGAGTGGCTGGAGTACCGTAATCCATGGTTGGCCAAGTTGGAGAGCTTCTTCTATGGATTCGTTAACTATGTGGATGTTTCCATCAGGTACGTTTTTTGAGCCGATTTTCAGTGATTTTAGGGTGGGTTTGAGCTATTCTGAACCCTGAATTTGACCTTCTGGAGCCAAAATTTGAATTTTTTATGTCCTAAAAATTCGAAAACGCTATTTTCAACCATTTTAGTCCATATTTTTGCAGCACGAGCCTCCCTGAATTCCTGATTGCTGACGCCTTCGAGTACTGGAAGCAGAAACGTCTGGACGCCGGTGGCCCGCTCATCAGAAACCTCTCAGACTTGATTCCGGTACCCACAACTATAGAAGACGTGGCACGACGGGCGATGGAGACTCAACAGAATCGAGCGAGCATCTCGATTGGAACCGTTGGAATGGCCCTGAAGCCCTCGACGTCTTCTGATCCTTCAGGTCCATCCACATCGACAGCGACGACGTCGTCAGGTCCTGAGACAAGTGGTAAGGATATTTTTGAAAAAAAATTGCGTAAAGAACCAAAGGGGGACCCTTATGTGATTTTTAAATTTTTTTTGAAAATTTTGAAAATTATCAGATTCTGATAAAAATTGATCTGACGACCTGAAATTGACTAAAAATCAATATTTTAAATCAGAAAAAAATATCCTTCAAATTTCAAATTTCAGGATCTGGATTACGTGGCGCTGAGCACCAAGAGAATCATCCGTTTTTTCGGCCGGCGGTCCTAATGGTCAACGAACTACGTCACATCCACCTAAAGAGGGCCGCTAATGCCATGAAACGTGACATAATGCTGAGCAAGATGGTGATGAGACGAGAGGGGCTGAATGTGAAGCTGGCTGAAGCGTCGTTGGAGACGATTCGCATTGCTCAGATGATGTTTGAGACTGGGGAGGAATCGTTGGAAGAGATTCAGAAGGCGTTTGACTTTGAGAGCATGTCTAAGAACCAATTGAAACGGGCAGCAGAGCCAGAGAGGTTCAAAGCGTTTTTGGAGAGAATTGGAGGGGTTCAGAGGCCTCAGAAGGCTCCCAGAACCTCTGGAGACCATCAAAATGCTCAAAAAGCCACTCAGAAGACGTCAGGAGGGTTTCAGAAGCAACAGCTTCCGAAGACGTCTCCTGAAAAATCTCCACTTCGTCGTCAAAATCACAATTCCTCACCGTCAAAGCCAAGGAGTTCTGAAGCAGTTCGCCCAGGAACGTCTGGTACCCCCTTCCGCCCCACGTCTTCTGCGTCAGACGCTCAGAATCGTCCAACGTCTTCTGGAACGTCTTCTATTGCTGCCTCACCGGACCATCCGCACAACACACGCCACAAGCATAATCGAATCACGACACCGTGGAATTATGATCAGAACCATAATAATAATAATAAATCGATGACGTCTTCAGGGTGAGGAATTCTAAATTTCAGGAATTATACAATTTTGGAATCCTGAAATTCTGAGAATTCTGGAATTCTGGAAGTTCTGGAAGTTCTGGAATTCAGGGATTATGGAATTGTGAGAATCTCGCATTCTAAAAATTTCAGATTTTGGAATTCTGGAAATCTGAATCCTGGGAATCCTGGAATTCAGGAATTTTGGAATTCTAGGAATTCTGGATTTTTGAATTCTAGATTTCCGAAATTTAAGAAATCTATAGTTGTAACTCCACGACTTCTGAAACTTTTGAATTCCTGGATTTCAGGTTTTTGACATCCTAAAATTCTGGAATTCCGAATTATTGGAATCCTGGCATTCTGAAAATTCTGATTTACAGATTTCTTGGACTTTGAGATTCTGGATTTTTTTTTCCAAAATTGAACATTTCAGATCCCACCATCGTCGTTCAACGTCTTCTAAAAATCAGGACTTCTTAGCCTCTCCGGCATCCGGACCATCGACGTCTTCGCGTTTTCATTGAATCGCTCTGCGTCTCTTCTCTCTCTCTCTCTCTCTCTCTCTCTCTCTCTCTCTCTCTTTCCCCCACCGCTTTGTTTGTTCTCTGTACCAAAAAAAATCTGAATTGCAACTATAGGATTTTGAGCTGAAAAATCTTCTTAAAATCAACTTTTTTCATGAAGTTTGTACCCTTAACCACCCCCAACCCCATCTTTAAAATAACCCCTGAATTCAAATTCCCACCGAAAAGAAACTTTTAAAAGTTGTCAAATGAATCTCTCTCTTCCCTCTACTCTACTAATCTCTCACTCTTTTCTTTTTTTTCTTTTCCCCCTCTCTCTTTTCTCACTGTCTCTCTCGTTCTACTACTGTATCTTTATTATCTGCTGAGCTTTAATCGCATTTTTCATCTTTTTTTTTGGAGACTTTTGGCGATTTTGGGCTTAAAAAATGCCATTTTTCAGGCTCAAAACGTTGAAATTCAATTTTTTAGGCCTTAAAATTTGATTTTTATTTTTTAATTGAAAATTAAGGTTCTAATTCGAAAATTTGCATTTTAAGACTAAAAATGTAAAATTTAGACCCCAAAAATTCGCATTTTGAAGCATTTTTCGGCTAAAATTTTCATTTTCCAGTCTAAAAGTTCCCCGAAATTCGATTTTCCCCCTGTTTTCTCGTTTATTTCTGTTCGATTCTCTTTTTTTCCTTTTCCTAGAACTTTCCAAATAATTGCAAAAACCTGATCCGTTGATTCCCCTGTCCTTTTTACATGTATTTATATTTTTCTTGAAAAAATGTTTCCTTTTTTTAAATTTTGAAAAAAAAAATGCAAAAATTTTTTTTTTAATTAAGAAAATTGGGTTAATTAGTGGGTAATTAAGTCTTCTTCTTGACCTCATCAATCACTTCCATAAGTGCCAGATTTGTTGGCAAAATGAGAACATTTCCTGAAATAAGAAAATGACTTTTTAAAATTTTTTGGATTTCTAGGCCATTGGCTCAAAATCAACGGTTTCCGCTGATTTTTTGGCTCCAAAAACTCAAAAATAAAATTTTAACTAATTAAAAAAAAAAAGTTAATTACCTTTAATTACAGTAGGCATTTGACAAAACGGGCAAGTTATGTACTTTTTGTGTTTTAAATCGAAGCATTTTTGAGCACATTCCTGGCAAATTGTATGATCACAACCGATTAGGAAACGGGGAAGACGATTTTCAGAATATTCGTTGAAGCAGATTTTGCACTCGAAACTGCAAAAAAGTTGTGAAAAATCCGAGAAAAGAGACTCTAATAGAATGGCACCCTTAACTTTCAACTCTTAGTCAATGTAGCTCGGTTTCTGTGAAAGATATCAAAAAATTGTCAACTGATGAAATGTTTATCAAGTTGTCAGTAACATTTTATCAGTTGGCTACCTTTTCATATCTCTTACAAGAACTGAAATATAGGAGCTCAAAGTTAACACGTCTGTGCTTTGCCGGCTGAGCTACACGATCAGCTGCCGACCTCCTAGCTTTAAGCCAGTTTATCTCGGTTTCTGTGAAAGATATCAAAAAGTGGTCGACTGAGAAAACATTTATCAGAATATCAGCAACATTTTATCAGGTGACCACTTTTTGATAGCTGTAACATGAAACGAGATAATTAGGGTCAAAGAGAACGTGATGAATTATTTTTAAAGAATTAAAGGTGGGGGGACAGGAGATTTTTCGTAGTTTTCTTGTAGCTAGAGTATGCATTCTACCGTGACGGTGTACAATGCTTAATGTCACTCTGCGTACAGCTGTCGTCCTCGCCTTTATGTATGCAATCGGGCGTGCGCTTTCTCTTTGCCCGCGTGGTTCAGTCGGTAGCGGCGCCGCACCCTCAATCATCGCCCTCACAAGTTCAACTCCTCGAGGGGCATCTTTGAACGGAATTTCGAAAACATTATTTTTTTCATGTCCCCCCACCTTTAAGAATTAAAATTCTACGCCAAAAAGCGACGTAAAAAAACCCAAAGCCCTGAATGGCCCATTGACCTCTGAAACCATTGTTATAAAAGAAGAGGGAAATGGAGGGAAGAATCAGTTCTCCCTTTTCTGAGCTCCAGGGAGCTCCAGAGGAGCTCTGGGCTCCGGAGAAGGTGGCCGGGTCCTGAAGCCCGAATCCGGAGCTCGGGAAGCTCGGTCATGACCTAGAT
>NC_013490.2:1061919-1078148 GCF_000004555.2 Caenorhabditis briggsae
AATTAAAAAAAAAATTTTTGCATTTTTTTTTTCAAAATTTAAAAAAAGGAAACATTTTTTCAAGAGAAAATATAAATACATGTAAAAAGGACAGGGGAATCAACGGATCAGGTTTTTGCAATTATTTGGAAAGTTCTAGGAAAAGGAAAAAAAGAGAATCGAACAGAAATAAACGAGAAAACAGGGGGAAAATCGAATTTCGGGGAACTTTTAGACTGGAAAATGAAAATTTTAGCCGAAAAATGCTTCAAAATGCGAATTTTTGGGGTCTAAATTTTACATTTTTAGTCTTAAAATGCAAATTTTCGAATTAGAACCTTAATTTTCAATTAAAAAATAAAAATCAAATTTTAAGGCCTAAAAAATTGAATTTCAACGTTTTGAGCCTGAAAAATGGCATTTTTTAAGCCACGATAATCGGCAGCTGTCTCTATAGCCCAGAATGATAGAGGAGTGTCTAGTCCATTCATTTCCCTATTGTCAGAAGGCCTTTTACAAAGGCCGATGGGCCATTCAGGCGAAAACTTAAAAAAAAATCATGACGTTTTTGAATCTTGGTAAAAAGATAGTTCCTCTGACCCTAATTATCTCGTTTCATGTTATAGCTATCAAAAAGTGGTCAATTGATAAAATGTTGTTGATATTATGATAAACATTTTATCAGTTGACAATTTTTTGATATCTTTCACAGAAACCGAGACACATTGGCTCNAGAGTTGAAAGAAAATTCTTTTCTGAAATTCAAAAAAAAAAGCCACCCACCTGGATTTTGAATTTCCCGCCAGATCCATTTCAATTGTATTAATTGGAGCCACCTGATTACCATTAGCATCTTGCTCATAAATCACATTTAAATGTGACTTTCCCAATAATTATCATAATTAAGTCAATTGAGGAAATTAAGAACATTGGAGCAAAGATAATTTGAGCCAGAATCATATTTACCGTATTCGGAGATTCAAAAAATAAAGCTCCATAACGAATCCCCCGGGTGAGAAGAGCAAAATGAATGATAATTAGGGTAATTATCTTCTTGAATTGGTCCAAATAGGCAATATCGAAATTTAGGGATTTGGTGAAAATTTGATAGTTGAAAATTGGCATTATTAGAGATGCATAGAACATGAATACGAGAATCTGAAAAAAGAAATTTCTGAAATTTTAGAAAATTAAGTTTTCATAATTTTATGATTTTTCGGAGCCGGCGGGCGAGAGGGAGAGGAAAAGGCGCGGAGTGTATACGCCCTCTCCACCATTGTCCTTCATAGTGCGCCGTGGTGTAGTGGCTGCGCGCCACGCTCCTAGCCGGCATGTCGAGGGTTCGACTTCCACCGTGGACTTTTACTTTTTAAATATTTTTTGAACCTTTTCTTCTACTTAAAACCAACTGACTCACCTCTGTCTGTCCATAAAACCAAAAAACCAGTACTCTTGGAGCAATTCCAAAACTACAGTAACCCAAAAGAGGAAAATCATAAAAACTTGATTTTTGGTCGTCTTTTTGACTTTCAACCATCCCAGAAACTTCTTCAAAACGCAATAGAACCCAAAAATGAGCAATGTAGAGCTCGAAATGAAGATGAGCAATCCACCGGCGATGAGAAAATTCAAATAGTTGATTTCGGCGAAAATTAGGTAGAAAAAGTGGACGGTGACAAGGAGGAAGACGACTATGCTGTGGAAAATGGAGTAGCAATCGGTTAGAGTGTTTTTTGAGAATCCACAGATGTCGAACATTCTGGAAAAGGATTGTAGACAAAAAATACGGAAAAATGAACCAAAAATAAGCAAAAACAGTTGATTTTAGGCCAATATACGAGGTGCTTGAAAGTGGTGGCCTAGAAATCCAAATTTTCCGAAAAACTAGTCCATGAATTAAATTTTCTGGAAAATCAAATTTTGGGGTTTCTAGAACAGGTTTGGAAATCAAAATTTAATGATTTTCAGCAAAGTTAGAACAACTTTCTGAAAATTATTTTTTCAAAAATCTGCAAATTTAAAAAAAAAAAAACATTTTTAGAAAAAAAAGGAAATTTACATATTTTCTTACTGTTACACATGTGGTTGTTATTATTTGAAAATTTGAAAAAAAATTATGTACAGGAAATTACAGGAAATTGGAAAAAACGCAATTTATGTTTGGTGAATAACTTTTGTTTTCTTTTGTAATTTCAGAAATCCAAAAAACTGACTAAAATTTTTTGGATTTGTTTGAAAATTTTTTAATAGACTGAACATGACTAAAGCTTCATTTTTGCTGTGAGCAACTTTTTTCTAGCTACCGTAGTTTTCGAGATACGCGCCTTTAAAGTTGACGCGCCTTTAAAGAGGGAATGCCCCTTGGCGCGCCCCAGACGGACGAGAGGTGGATCAACTTTAAAGGTGCATAGCTCAAAAACTACGGTAGCTATAAAAAAGCCGTTGCCTACAAAAATGTGTAAAATTGAAATTTACGCATTTCACTAGTTAACCACTATTGTGTATCTTTCATGAGAAACGAGATAATTAGTCTCAGACTTTTTGCAAATTTTCGAAAAATTAAAACCCTTTTTGTCCTTATGACCTATAATTTTTGAGAAGTTCAAAAAACTTTTTTGGTTTTCTGAAAGTAAAAAATCTCTTTTCGAGTTTATCAGAATTTTCTAGAACTTTATATCTTTTCTCCTAAATATTTGAATTAGTAAATAATTCTAGCTTTAAATGATATTTTGGCATGAAGTAATTGCGAAAATTGAACGTGGAAGTCTTAAAGGTGGGGGGTTTTTCTCGAAATTCCGTTCAAAGATGCCCCTCGAGGAGTTGAACTTGTGGAGGCAAGGATTGAGGGTGTGGCGCCGCTACCGACTGAGCCACGCGGGCAAAGAAAAAGCGCACGCCCGATTGCATACATAAAGGCGAGGACGACATCTGTACGCAGAGTGACATTTAGCGTTGTACACCGTCACGGTAGAATGCATACTCTAGCTACAAAAAAACTACGAAAAATCTCCTGTCCCCCCACCTTTAAAACTTTACAAAATACCAAAAAATTCGTCAAAAACCCATTGAAGTTGACGCGCCCTTCGTCCGCTGGCGCCTAACTGACCGCGCCAACTTTAAAGACGCGTAGCTCAAAAACTACAGTAGCTAGAAAAAAGTTGTCAACTACAAAAATGAAACTCTAGTTTAAATCAGTTGATACATAAATTTTCAGACAATTTCAGCTTTTGCTGAAATCGTTATAAAGTTCTGAAAATCCTAAACCCGGGATAATCGAATTCTTGAGAAACAAAAAAAACGCGCGTGGGAAAAACGAAAAAACGCGAGCAATGAGCTTTTCAGAGAAAGTAGATCAAGAGATCTTTATAATGAGAGAGTCTAGAGAAATCAGAGGAAAAAGGAAAATTGAAAAGAAAAGAATGTATTCTATTGGGATTAAACGGATTATTATTGTTATTTTCCTGATTATAGGTGAATAGAAATAATATAAAATGAGTATTTTTCATTTGAAAATCTTTTATTCGGAGGTTAGAGAGATTTGTATACAGTGGTGACTTCTAGAAGTTTCTGGAAAAAATTTTTCAAATAAAACTTTTGTTTGAAAAAATTATTAAGATGTAGGTAGAACATTATTATTTAAAAATTGATAAAAATTGTAGAACATTATCCGTTAACCGTATTCACTTGGCATCGAAAGTTGATAATTCCAGTGCTGAAAATTTTATTTATTTTTTCAATACAATACACAATCCACAGAAACTATTAGTTTAATAAAGAATTTATATTGTTTATTACCTGTTTAATGATGAACTGTCAAGAAAGCGCTATTATTTTTGACGGCCCGTCTTCGAGGCGCAAATCTATGCAGACGGACCGTCGGCGGCGCGCAATTCGACTGCCGACTGTTCGCTTTTCGGTAGTCCGCGCCCGGCGGTCCCCCTCTACCTGTGCAAGGCCGCGGGTCCGAGCCCGATGGGTGACTTTTAGTTTTTGAACCTTTTTTTTGAACTTTTTAAATCCTAACTCACACTCCTCTCGAAGTTATATAATCGCCATTATTTTGACATGTCAAAATGGAATAATCTTTGCCAATTCCAGGACTTGGAAGCTCTCCAATATGAGGTGTCATACCATCTGCCAGTATTCCCTGAAATTATTTTTAATTTCAAAATTTTAGTACTTTTCCAGACGCACATTCAATGAACTAGACAAAGCAACAGTTCCGGGAGTAGGAGTATAACTACATCTGATAGTAGTTTCTTTACATCCATCGGCAGTTATAGCTTCTCTGGAAAATCATTTTTTGAAAAAAAAACCTTTTAAAAAGTTATTTTCTCACTCTTTCGAAATCATACTTCCTACTGGTATCAACTCTGCTTTGGATAGATCAACTTCTGGACAAGTTGCGCAAGCTGAAATTTTACGAGAAAACATTTATTTAACATTTTTTAAAGCCTTACGTTTCACACAATCCGTAAACTCACATTGTAGTTTTGTGATGCCGGTTCTGAAAATTTGAGAATAACTAGATTTGTCTTGAATTTGTTGAGTATATAGAACAAAACTAGAGCTTCATTTTTGCAGTTCACAACTTTTTTCTAGCTATAGTAGTTTTTGAGATATACGGCTTCAAATTTGGAGCGCCTCTTTGCCTGACGCGCGCCGGACAGACGGAAGGGGTGTCAAATTTAAAGGCGCATATCTCAGAAACTACGATAGCTAAGCAAGTTTCGAAAATTATTAAAATGTGTAAAACTTGATTTCACATATTTTCGCTGTTGATAGCGTTTTTCTAGCTGCTGTAGTTATTGAGCTATGCGCCTTTAAAGTTGGGGCGCACCCTTTTAAGCGCCGACGAAGGGAGAGGCTACTTTGAAGGCGCACATCTCGAAAACTACGGTAGCTAAAAAAACTTGTTAACTACAAAAATAAAGCTCTAGTTTTGTTATGTATGCTGACGAAGTTTCAAAAATCAGGAACAAGTTTAAAGCTATTTTGAGAGTCTGAAAATCAGCCAAAAAACTTTTTTCTAAAAAATGTTTTAAAATACTTTTCAACAATGCTTTGGGTTCTAAAAAAAACAAATTTCTCTCACACTGCTCCAGAAGTGTATGTTCCATCTTCTGCACAACTTAAAGTAGCGTCTGCTTATCCACATTAGCTCTCATCCCAATAACTTCTGCTGCAGCACCCGTCATTGCCTGAAAACTTAATAATTCCAAATAGGGTTTTTTGAGTCTTTGAAAAGTTGAAAACAAGTTCAAGGCTTACGACCCCCAGGTATACTATCAGGTGGGTCTCTAGATACTGTAGTTTTTGAGGTATGCGCCTTTGAAGTTGACGCGCCCGTCGTCATTCCCCTGGGGCGCGTTTACTTTAAAGTCGCATAGCTCAAAAACTACTGTAGCTAAAAAAAGTTGCTAACTAATAAAGTGTGTAAAATGTAATTTTACATATTTTCAAAGTTTTCCAGTGTTTTCTATAATATCTCTTGTTTAAAGGCGCATAGCACAAAAACTGCGGTAGCTTGAGAAACGTTGTCAACTACAAAAATGAAACCCTGTTTTTGTTTTAAATACTGAAAATTAAAAATTTTGACAATTTCAACACTTACGAGCAGATGGAGCATTTGTTGGTGGTAAATTATCAGGTGTAGAAGTGATATAAACTTCTTCTGGTGGTATCGTTCTAACACAAGCTTCAGAAAAATAGAAGGAAATCAGAAAAATTGAGATTCGGGGAATCATTTTGACCTATAAAAAATTGGACCTAAAAATTGGTATTTGAAAAATGGAGGATGACTTTTTGTGGGCTTGAAAAAGAGGATTATATTTAGGGTTTTGCCATGAAATTTGTACGATATAAAGAACAAAAGTAGAGCTTCATTTTTGTAGTTGATAACTTTTTTCTATCTACTGTAGTTTCTGAGATGTGCGCTTTTAAAGTTTGCGCGCCTTTGTGCTTGCCGCTGGCGACCAACTTTAAAGGTGCATAGCTCAAAAACTACAGTAGCTCGAAGAAAGTTTTAAATTATTAAAATATTTAAAATAACATTCTACACATTCTCATAATTTTTTAAACTTGCTTAGCTATCGTAGTTTCTGAGATATGCGTCTTTAAATTTGACACGCCTTCCGTCTGTCCGGCGCGCGTCAGGCAAAGAGGCGCTCCAAATTTGAAGCCGCATATCTCAAAAACTACTATAGCTAGAAAAAAGTAGCGAACTACAAAAATGAAGTTCTGGTTTTGTTTTGTATACTGTGAAAATTTCAAAAAAATCGGAAAATTTCCAAGTTTCATTTTGAACTAGAGAAATGCAGAATCACATTCTGGAACAACAATTATCAAAAAGGAAATAGATAGTGATGTGAACAAGACTAGATATATTCTATCCAATATCTAGGGCACAAAACGTATCGCTTTGCACGCAAAATGTCTCGAGAAAGTGATAGCGAACTTGATAAGATCAAGAAATCGGAGAGGAAAATGAACCGCTGATGGGGGGAACGATAACACAAATTTTGAATTGTATTCTTGTTTAGAACATAAATTTGAATTCATTTTACACCAAAAGATGACCTAAAATGTCAAATTATAGGACTGAAACACCACAAAATTGGCTAGCCTAGACGTTTTGAGTATTTGGAAAATATTCAATTTTTGAATCTTTACGAAAGTAGGAAAAACTTCCTGAATGATATTGAAATTTAGAGTTCAAAATTAAACAAAAACTGAGCTTCCTTTTTGTAGTTGACAATTTTTTTCTAGCTACCGTAATTTTCGAGCCATGCGCCTTCAAAGTAGGAGCGCCCCTTTTCGGCACCCCGTTGCCCTGGCGAGGGAGGCGCGCCAACTTTAAAGGCGCATAGCTCAAAATCTACGATAGCTAGAAAAATGAATTAATAAAAAAAACAAAGCACTAGTACCAAGCCTCATTTTTGCAGTTGACAACTTTTTTCTAATTGTCGTAGTTTTCGAGCTATGCACCTTTAAAGTTGGCGCGCCCTTCGTCCGCCGACGATTAATAGGGCGTGTAAACTTTAAAGACGCATATCTCAAAAACCGGAAAAGCTAGAAAAAAGTTATCAACTACAAAAATGAAGCTCTAGTTTTGTTTGCTAAAGTCTAAAAGTTTCAGACGTTTTCAGGAATGTTCGAATTACTCAAATTTGGAAAAAAAATGGGGCAAAAAAATTCAAAAATCAAAAAGTTTATTATAGAAAAGTTTTTACAAAGAGAAGAAAAAAAAAGAACAACACAACTGAATTGAGATGAATTTAAAAAAATATATAATTATTTTAATTATGGACAACCACTGAAGTCACAATACAGTCGAGTGATATCCGCGCTGAAATTAAAGAAATATTATAATTTTCAAAATGAAAAGTGTTTTTTTTTCTAAAATTTTCTTTGTCAACTCACAAAAATACAGAAGCGTATTTTTCATTTTCCTGACAAGCCAATTCCCAAGTTAGCTTGTTAACATTAGTTTGAGTGTCCAGAGTCTCAGTACTTCCCGGAAGGTCGGCCTGGAAATTAAAAAAAAATAAAATTAATTTTAAAAATATTGTAAACTCACTCTAAGCACAATCGAAGCACAAGATCCCATGTTATCCGTTTCACATGTTATTGTTGTGATTTTGCAAAGATCTTCTCTGTCTCTGGAATTTCAGAAAAATTCAAATTTCAAAAAAATTGCTTTCCAGAATTTTCTCAAAAAGCTCACATATAACTGAAAGTGGTACCTCCTGGCATTGTTGGTTTGATTGCTTCAATGTCACAGTTGAAACAAGCTTAAAAATCAAACTTTGGAAAATTTAAAAATTTCACTTTTTTGATCCCAAAATTTATTTAAGAGCCCAATTTCTAAAACTCTGAAAACTGTTTTTTGGAAATTGCAGCTAGTTTTAAACAAAAAAAAGTTGGGTTAAAATCAACAAGGGCTTCATGTTTGCAGTTGTCAACTTTTCTCTAGATACTGTAGTTTTTGAGGTATGCGCCTTTGAAGTTGACGCGCCCGTCGTCATTCCCCTGGGGCGCGTTTACTTTAAAGACGCATAGCTCAAAAACTACTGTAGCTAAAAAAAAGTTGCTAACTAATAAAATGTGTAAAATGTAATTTTACATATTTTCAAAGTTTTCCAGTGTTTTCTATAATATCTCTTGTTTAAAGGCGCATAGCACAAAAACTGCGGTAGCTTGAGAAACGTTGTCAACTACATGAATGCTAGTGAACGTAACCTCCTTTATGGTCTCTCCTCTCTAGAACACAGGCGACAAACAATTGATAAAAAACTGATATCTAAAATAATGTTAGGAAAAGTGGGTCTAAACCAGAATGACTTTTTCCAAGTGTCCACAAATAATCGAACAAGATCAAAATCAAGGTACAAATGGAAAAGAGCTAAAACAAAAATTAGGCAACAATTTTTCGTCAATAGGGCGCTTAGTAAAATGATTTAGTTACTGCTGAGCAATTGCTCAATTTTCTGGCCCTACTCTCTGTCCTCTATTCTATGTATTATTCTATGTTCATTTATGCTTGACATGTCTTATTCTCCTCTCCCTATTTCTTTTTAATGTTCACTCTAGTTCTAGTTCATTCTATTATTTTACATTTCCTATCACTAGAATTCATTATTTATCCATTTGGAATCTGATTATCATGTATTTTAATGTTTTTTTCCTTTTTTTCCACGATTCTTGCAATCGTAAATAAATAAATAAATAAATGAAACCCTGTTTTTGTTTTAAATACTGAAAATTAAAAGTTTTGACAATTTCAACACTTACGAGCAGATGGAGCATTTGTTGTTGGAGGGTTTTCCGGATTTTCGGGATCCTCTATAATTGGTCCTTGCGTAACTACCGGCACTATCGGAATAGGTGGACCAGGAAAATTATCAGGTGTAGAAGTGATATAAACTTCTTCAGGGGGTATAGTTCTAACACAAGACTCAATTAGGGGTACTTGAAGGGTAATTATTACAGTTAATGATTGGAAAAGCATAATTACGTAGCAAATGAGGCAAAAAAAGAACAATTTGTGATAAGAAAATGGGTGTGGATGAAACAAAATGTTACATAACGAATTCGCCAAAAAAACCTGCTTTTTTGGGATCAATTTCGTGTCTGTTTCCTTGTGACTACGATTTTTGGTCATAGACACTAAGAAGAAAATCTGGAGATTTGTGTCTATTTGGACTCAAAACGACCAAAAAATCAATTCTGGGAGGTCCGAAAACTTAAAAAAATCGCTTTTCCTCGAGTTTTTGAAAAAATGCACAGATGGCTCAGTGGGGTTTTCCATTATTTTACTACCAATCTGACGATCCGGGTGCGATTCCACTCGGTGGAAAAATCGTTTTGCTTCGTTTTCCAGAGCATTTTCGGAGCGTTTGAGAACATTCTAGATGTCAAAAATCGGAATTTTCAAAAAAAAAAAATTAAAAGATCACAGATTTTCAGAAAACCCAGAAATCCAAATACATAGATTTTCAGACCAAATTTTTTTTTGAGCTACCTTTTTTTTTGATCTACCATCATTATTAAGTTCAATAGTTATTAGTGGAGGTACCTGTTTTTTTTTGATTTTCATCATTTTTGATTTTTAAGTATTTTTAGTTTCAACAATTTCTAAAATTTCCAGAAAATGAGCAATCCACCAATCACAATGTACCAACGACATATTCTAGCTCAACTGATAGAATCTGGACTTTCAAATGATCAAATAATCAATCAATATCGTTTGATCTACGCTCGCAACCAAGAATTTCTGAAGACGTGGACGTCTTCTGAATCATCTGAATCCTCAAAAATGTCTTCTGGAGATTTTGTGACGACATCTTCCAGAATTCCAGAACCTCCACCGAAAATTCCAGTGATTTTCCGGAAAATCGATAATTATGATGAAAATTATGATCCACGAAGACTGGGAATATTGTTGAATTTGAGCAAAAAGAATCTGGGAGAA
The DNA here is from genome assembly GCF_000004555.2 of Caenorhabditis briggsae. Classification (NCBI taxonomy): domain Eukaryota; kingdom Metazoa; phylum Nematoda; class Chromadorea; order Rhabditida; family Rhabditidae; genus Caenorhabditis; species Caenorhabditis briggsae. The sequence continues at coordinate 1,071,872 of NC_013490.2, forward strand.
CATGTGAGGAAATGGAAAATTGCTATAAATTTGACAACCGCAGAATTGGCTGGAAGAGTTGGTAGGTTGAACTTTTTCGAATTTTTTCAAATTTTTTTAAAAATTGGATTTTTTGAAATTTTCGATTTTTGACATCTAGAAACTTCTAGAATTGCCTTAAATGCTCTAAAAAAGTAGCAAAACCTTTTGCCGCCAAGAGGAATCGAACCTGGGTCGTCAGATTGGTAGTGGAAATTTCGGAAAATCCCACTGAGCCATTTGTGCATTTTCGGAAAAATCGCTCAAAAACACAAAAAAAAGAAATCTTGAGTGCTAGAAACTATTTTTATCATTTTTTCCGAGAAATTTGAATCTAGAATAGGTATTTCCATCGAGTTCGGAAAAAAAAACTTTTTTTCAAAAATTAGGATTTTTTGAAATTTTCGATTTTTGACATCTAGAAACTTCTAGAATAGCCTTAAATGCTTTAAAAAGGAAGAAAAAAAAGGTTTGCCGCTTAGTGGAATTGAACCTGTGTAGTCAAATTGGTAGTGGAAATGTTGAAATATCCCACTGAGCCATTTGTGCGTTTTCTGGAAAATCGCTCAAAAACACTGGAAAACGGAAATTTCAGAGTTAGAAATTAGTTTTATGGCCTTTTTTGAGTAATTTTGATCTAGAAGTTATACTTTCATCAAGTTTCGATGAAAAACATTTTTTTGGAATTTTTTTTAATTTTCAGGTGTCTGCACTACGACAATCAGCCGATTTATGCAAGGATCCGACCGAATTTCTGTTCAAATGGAGCGAAAAATTTTAATTGGCTGCATGAGAATCCAGGATCATTATGATTTTTTAAAGGTAATTCACCGTAAACACTCTAATAGAACGCCACCCATATCGTCAAATTCGAGCGTACATATGTATCTCATTTTCTGTAAGAGATAGCAAAAAGTGGTCAACTGATAAAATGTTGCTGATATCGTGATTAACATTTTATTAGTCGATAACTTACCCTTTACTTTGAGCTTACATATCTCACTTCTTTTGAAAGATATCAAAAAGTTGTCGACTGATAAAATGTTTATCATGATATCAGCAACATTTTATCAATTGACCATTTTTTGAAATCTATTACAGAAAATGAGATACATGGGCTCAAAGTGAACGGTCCGGGTGGCGTTCTATCAAAGTGTTTACGGTATTTTTTGGAAAAAGTTTTTTGGAAAAACTTTTGAATTTTTTCAAAAAAAAACCTATAATTTCAGCACCAACGCCGCCGTCTACAGTACCTCCAACGCCTTCAAATTGGCAATTAATTGAATTGATTAATTGGATATTTAAGTATACATTTTTTGCATGTTTCATTTTTTGGGAAATTTTTAATAAATTTGTTTGTAGTTTGTAGTCTTTGTAGTTTGCCCTTGCTTTTTATACTATGATTTCATTTAGGGGTTACCTGAAATTATATATTACATATAAAATTTTCTGTTCTCAGAAAAATAAAAACTTGGGGGGAGAAAAATAAAAAATACTAATTATTTTTAGGCCCCCAGGTGGTTTTGGTTGCCCCTGGCAACCGTTTTAAAAACAGAAGCAGAGAAAACTTGAGATTTCTTCTGATATATACAACTTTCTTTTTTTTCTTTTTACTTTTTGCTTTTTTTAGAAACAAAAAAAATATATATATATATATCTACCGTAAACACTCTAATAGAACGCCACCCAAATCGCCCACTTTGGAGCCCATGTATCTCATTTTCTGTGAGAGATTTCAAAAAATGGTCAACTGATAAAATGTTGCTGATATTATGATAAACATTTTATCAGTTGACAACTTTTTGATATCTTTCAAAAGAAGTGAGATATGTAAGCTCAAAGTGAAAGGTCCGGGTGGCGTGTATATTAGAGTGTTTACGGTATATATATACAGGGTGGCTGAAAAGTATTGAGACTTTGTTTAGACTCAATTTCTTGAAAACAGAAAACCTGATGACTATGACTGCTAGTTTTTGCGAATAATGATTATTTTTCTAGTTTACATTTAGAAGGAAAACCTTGAATACCTTAGTTTTACCTAGTTAGAACATCAAATGTGATGTAGAAATATGAGCGACTCGCCGCACCTTGTTTTTAGTACTTCATGATGTAACCGCAGATTGAACAAAGGTTGAAAGTTCATGCTTTCAATATAGTTGGAAGAACTCTTCTAGATAATGCTCCTAAAATTTTAGATACCTCGATAACCTCTATTTATAGATATGAGTGATATCATGCAACCGACCAAATGACTCAAAAATGGCTCAAATTTTCAATGTTCCAGTTCAAACAGATAGAGTCAACAAAATGTTTTGAAACTTCTCAAATTATCATTTGTGCACATTTGAACAATTTGACAGTGAAAATCTTTCAAGCGATCCGGGTTTTTATCAAGATATGCCCTTTCGAAAAAAGCTCATTTAGTACTGCGCGGCGAGGCAAAAGTTGAGTTTGCGGTAATGCTCCTGCGGCCTACAAAATGACTTCAAATTGAAAATGAAAGTGTTTGAGACATCAATCGAGAGATGCACTATGCATTCCATGTCTTTAAAGCTAAATTGGACTTGACCTTTTGACACAGTAAATGGTCAAAGATGACCAATTTTGTACTGAAAAAGTAGTCAAATTCAATCAAACTGGAATTGTGATCTTGTTACCAAAAGTAGATACATCTAGTCATCAAAAAATCTTTAGAAGTCTTCCAGTTATCCAAAAACATCAATATTTCTAGAAGGAACCGGCTCGCGCCATTCCAGTGACTCCTTGAAAGTAGTCTCAATACTTTTCAGCCACCCTGTATATATAATTTTTGAGCTCTAAAAAAATGAGCAGCAGTGATAGTGAGGAAGAGTGGGAAACAAGTCGTAGACGAGGCGGCAAAAATCAGTCGGAAAAAAAGAAGAAGTGAGTTAAAAATTCAAAATTTTCGAAAGAAATGTTTATTTTTTGAAAATTATTTTTGTTTGGAATTTTTCAAAAACCCTCAAAAACTGGGCAAAATTGATATAAAACAGCTTGAAATGCTCTAAAAAAGTAGCAAAAAAATTTTGCCCGCCGAGAGGAATCGAACCCGGGTTGTCAGATTGGTAGCGGAAATGGTGAAAAATCCCACTGAGCCATTTGTGCATTTTTTGGAAAATCGCTTAAAAACACTGGAAAAATGAATTTTTCAGAGTTGGAAACTATTTTCATCATTTTTCCTGAAAAATTTTGTCATAGAAATTATTTTTTCATCAAATTTCGAAAAAATTATTTTTTCGAAAATTTCTCAAAAATTATGATTTTTGGAAATTTCGATTTTTGACATCTTTGACATGTTTTGGAACGCTTTGAAAAAATTCTAAAAACGAAGAAAAAAATTTCTGCACCGAATGGAATCGAACCCCGGTGTTCAGAGTGGTAGTGAAAATCCCGCTGAGCCATCTGTCCTTTTTTTTCAAAAACTCCAGGAAACGGATTTTTAGGCGTTTTCTAGCATTGTTTTAGAGGGTTTTGATTTTTATCGTATAAAAATTGTACTTATTCCCTGAAATCCAAAAAAAAATTGAAAAAAAAATGTTTAAGCAAATAAGCTTTTTTTTCAGACCCACCAAATCCTCAAAAATGCACAAATCTCGGTCCAGAAGTCCTATAACTCGTCGGGAATCTCCAAAATCCCGAGAAAGTCGATCATCAAGTCGTGGAACGTTTGATGGAATCGAGTATCTTATTTTTTTGAAAAAAATTATTATAATTTAAGTATCTTAATTATCCAATTATCCAATTATCAATTATTTTCAGCCATTACCATATTTTTTATGACTCAAAACCTCACTTTAAGTTTTAAGTTTTAGTCTTAGTTTTATCTTATTTATTTATATGTCAACTCTCCTGGCGGACATTTCGACAAACAGACACACATACCGTAAAAAAGACCCAACCTTTGACTCAATTTATCTCGGTTCCTGTTAAAGATATCAAAAAGTAGTCAACTAAGAAAATATTGCTGATATTATGATAAACATTTTATCACTTGACCACTTTTTGATATCTTTTACAAGAAAGGAGATATATGAGCTCAAAGTTTAGTGGCAAGTTTGGCGGCTTCAGTATCCTTTTCCCCTTTTTTGTCGTCCAAAACATCTGATTTTTTTAGTGATCCATCTCCACCATCAGCTGTTCTCCGACGGTCCAGTTCTCCACCATATTTTTCATGTGGACAGTGTCGTCGGACGTTTGATACGGTTCGAGAAATTTCCGAGCACGAGATCCGAGACCACGAGTCGCAGATTGTTTGTTTTCATTGTGAGAAGGTTAGTTCGAAAGGAATTGAGATGGTTTTGATTTTAAAATGTAGATCTTGAAAAGAGCTACAAAATGATAGAAAACAAAAATAGATTCCCTTTTTTCAAAGTAGCAATCTAGCATGTTAAAAGCCAGATACCCTTTGTTGCCTAAATGAATCTAGTGCCAGGTTCAGAATTTTGATCATAACTTGCTCTAAGAGCAAAAACTATTTCTCAAAAATATACCAAAATGTAGATCTTGCAAAGAGCTACAAAATCATGTACAACAGTAGTAAATTTCACATTTTCGAAGTAATATTCTAACCTGCTGAAGTCTGGCTTCCTTCTTTTGCTCGAATGAATCTAGTGTCTGGTCCAGAGTTTTGGCCATAACTTGCTTTGAAAGCGAAATCTTGTTTTGTGAGTTATATTAAAATGAAGGTCTTAAGAAAAGCTACAAAATGATATAAGAGTCGATCTATAAAATTCTGAAATTCCCGTGCAAAGAGTCAGGTAAATTTGTAGACAGACTTCAATCACATCTCGTTCAGTGCCTCTGGAGTTGTTGGTTTTGTAGAAATCTTAGCAGAAGTGTTTCAAATTTTCTCAAATTGAGTTTTATATTATTTTGAAGATCTCTTCAAGACCTTCATTGTGGTATATTTTCAAAAATAGGCTTTCGCTTTGAAGCAAGTTATGACCGAAATTCTGAACCAGCCTCTGGAAACAATAGCCCAAAAAAGGTTCTTGGATTATTTCAAGCTTAGTGATGGAATTTTATATAATTTTTATAATTTTGTAGCTCCTTTCAAGACCTACATTTTGGTATAACTTCAATTTCAAATATCCTTTTCAGAAATCAATCACAGTGGATCATCTAGCGAGTCACACGAAGCACCGTCATCCTCCAAAGCCAGTAATGTGTGCCTATTGTCAAGAACCATTTGGAAAAAGTGCCGAATTAATGACGAATTCGGACTGGAAACAATTCAGAGATCACATCGAAAGAGAGGCGATTCGAAAACGCATGTACCGATATGGTACCACTCCCGATACTACCAGTGGACAGGCATTGAGAGGTGTGGGGGCGTGTCCACATGGACCACCTGTCAAGTGCAGGTGATTATGAATAGAAAATTTGAAATCAACTTGTTTTGAGCTTCCAAATGAGTATAAACACGACTATGTTTGAACAAAACGTAACGCGAGTAGGCAAATGCGCTCTATTGATAATTTTTATACAAACCACTGTACCCTCGTTCATTTTGATGCTAGCAGAATGAAACTTGCACCAAAAATCTTAGAATTTTATGAGCTTTAAAAAAATACAAGTTCCAGAAACTTTCCTCAATGCCCTGGCTACAAATGCATCTATTCTCACAACCTATGCCGCTATGCGTCCACATGCAACAAGACCACGTGTCCCTTCGACCATCCGGACCGCCCGCGGACCTGCATGAACTGTATCAGTGATATGAGAATCAGAAGGAATTGAGAAATCTTTTTATATTTTGGACTACATATTCATTTATTTGGAGAAGATAAAACATATTTATTTGGAAGACAGGTTTCCAGTGTCCTCGGATTTTATAAACGGCCCATTTGGCTGGCCAATTCCATTATAACAAAGCCCACAGATACAAGTTGGAGAGTCCGAGTTGGTTGAAGATCGGCAAGAACCCATTAGACAGTTCTGAAAGTTTGTTAATTGCCTAATAATCGAAATAAGCGGAAAATTTGCTTCATTTCGCAGTTGACAACTTTTTTCTAGCTACCGTATTTATCTCGTTTGCTGTAAAAGATATCGAAGTATTGTCAACTGATAAAATGTTTGTGATGTTATGATAAAAATTTTATAACTCTTGCTATGAAAACCCGAGAAAATCAAACATATTTGTCCTAAATTAAAATTAATCATAATCGAATTATAGTTATAATTTTGAATGCCATACGAAATGTTTGAGTTCTTCAGGATACATCTTCTGTTGCACCGA
>NC_013490.2:1078158-1104397 GCF_000004555.2 Caenorhabditis briggsae
AGTTTTGGCACTCTCCTGGGACATTTCCAGCACAATAAGTGGTCCCAGAAGTCGCAGATGCTTGGTAGATCAAAAAAGAAAATGATAGAAAAATCAAAATTTTGAGCATTTTTGATTTTTTTCAAATGGTTTTAGGTCAATCTGCTAGATTTTTAATATGGGGGTTGTGTAAATATTTAATTAAAAAAATTTTTAATTCGAAGTGGTAAGTTTTTTGAGCAGGTGGTCAAATTTTGGGAAAGAGACGAAGTTTGGCGCCAAAAAAAAAGAAAAAAAACATTGATTTTGGGATTTCGGGAACATTTTTGGGTTCAGGGATACTCAACATTTTCATGAAATAGAGAAATTTATGGTTTTAAAGAATTTTGGATTTCAACGTTTTTCCGAATTTACAGGATTTTTGAATTTTTGGGTTTTTCAGATTTTTCATTTTCCAGGATTCTCAAGTTTTTTCAGGATTTTCAAGCTTTTTGATTTTTTCAGGTTTTCAGACTTTTAGGATTTTCAGATTTCTGAGCATTTCAATTTTTTTTTGGAATTCTAAATAGATTTATCTGATTTTCAGGTTTTTTAAAACTTCTGATTTTTGCAAATTGTGGATTTTTCAGAATTTCCAGATTTCCAAACTTTTTTAGAACTTTGGATTTTTGAATTTTTCAGGTTTTCGGAAGATTTTTGGATTCTTCGATTTTTCAGAATTTCATATCTCTCTTTTTCTAAATTGTCAGTTAAATTTTCAAGATTCTCAAAAATTCCAAACATCCGACACTTTTCGATTTTAGGATTTTCAAAAATTTCCTGATTTTTTGGATTTTACAGGATTTTCTAATATTCAGATTTTTCCGAATTGACGGGATTTTCAGATTTTCTAAATTTTCAGAAAATTTAAATTTTTTGAGTTTTTGGATTTCGAAACTTCTGGATCTTCCTACTTCTAATACCAAAACTTTGGAATTTTAGATGTTTGCATTTTTCGAGATTTCAGACTTTCCAGGATTCTCTAGTTTTTGGGTTTTTCGACTTTTTCTCTTTTTTTAACGGTGGCGGGGTTCTGAAGTTTCCGAAATCTCGGACATCCGGACAAACAGTCGACGTCAACTTCTTCTAAATCGAAGCTTCTCTCACTCTTGATAATCCATTTGTTTTCGCCAGAATATTCCTATTGTTCTTCAATTTCTCCGTCTTCTTGTCCCCCCCCCCCCCCCCTATTCTTTAGAAATAAAAGTAAAAAGAACCAATTAACGCGAGTGAGAATTGCCTCCTCTTGTGTTGTAAATTAAAAGAACGGAAAAATGACATAAAAATGAAGTGACTTATGTTTTCCACCCTTCGCTTTTCTCTCCTCTCCATCATCATAAAATTGTGCGAAAATTGGAGCATTTTATGATTTTCAGATTTATGAGATTTTCCGAATTTTCAGGTTCAAAATTGATAGTTAATGAAAACCAGTGGAAAATTTGAATTTGGCTCGTCAAGAGCATCAAAATGAGTATAAACATGACCGGGTTTGCTTGAATTGGAAAATGGTGAGAAAGTGCGCTCTAATGCAAATCTACGCACAACTTGCTTAATTTCGAAGGGAGTTTAGTGATTTTTGCACCAGGGTGTGTTAAATTGACTGGACTTCAAAATGAAATTGAATTTGGTTTAGTTAGCAAAAATTTTGAAAACGCGTTCTAATGCAAAAAATTAAAAACACCCATAATTTTGTTTATTTTCGAAACCTACTGAAAAACAAATGGAAAATTTGGATTTGGTTCATCAAAACCTTCAAAATGCGTATAAACATGGTAGGGTTTGCTTGAATTTGAAAATTTGGAGGAAGTGCGCTCCAATGCAAATTTACTCATAACTCGCTTAATTTTGAAGCGGGGGTAGTGATTTTTACATCAAAATGTGTGAAATTGAATGGACTTTTGAATAAAATTATTTTCGGTTCAATTCGCAAAAATTTTGAATACGCGCTCTAATGCAAAAAGTTGAAAATACCCATAATTTTGTTTAAATTTGAAAAATATTGAAAATGAACAACATATTCAACTTTAGCACGTTGAGACCATCAAAATGAGTATAAACAAGCCGGGGTTCGCTTGAATTTGAAATTTTGAAGAAAGTGCGCTCCAATACAAATTAACTCATAACTTGCTTAGTTTTGAAGCAAGATAAGTGATTGTTACACCAAAATGTGTGAAATTGAAAATACTTCAAAATGAAAAAAACATGCGTTGATATTAGCCAAAAATTTGAAAACGCGCTCCATTGATAAAAATCGAACAACGGCTGTTTTCTTTTAAATTAGAGGCATTTTTCCGATTTTAACGCTTTACTGAATCCGTTCCACTATCTGAAATCCAATCTAAACAATTAATTTTCTGAGGGGAGCGGGGCTTTCCAGAATCTTCTAGGATTCTTTTTTTCTCTTTTCCCCCCATCTGAAATGCAAAAATCTCATTTTATAAAAGTCTTCGAAACTTTTTCCTTGTACTTTTTCTCTCTCGTTTACAAGATTTATGCTTCCGACGAGATTCCTTTTCAAAAAACACAATAGGAGAGAACAACATGTCTCTGCGCCTCTCTCTCTCTCTCTCTCTCTCTCTCTCTCTCTCTCTCTTTTCTCACATTCATATATTCATAAATCGGTGACAAAAGAAAAGAAGAAGGGGGATACGCTTCAGAAGACGAGCCGACTCCTCTTCTTCTTCACATTCTTCCATTTTTTCTATGAAAAATTTTTCATTTTGGAAAAAGAACAATTTACAAATTGCTTAATTCATCTTGATTTATCGTTTAATTCTTGAAATTTTCAAAAAATAATACCTTAAAATTCAAATTTCGAGCCGGAACTATTCAAAATGAGGATAGCCTAGCTCGAGACTTAAAAAAAATGCGCTCTAATGCGAACAACTCAAATTTTCCCGACTTTTAAATACGTTTTTCGAATTCCACAGGTTGAGAGCTTCAAAATGAGTATAAACATGACTAGGTTGGCTTGAGTTTGAAAATTGATAAGCAATCGCGCTGTAATGAGAAAAATAAGCAAAATATACATAACTCGGTTTAGTTTAAAGCCGGACAAAGGAATTTCGCGCCAATATGTGGAAAATTTGATGGGCTTCAAAATGAATATAAATTTGTCTAGAAACACCTTATTTCGAAAATCGACCCCAGGTCATTAAATTCGCTCTAATTAGAAAAATAGCACTTTTCTAAGAATTCTGCCTGAATTTTTAAGTTCTACAAATCGAGCGCTTCAAAATAAGTATAAACATGACTAGGTTGGCTTAGGTTTGAAAATTGACAAGCAAATGCGCTCTAATGATAAAAATAAGAAAGAAGACCATAACTCGGTTGGTTCCAAAGCTAGAAAAATGAAATTTGTACCAAAATGCAAGAAATTTTATGGACTTCAAAATAAGTATAATCATAACTAGGTTCGCGAAAAATCCACAATTCAGTGAAAATGCGCTCTAATGATAAAAACAAGACAAATGGTTATAACTCTGTTGGTTTTAAAGCTAGCAAAGTGATTTTTACACTAAAATGCGTGACATTTTAAGCGCTTTAATATGAATGCATATTTATTCAGAACTTCAAATTGAAAACCAAAATATGATCACCAAAGGTAGAAATTAGGCATTATTATGCGAGTCTAGTTAAAGCATTTTTGCCAAAAAAGGAAATTAGGCCCTGTAGAAACTTATTCATTTTCTATCCAATATAGACTATTTTTTCCCAAAAGCGGGTGTCATTGTTTGTCCCAAATAGTAAATCCAAAGAGCCATAAACCTCCGCTAAACCCATAAATGACAAATGTTCTCTTCCTCCTTGAAACAAAAGGGGTCCCAACTACTCATCAATCATCACAAGAGCAAGGAAATGAGAGAGAGAGAGAGAGACGCAGAGAAACGAGAACAAGAAGAGCCGCCCATCATTATCATCATTTTGACCCCCCTTCCTCCGTTCCTGTGGTTTTTAAGATTGGTCCCATGGGAAAGATCTTGGGGTGTACCGGGGTTTTTTTTAGTTTAGGGGGTGGAAAAGGGCATTCTTGAGAATTTTGTAACGTTTTCTATTTCTTCCAGACAAATCCATATTTACCATTTTCAAGAATTTCGAAAATCGAAATTCAAAAATTCCAGAAAAATCTAAAATTCGTTTTTAACATTTTTCAAAAATTGGGGTTTTTTCAATTTCGAAAACTTTTTGAAGCATAATTTTTTCCAGTATTTTCGAATATTCAGAACTCGAAAATCACATTTATTTGGCGTTAAAATTAATGGAATTTCTAGAAATTTTGATATAAAATACTACAAATTCAAAATTCTATTTTTGAAAAATTACATTTTTTTTGGAATATTCGCTCTTCTTTCAAAACTCGAAAAAAGTTTGGAAATCTAAATTTTCTGGTATTTTCGAACCTGCCGATTTCAAAAATAACACTTACTTTGTGCTCAAAACAGCGAAAATATCAGAAAATTTGATCTAAAAATTGCATACCTTTCAAAAAAGCGAGTTTTCAAATTTTTCAGAAAAATCAAAATTTCGTTTTTTTTTTAGTTTAAAATGTAAACTTTCTTGGTATATTCAAATCTGCCAATTTCAAAAATAACACTTATTTTATGCTAAAATTAATGGAAATTCTGGAAAATTCGCTTGAAAAAAGCAAATCAGATTTCAAGAAAAATGCCTGAAAAATTTTTTTTGAAAGTTTCGCTTTTCTTTCAAAATGCGAAAAAATTGGGAAAACTAATTTTTCCAGTATTTTCAAATATGGAAATTTCGAAAATTCTATTTTTGTTGTGTCAAAGTTATCAGAAATTTTAGAAAATTCTGTTTGAAAAAACAAGCCAAATTTCAACAAAAAATTGTTTTCAAAATTTTTTTTTCGAAAATTTCTATTTTAAATTTTTCTTTAAAATTTCTCATTTTTTGAGTTCTTGCTATTTTTCGGTTTTTCTGTACAAACCTATATCCATTTTCGTTCATTTTGCAGTGCAATTTTGCACTCATCCGTTCGACAAAAACTCATCAAAAGAGTGCACTCCAAACCCTTTTCTCTCCAAAAATCCTCACTAAAATGACAAGTGTCATCATCCGAGGAATGTTCTTCATATTTTCTCCCATCCTCTGGACCCCTCAACCACACACAGACACCCCTTGCCGTCATCAATCCGTCAAAAAGCGTTTTGAAATGCTCTCAGCACTTCATCACTCATCCCAATTTTCTCGTTTTCTTTAATTCACTCTTTCTCTCGCAATAGTTTAACACAAAAAGCAGTTTTAGAGATTCCTTAAAAACGTTTTAAAAAAGTTGTTTTTCTTTTTGCTCTAGGGTGGGCTCGAACTTGAGAGTTCTAGATCAAAAGTCTAGCTCGTTGCCGGCTGCGCCACCGTCGCCACAGACAGCGTTGGGTGTGAAGGCGGATAAGAAGCGGGGTGGTGGCGCACCTTTTTAAGGAGGACGCGAGGAAAATTTCAAAAAGTACATGGTGGAAGTTGGTATTGACCAAGATTTCAACTAACTTAAACTGCCTAAACACGTTTGTTTTTAAAATTTTAAATGCTATTTTCTTCATTTTTTCACACTAATAATGTCCTTTAGAAGCTCCTAAACTCTTTTTTTCTAATTCCCTTTTTCTCCTTATTATTCTGCCCCCAAACGGGGAACATAGAAAACGATAAATAAACAAACCATTTTTCTTTTTTAGATTACTTTCACAATGAATAGGCACCTATTTCTCCATACTTCTTCTATTTGCTGCACGATTTTGAATGTCTATTCATACTTTGTTCTCTTTTTGTCCCTCCATTTTGTTAGCTTCCTTTTCATTCGTGATTCGATTTCGATTTTTAACTTGAATGCTATTTTTTTCAGGAATTTCGTCAAAATTAATTTTCAAAATTTTTCTTTTTTTTTCACATTCCTCCCCCTCCAGCTCTCGCCCCTCCCCTCGCCAAAATCCCCCTAATTATCATCACCCTCCACCCTTCTTTCTCGCAATGCAGCTTTGGCGCAGCCGGCAGGGGGCTTGACTCTCATTCCAACCCATTTTGGTTCAATCCCCCTTCAGCTCAAAGTTTTCAATCTTCTTTTTGCTTCTTTTTAAACCTAATGTTTAGCATTTCAGAAGCCCGAAATGTTCGCCGTCGAGCCGCCGCCACGAATTTTGGTAAGTTATTCAAATTGACGAGGGGGCCTTCCTATTCTCGTATTCAATTGAATCTCGGAGCATTTCCCACGGTACGAAAACTCAAAAATATGAAGAAAAGGGGAGGAGTAGGAAAGAAAGTGTTTGGTAGATGAGAGAGAGAGAGAAGAAAAGACTCATCATTTTGGAGTAGAAAAAAGAAAGAGTCCCATGCATTACTAGGGCTTTTCATTGGTTTGGAAGGAAAAGGAGAAGAACCCAAAAAAAAAAATAAAAAATTTTTTTTTTCATATTTTTTGGTGTATATGTCTTTTTCTGTGAATATGAAGTTCCTAGAATTTTCTAAGAAAAATCAAAAATTAAAAAAAAATTTTTTTTTCTAAATTGCTAGCATAATGAGTTTGAAACTGAATTTTCTAGATTTCCCAGAAATTTCAGTCAAAAGAAAACAAATTTCTGAAATCAGCATATCTGAAAATGGTATAAATGAGTTGTCCAGAACATTTTCAGTTGAAAAATTTTTTTTTCAAAAATTTTTCTCAAATTACAAAACGTTGCCTTGGGCGTTTTAATAAAATATTTTCCATATGAATTCCTTTTGGATTCAATTTTCCATAATCCCCAAAAAATTGTACTTTCTTCTATCTTCCAGTTTCTGATTTTCTTAGACGTCGTCATCAAAAAATTTTTTTGAAACAAATTTTTTTTTCGAAAAAACTTATTTTTTATAAAAATTAATTTTTTGAAAATCCAAAAAAGCCTTATACCCGTTTTGCGGACATCCGGACAAATCAATCTGGATTAACTACCTGTTGTTTGTCTCTCAGTCAACCGAATCGAAGCTTCTGCTTCCCTGCGTCTCTCACTCTCTCGTCTATCTTTTTTTCTCTAAAACTCTCCAATTTTCATACTATTTCTCTACCTTTTACTAACTGTTTGCACAAATATAGGGGGTCAACTACTCTTCTTTTTTTTGAGCAAATAATGGAATAGCATCCCCCCCTCTCTCGCCAACTCTCTATCCCCCAGGTCTGCTTTCTTTGGAGCTCCGTGAGCATCTTTTTCAGAAATTTCTAGATTTCAAAATTAGCGAAATTTTTGAATTTTGCATACCTGAAATGCTAGGGTCTCGAAATTGTGAACTTTTTGATTTGTTAAATTTAAATTTAAAAATTTTTAAAAATTAAAAAAAAATTTTTCTTTTTTTTTCCAATTTCTATAAAAACCCATATGGTGGTGTGGGATTCTGAAGGAAATGAGGTCCTTCTGAAGAGGGTCTCCCGCCCTCTTCAGATTTATTTTGTCTCTATTTTCTCTGCGTCTCTTCGATTTGCATACTCTCTCACCACCACCTATATTCCTTATTGCTCTTCTTCTGCTTCTTCTTCTTCTACTCAAGATGGACCCTTTTTCCATTCAAACCCATACCAATGAAAATTTGTTTGCTTATTTTCCTTGATTTTTCCTTTTGGGGGCAGGTGCACTTTAGACTGGGGCGCCTCCGGCGCGCTTACTTTAAATGGTTCATAACTTTGTACCAATCGAAAGATAACAAAATTTTAAGTCAAAATCATTGAGAATAATCGAAAAAGTTACAGTATCCCTAGTTTTTTTCAAATCCAAAAGGCTTCTATCCACATCTTTCCTTCTCTGCAACACTTGTCTCAGTTTTTGATCATAACTCGCTTTAATAATATCATTATTATTTGAAATTTAGACCAAAATGTAGTTCTTAAAAAGGGCTTTGATGTGATATAAAACAGTATCAGATTCCTTTCTTCCGAGTTATCATTCTAGCCTATGGAAAGCTAGCCACGATACGCTCCTCAAACGATTCTAGTGCCTGTTTTAGCTATTTCCACCATAACTTGCATCAAAATCAGTCATTCGATTTGAGTGTAATATCAAAATAAATTTCTTGAAAAGATCTTTAGAATGATATAGAACTGTAGTAGATTCAATGTATTGTCTTTCATTTAAGCTCGTTGCTATCCGCTGTGGCTCAAGTGAATTTAGAGTGTTCATTTAGATTTTTGACTATAATTTTCTTCAAAATCAACTTCTCAAACCAGAATTTATGTTGTAATGTAGCTCCAAAAAAGCCCTACACAACGATATAATTATCAATGTATGAAATTTATACATTTCCGGTGTACAAGGCTGAGAAAAACCAAGGACAGACTCCTAGACAGTCTTTACACTGTTGCTCTATTTAAAAGCCTGTAACTCGTTTCAAAATCAACACTTGTTTTTGAAAATTATACCAAAATGAAGATTTTTAAAAGGTTTTTAAAATGCTATAAAATTCAAACTATGAAAATTTGAAAATCCAATGTACAAGGCCGGGAAGTAAAGCACCCTTGGAAACAGTTAGCACACAGTTTCTCTATTCAAAATCTCATAACTCTCTTCAAATTTGATTCCTTTTCTTGAAATATATACCAAAATGAAGATCTTTAAAAACCCTTCAAAATGATATAAAAATCAATGTATCTAAATTTCCGGTGTACAGGCCCGAAAAGTAGCGTGCCGCTAGAAAACAGTTACCACACAGTTGCTCTATTCAAAATCCCATAACTTGCTTCACAAATGACACATTTATTTTGAAAATATACTAAAATGAAGATCTTAAAAAGACCTTCAAAATAGTATAAAATTCAATTTATAAAATCTTGAACTTCCGGTGTACAGGACCTGCGAAATTTTAGGTAGTCTGAAAGGGTCTACTAGACGTTGACACACTATTTTCAAAGTTTTTCAATTTCCTGGAATTCAGATCGCGATCGTCTTACGTCTCCCCATAGATGTCCATCAAACTTTGTAAATTTCAAAGAATCCCGCAGTTTGTGATCTTCGTCTCCCCTCCCGACAGAAACTTGCGGCTCTCTTATGACCTGCCTCCTTCTGTGTACAAATAGCTTTTACCCCATCGAAAAGTCGGCTCGTTTCTTGAAGAAGACCACCCATCAACTACTATACAGTTCCCCCTGATCTCTGCTTCTCTCTTCCTTTCTCTATTCTTTTTCCATCTTTTTATTATTTGTGTATGTGTGCTGGCTGCTGCACCATGTCTCTCGGTGTTTATTTAAATCGTGTCACACACCGCTCTTTCCCCCCGTCCCCTTTAACGGGCGGTTCCTACCTTTTCCATCCCAAAAGAGAGCAAGCTTTTTCCTAAATTCACTCTGTTTTTGTATCCAGTTTGATTCTTAACTGTCTTTACTGAAAAGCATCATCTTTTTCTCTGACGCACTTTTGTTGTTGTCTCGTAAACCGGAAGTTTCAAAATTCGAAAATAGAATCTTGTACTGTTTGATAGCTCTCCTTAAGATCTTCCTGTTGGTATAATTTTCAAATTGAAGCGATAATTTTGAAGCAAGTTATGACTTAAAATCTAAAAGAAGGCTCTAGATTCATTTGGGGAACAAAACATTGCTTGCTTTCAATAGGCTATAATAAAAAGTTCGAAAACTGAACATAATACAGTTTGATACCATTTTTTCTAGGTCTTTTTAAGATGTTTATTTTGATACAATTTTCAAAATGAATGGTTAGTTTTGAAAGAAGTTACAAGCTTCTGGCGCAATAGCGCAAGTGTGTAGTTACAGTGTAGCGGCGTTGTACACCGGGAGTCCAGAATTTCCCAATTGATTTTTATACTATTTTACAGGAATTTTTAAGATATTCATTTTGGTATAAATGTTAGAATCGGGTTCTAATTTTGAAGAAACCTTTGGGGTTTTTTAATAGAACGAGCCTAAACGTTGCTCTATCGATTTCACTTTGCCCCTCTCTTGGCATTTGACTGAAAAAAAAAGATGCGACTTGAAAAAACGTTTCTGAATTTTATATGATTTTGAAGCCTTTTTCAAAATCTAGATTTCGGTTTAAATAGTGAAACAATGTTTCGATTTGAAAGGGAGTTATGAGCAAAAACGTAAAAACCTCCTGTCGAAATAAAACAGGTAGTCGCTCGCCGGCATTCAACAGCTTGAATAAAAATTCGGAAACTCAAATTGAGCTATACTTTATAGCATTTTGAAGCTTTTTTCAAGATCAATTTTTGGTATAATATTCATAATTAAGAATAAACTTTGAAGGAATTTTTTATGGGGTGTTGAATAAAGCAGCAATGTATAAACGGTCATGGAACTGTTTTCTGGGGCATGTTTTCTCCCGGTCTTGTACATTGGAAGTTTCAGATTTCATAAATTAATTTTAATTTATTTTGTAGCTCTTTTCAAGACCTTCATTTTGGTATAATTTCCAGTATAGAGGGTTCATTTTGAAAAAAGTTATGGGCTGCTGAATAGAACACTTTGTAGCGACTGTCTTGGTTTATAGCTTTTTTGAAAATCTACATTTTCCAGTTAATTTTTTCCAGATATTTTGATTTTAAAGCAAGACGACTCTCTGGATAAAGCTCTGAATCGATAATTTACAAATGCGAGATTTTTTCTTTTCCCTATTTTTCCTCCAATTCCATTTCTTCTAGCCTTTCACTAATCGAGTTTAGAAAACTGGGGGCTCCCCATTTTCTACTAATTTCATTATCAGCTTTCTTCCCGCTAGAAAACTTCTCTCTCTCTCTCTCTCTCTCTCTCTCTCTCTCTCTTTCTCTCTCTCCTTTTGTTTCTTCCTTCTTAAAAATCCTTCTTTCCCCCTAAAAGCAGCACATCCCTACAAAATTTTGCTGTGGAAGAACAATTAGGCAGTAAGTGCCTTCTCTTCGGAATCTTGCGAAAAGAGGGCCTTGGGACAAGTATTGGGTTTCCAAGGGGGTCCCTAGTCTTCAGCCCCCCCGACCATCATCATCATCATGTGTAATTCTATATTTTGTTATATCTTGTGCCTGCGCCCCGTACTTTTTCTTTTCTCATCTTATATCCCCCACCATCGATTGAGATATAGTAGATAGAGCTTTTTAGATCTTAGGTAAACTCAATTTTTTGGACAAAACTGTTGAAATTACGGCAATTATATGTATATCAAATTAAAGATCTCTAAATTTTCCACATTTTACTAATTGACAACTATTTGAACTTTTCTAGACGTCTTGAGATATAACGGTTTGAAGTTAGCATACGGTAAACACCCTAATGGAACCCTTTACCTTTGGGTTTTGACCGATTTTTAAGGAACATATTATCTATGTATTTTTCAAGTGTTATACTTTCTAATGTAAAATTTTTTGTTCTTTTCATTGGTATAAAAATTGACAACTTAACTTAAAAACTAAGCGAGTTATGAGCATTTTTCTAACGCTAGGTGCATGTAGGTCCCGCACAGCGTCTACTTTGATTCTATTTATCTGGGTTTCTGTGAAAGGTATCAAAAAGTTGTCAACAAGTAAAATGTTTATTATAATACCAAAAATAATTTATTAATTGACAAATTTTTCATATCGTTTACACGAAATGAGAAAAATTGGCTCAAAGTTGACGGTTTAGGGCATTTTATCAAAAAATTTCAAAATTTCACATTATCTCCCGACTTATTAGAGCTATCAAAAAAAATTTCAAGTTACCAAAATGTGTGAAATTTTACGTTCTACATTTTGATATAAATTTCTATTATTTAGCTTTTTTTGGTTTTTCAGCTATGCGCCTTTAAAGTGTAAGCGTCCGTAGCAGGTCTGTGCGGCAACGAATTGCCGATTGCCGAAATTGCCGAATTTTTGTTGCCGATTTGCCGTTGCCGATTTCGGCAACTGAAATTTTTTTGAATTTAGAGATTTTCACAATTTTTTCAATCAAAAAAATAATTTCGAAGTTCGAAAAACCTAATTTTGAACACCATTATCTCTCAAAGTGAATTGAAGAGGAAATGTGCCCCAATAATCACCAAAAAATACTTGCATCGGTCCTAAAATGGGCTTCCAATTTGTGATCATAGGAGAAAAGTAGATATCATGAGTAGGAACTCATCTAAAAATTATCCAATCTGTCTAAAATCACTAGAACGTGTGTCGTGAGTTGCCTAACAAGTTGAGTACACTAATTTTTTTTAAACTCACAATCAGAAAAAAAATATTTTCAACCATTGGAATACTATCTATTGTTCAAGATAAGTAGTTAGGCTAAAAAATGTGGTCTTGAGTTGCCAATTTTTGTAGTTGCTTTGTTAGGAAACGCATGACACACCTTTTCTGTAGTTTTGAGCCTTATCGGAGCATTTTCAGGTGAGTTACGTATCGATTTTACTAAAAAAAGACGAAAACTATTGTTGCCGAAAATTGCCGAAATTTGCCGAATTTCGTTTTCGGCAATTGCCGAGTTGCCGAATTGCCGCACAGGCCTGGTCCGTAGCAAGCAGTCACTGTTAGAAAAACTCTATGACTCATCAACCAGTGAAGGGAATTCACGAATTTTGTTAACTTTGCACTTTGATTCATATTTTTTCTTTCTTTCTAGAGTTTTTGGTTTTTCAGATTAAAAAAAACGTTTTTTCAAATTTTTTTTCGGTTCATCATCATTCACCACCTGTTCATTTGCACTATTCTCTTATATAGTTGGCAGTGTTTTTTTTCCTTTTCTCTCTCTCTCTCTCTCTCTCTCTCTCTCTCACTTTCTTTCCTTTTCTAACTATCTATATAAGTGACAGATGTGCAAGAACAGCTTGCACCCAATTGCGTAATATGTATCGTTCCTTTTATTGGCCCTCTTTTAAAAAATGCCGCATATCTCAAAAAGTATGAAAGCTAGAAAAATGAAAAATCTATCAGATTATAGGCCTTAAAATTTTCCACTTTTTATTAGTTTACAAAATTTTGCTTTTGAGGATAAACCAGTTTTTCTATACCATATCTTTAAAGTTGGCTGCCCCCCTTTGTTTGCCTCCTATCTCTAGAACCAATAGAGCTAGAAAAATGGCTCAAAGTGTAGAATTTTAAGCAGATTTTCAAGAATAAAAATCAATAATTCTTCTTTTTCCTCATTTTTCTCTAGTTACACTTCCTGAGTTTCTTCACAGGTCCCGAACGTATCAGGTTTCAGAAGGGGGGGAAGATGCGGCTCCTTCTTATTATTTTCCTTTCCTTTTCCACCTGTATTTGCTCAGTCGTTTTGATATCATGTGTGTATGTCTCTAGGAAGAAGAAGACGGGGTTTGTTTGAAGTAGGAGAAGAAGAAGAGCCATCGTCATCATAGAGAAATATATGGTTATGATGAGTCATACACATATAGTTTTAGTACCCTCTTGGTTTATGGGTCATTTTTATGAATTATTTTGATACGGCGAGTTATAAGCTTTTTTATGAAGCTAGGTGCTTGAAGGTGGGGGGTTCCAGTTAGACTTGGTTTTTAGGCCAATTTTTAGGAGTTATTTTTGGCTAGCTGTTTTAATTTTAACATTTGTTTTTTTTTGAAATTTTTTGCTCTTTTGCTTGGTATTCAAATTAGAGCGTTAGTGCGAAAATTGAGAAAGTTGTGAGCACTTTTCTAACCAGCGAAGAAAATAGCTTCATTATTGGCCCGATTTATTTGGGTTACTGTAACAAAATTTTTGAACATTTGTATGTTTTCTGATTTAAAATTTTATGAGTTTTCGATTGATATAAAAATTATAAGGCTAGCTTAAAAACTAAACGAGTTATTAGTTTTTGAATCTTTTGAAATTTTATAATTTTTTGGGTTTTTTGGAGTTTCTGGAATTTTAGAATTTTCAAGGTTTTTGTTTGAAATTTTTGGAATTTTTCAATTTCTTAGAAATTCTGCTCATTTTCGAAAACCTTTGAAATTTCCAAAGTCTCTAAAATTTTCCAAAATTCCCAAAATTTTCAAAAGAATACGAAGAAGGGGCAACTCGTCTGGTGAGGGCTCATTTTCAAAATTATTCATCACCTGTGTGCACTTCTTCTCCTTTTTCTTCTTTTTTCTTTTTATTCTTCTTCTTCTGCGCCTTTAAAAATTCTATTGTCCTCTTTCAGTGACCCAAAAATTCCAAATTCCCAAAATTTTGAAATTTCCACTTTTCGAAACTTGCCCGGTTCGCCAATATGGCCAATTTAAAATTTCTTCAATAATTCCTGAATTCTAACAATTTTTAATCATAGATTTAGAGAATTCCGGGTAAATTTATGTCCGAAAATTTCGAAATTCTAATGAATTCCAAAATTCAAATTTAGGTCCAAATTTTTCAAAATTTGGATTTTCAAATGCATAATTTCAAATTTTCTGTATGACCAACATACAATGTTTGTTCCTAATATAAAAACCCCAAAGCTAGAGATCATGGAAAATAAAGAGACGCAGAGAATTTTAAGATAAGGCGTCCCCAAATGATAAGAGTCTCTCTTCTTCCCCCACATCTTTCCACACTTATTACAATTATTCTCCGCTCTCAACTCATTTTTCTCCTTCTCTCTTTCCTGTCATCAGAACATTTTTTAGTGCTTTTTAATGCTTTTTTACACTCAAAAAACCAGAAAAAACCGAGCCAGAACTCCCAGATCCTATAGATTTTCTTCTTTAAAAAAAAATTAATTTTTAAATTTTTCAGATGGATCCAGCGATGTATCCTGGAGCATCGGCAGCCAGCTATTTGACCTACCCACAGAAAACGAATACAGGTAAACTAGGGTAGTTATAGGGTAATCAAGACGGATTTTCAGACTACCTTGGGACCTATGCAACGCAGACGGCATCAACGGCAAGGCAAACGGCTAATGGGTAGGTTGGGGGACAATATCTTAAATACTGGAAGAGCTAGAATTAAGAAGATAATTGAAACAATATGAACGATGAAATTTGACACATTTTACTAGTTGATAATTTTTTTCAAGGTACTGTAGTTTATGAGATATGCGCCTTTGAAGTTGGCGCACCATCTTCCGTCTCGACATCCGCCAGGCAGAGAGGTACGCCCCTTTAAAGCCGCATAACTTCAAAACTACTGTAGTTAGCCAAATTTTATAAAGCATGAAATTATGTAAAATTAAATTTCACATATTATTGTAGTTGACTACTTTTTTCTAACTGCCGTAGTTCTTGAGTCCGTCTCGAGCTGAGCGCCAGCTTTAAAGGCGCGGAATCGACAAACTAGAAAGTTAGAAAAATTTGGTCAACTGCAAAATGAAGCTCAAAAAGAGTTCTTTGTTTTTTAGTTGACAACTTTTTCATAGTTTTTGAGTTATGCGCCTTTAAACAAACTAGTGCCTTCTCTAGCGGGCGTAAGGGAACGTCAACTTTAAAGGCGCATATTTCAAAAACTACTGTAGCTAGAAAAATATTGTTAACTTTAAAAAGAAGCTCTAAAATAATGCTTTAAATTGTTACTAGACAGTTTGTTATAGCTACCGAAGTTTTTTAGTTATGCGTCTTAACTAACATCGATTTTCCAGCTCTTCGGCGTCCTCCACCAATGACCATCTTGGGGATCCAAGCTCCTCGTCATCTCCACGAGATTCATCTCCATCTACGACAAGTTTAGTCCTAACAATACGTCTTCTAATGCAAGGAAAAGAAGTGGGAAGTATTATTGGCAAAAAGGGAGATCAAATCAAAAAGATTCGCGAGGAATCCGGTGCAAAAATCAATATTTCCGATGGCTCGTGTCCGGAGAGAATTGTAACGATTACGGGAACTTTGGGAGTCATTGGAAAGGCTTTTAATATGGTTTGCAATAAATTCGAGGAAGATATGCTTTTGCTTCCAAATTCCGTACCTAAACCACCGATTACAATGAGGGTTATTGTGCCAGCTACACAGTGTGGAAGTTTGATTGGGAAAGGTGGCAGCAAGATTAAGGATATTAGGGAGGTAAGAGTTCGGAATGTGGTTGAGAAATGTAAATATTTCAATTGCTCAGGTTATAAGGATCATTTTGATATAAAAATCCTTACAAAAATGTTTTATCGCCGTTGGTAACGGGGTCTTCAAACTTGCCTAGTGAGGTTGGTGCCGAAATTAGCGCTCAGTTCTAGAGCGTTTATCAAAGCTTGAAAATTAAAATTTTGCAAATCAAATTATATATTCTTGTAGATCAAATTATGAGGAACAGTTTCATATAAAAATCCGAGCAAAAATGGTTTATCTTCCTTGAACACGGGGTCAACGAAAATGGCATAGTGAGATTGGTGGCGCCAGTTTGGTGCCAAGTAGCGGCTACTTTTTTTCAAAGCGTCGTTGGAACCTTTTAAATTAAAACTAATGAAAAAAAATAATATTTACTAAAATATCAGATTATGAGAAACATTTTTGTATAAAATATTCAAATATCTTGTACTTTCATGGTCCTGAAAATCGCCTTAATCAAGTTGTCTCCATTTGAGCACAAAAACTACTTAATGCTTATAACTCGCTTCATTGAAAAACTTGCTTCAATGAAAGCAACATGATTTTTATACCATTCGATTTCTCATAAAATTTTGCATTATAACAATACACTCTTATTTTCCAGGCAACCGGCGCTTCGATCCAAGTGGCCTCCGAAATGTTACCCCACTCGACAGAACGCGCGGTCACACTCTCCGGCACCGCCGACGCTATCAATTTATGTATGACACAAGTTTGTCAGATTCTTCTTGAGGTGAGTTTTTCATTTTTAATAAAATGTATAAATCGAGAATGGAAACAACACAATTTGTTGACTTTATCGATAAAGAGTCCCGTTTTCCCCGGGGAAGAGAAGGTCGATTAATAATATAGTGTGTACCTAGAGAGTGAGAGAGTACAAGGAATCGAGAGACGACAGAGAATACTTAAATGTGCACAAGTGATAATGAAGATAAGGGAAATGATAATGATGGGGTGTGCGGTGTGTACGTTTTGAGTTTAGCAAGAATTATGGGAGTAGCAAGAGAAAGGGACCAACAGAGAAGCTACAAACTTTGAAGCCGTATATTTCAAAAACTACGATAGTTAGAAAAATGTGGTTAATTGGAAAATGAAGAGCTTTTATTGTGCTTTATTTATGTAGTTGACAACATTCTTCTAGCTAACTTCGTTTTGAAGTTATGCGCCTTTTCAGATATAACGCCGGAAGGCGTCTTCTGCTCGTCTTCGCTTGCTCCTGAAATCGCGGAATCTTGAAAGGCGTATATCTCCAAAACTACGGTAGCTAGGAAAAAGTTGTCAACTATAAAATGAAGCTCTGTTTCTAACCTCCCCTTGTTAGCTAACCACTTACTTCTAGCTACCGTAGTTTTTGATATATGCGTCATTAAAGTTGGACGCGCTACAGGAGATGAGGAGAGCATAGCACTCTTTAAAGGTTTATACCTCAAAAACGATGCTAGCTAGAAAAAAGTTGTCAACTGAAAATAAAGCAACATTCAAATTCCAGGCTCCACCAAAAGGATCCACAATCACATACCGACCAAAACCAACATTCAACCCATTAGCAATTGCCACGTCAGCTGCTACAATCGCCGCGCAACAGCAACAAGCTCAGGCACAACAACAGTTTGCTGCAGCGGCTCTTATTGGAGGTGGACAGGTACAGTAATCCAGGGGTACTACAGAAAACAAAAGTTTGTGTTTTAGGGAGTTCAAGTACAACAACAATTAGTCACTAATGCACTCCTTCAACAACATCAGTTGGCTATGCAGCAAGAGGTGAGAGATTCGGGGAGTACTGTATCTGGGAAATAATAGAAAATTTTGAAAAATATGAAACTAAAAATTCACAACAGTTTGGTAGTAAGAACATTGAATAAGGTCTATTGGCTCGTTAGATATAAATGAATATAATATTTTACTGTTAAAAGGAGAATAGTTGTAAAATTGCGTTTATCTTGAAAACTAAAATAGCTAGCTAGTTTTTTTTTATTGTCAAAAAATTCAGTATAAAATTTCCTATATTTTCCAACTTTAAAACTGAAAATAGCTCAAAATGTAGTGGAGACACATAGCTTTAACTTTACATAAAGCTTCGACGGCGCCCGAAAGTTAGTATCCTTTCGAAAATGCGCCATATCTCTAAAACTAAGGCAGCCAATAAAATTTTGTTTATTAAAAAAATGTTTAACATAAAAAGTTATATAAGTTACAATTTAGAAAACTAAAATAGCTTAATTTCTAGCTGAGATACATTGGTTTAAACTTGAAGCTTATCTGCCGCCCTAAAATTAGGGTATCCTTTAGAAAACGCGTAATATCTCAAAAACAAAAAAAGCTATCAAAATTTTGTCAACTGCAAAAATGATCAACATAAAATTTTCAATATTTTGCATTGTTTAAAATCCAGTTTTAGTTTTTCCTAGATCCCGAAAAATGCAATGGCATGAAGTGTACATATTCACCCCCGTTATCCCCCCTTATAAGCCACTTATCTGTTACCCTATTTATTTTCTGCTGATATATATATTTCGTGGTGACATTCAAATTTCCCTTGACTACAAAAAACCAATTACCTTAATTACCCACTGCCCCCTTAATTACCCCCCTAAATGTAAGCACGCCCCTGGGTAGTCGTGTTTCAGCTGGCTCGTGCTGCTCTCCTCAATCAACAATTCATGATTCCCGGCCAACTACCAACACAGGCTCAACAGCAAGCTTCCAGTGCACAAGGTTTGTCTCATCACTATCTTTTTCTCTTCCGCTCTCTCTATTCTCTATAGTCTATCTATCTCTCTTATCTCTATCATACTACTCTTCCACAGCGTCGCCTCTCTCTTCCCCCCTCTCCCCCTCCACCACCAACGCTCGCTTTCATATCTACGCCTTCCCCTCCTCTGGTCGGTGTGTGCCGCCATAGCTCAGTCGGTTAGAGCGTGGGTCTAATAAGCCCAAGGTCGCAGGTTCGACCCCTGCTGGCGGCAAATTGTTTTTGCAATCTTTTTTTCTTCCCTTGATGGAGTGTGGCACATTCCCATATGAGTTTAGTTCCCAATTTTTTTGAGTTTCTTTCATTGTCCTAAACCAAGTGCGTCTTTTGTGTATTAATCTATCTCAGAGGGGAAAAAGAAAGAATCAAAGATGAAAAAAAAGAATTCAGAAAGAATTTCAAGTTGTTTTCAGAGGTGTTTCTTGGGCAACATGGATTAATGTACGCTGGAGCGCAGACAGCTGATAACAAGGCTATGGAAGCTGGAGCCGCAGCGGCAGCAGCTGCTCAATGGCAGGGATACGATATGGCGGCGGTTCAACAGCAGCAACAGCAACAGCAACAACTACTTAATCAATATGCGTTGAATCAGAGGTAAGGATTTTGAATTTGACATTGCAAATGCGCTCCATTAAGAAAGCTTGAAATTTGGAAGATTTTTAGCCAAAGATGACCAGAATCCGGTAAAAATGAAGCTAGATAGAAGGCTTTAGAACTTTTGAAGTTTTCTAAAACTGAAAATGAGGACATATCTCGAGATCCTGTATTTGAAGTAAAATGAAAGATGCGTTTTTGAATTCAGCTTGATAAGAACTTTAAAATGAGTATAAACAAGCCATACTTTTGAAAAAAAAAATTTTTTTTGAAAATTTTTTTCTGAAATTTTGAAAAACTCAAAAAATATAATTTCACCTGATGAACATTTATTTGAAAATACATTCAATTTGAAACATTTTTGTGTAAAAATCGAATTAACCGCTTCAAAATAAAGCAAGTTTTGAGTAAATTTGCATTAGAGCGCACTTTCTCCAAATTTTCAAATTCACGCAAACCCCATCATGTTTATACTCATTCAAAAGCTCTTGGCGAGGCAAACTCAAATAATTTATTCAAAATTGATATTTTCCCATTGGAGCGCGTTTGCAATGTTTCAAAAAAAAGTTCAAAAATTAAAATAAAAAAGTACAACTGTCTGCATGTCCTCTCCGATTTTCTTTTTTCTTTTTGCGGTTGTCTCTATCCTCATGTGTCACTACAAACTACATTAAAACTACAAAAACTACAAAAAGCACAATAAATACACAAATTTTCCCCTCAAAAAAAGTGTAACAAGTGATTTTTAGTATGCTTATCGGTGCTCCATTCATGAAGGGCGGTCCAACGCCGCCTGGCACGTCATCTGGAAAAGCGACGTCATCTGGAGCGTCGTCTGGAGCATCTGGAGCCACGTCGTCGGCACGATTTCATCCGTATTGATCGGTTTTTGGAATTTTAAACTAAATTTTTTTTGATACCACTAACTATTTCTTTCTCTCACACATGATTTATGGGTTTTAGAGGGATTTATGGGTGCTGAAAATGTTTAAGATCGTCTGGAAATTCAATTTTACCCGAGGAAAAGTTCTTTTTTCAAATTAAAAATTTTTTAAAGTTTTAAAAATTGTTCTAAAAAATTTTTTTAAAGTTTAAAAATTTTGAAAAAATTTTTTTTCTGAAAATCGATATTTTCAGATTTTTTCTGGGGTAAAATTTGTTTTTCAATCGATCTAAAACATTTTCAAACACTAAAAACCCCCATCTAAACCCTCAAAACTCTCCCCCCCAACCAACAGCTTTTTGTGATATTTCCTCTTTCTTCTCTATTTCCACTCCTCGAAGCCCCGCCCACTTTTTGGCTCCGCCCCTTTTACACTATTTTCTTATTCCCCCAACGTGTCTCGTCTATTCTAAAATTTAAAAAAAAAAGATTTTTGTATTTTTAAACAAAAATTCAGAAAAAAGAAAATTCCAGAAAAAAATTTTTACAGATAGACGAAGTTGTTGATCCCCAAAAACCCCCCGAACTGTGAAGTTAAGTTTAATTTCGAGCTTTGTGTTTTTTTTTGAATTTTGGAAATTTCAGAAAAAAAGTGTTTTTTTGATTTTCAAAATTTTTTGAATTCCCACCAGAACCACCTCTGAATCTTTGTTTATTCCCCAAATTCTCACTCATTTTATGTTCAGTTAATTCTTTTTTTTTCTGCGACAATTGTGATTTTTTAATTTTTATTTTTAGGTCATTTTTTTTCTTTTGTAATAAAAGATTTCATTCAAAAATTTTTGAATTTTTTGAATTTTTGGATTTCAGAATTTTAGATTTTTTGGATTTTTTGAAATACCCAATATGGAATTTTGAAACTATGGAGTTTTTCTAAACTTTTGAAGTTTTGGGTTTTGGAATTTTTTGGAATTTTTGGAATTTTTGAATTTTTAGGATTTTTTAGATTTTTTAAAATTATTTTAGGATATTTAGGATTTTTAGGAACTTCGAAAATTCTGAAATTCTGAATTTGTGAATTTTTTAAAATTCTCATTTCTGAATTTTTAAGGTTTTGGGATTTATCGGTTTTTTTAATTTTTTAATTTTTAAATTTTTGATTTTTAATAAATTTTGATTTTCAATGCATTTTTTGATTTTTCAGATTTTCCGACTTTTGGAATTTCTGAATTTCTGAATTTCGACATTTCTGAAATTCCTAAATTTCTGAGTTTTTGAATTTTTTGAACTAAAACTTTTTTTGGATCTTCAGACTCTCTACATCTTCTGGATCTACAGAAGGAAAATGTGAAATACCCTAATTTTCAAATTCTAAGTTGTCGTTTTCTGAATTTTGGAATTTTTCAGAATTTTGGAATTTTTCAGAATTTTTCAAATTTTTGAATTTTATTGATTTTCAGATTTTCTAAATTTTTAATACCTGAAAGTCTGAATTGTTTGAAATTTCTGAATTTTTTGAACTTTAGAATTTTTCCT
The DNA here is from genome assembly GCF_000004555.2 of Caenorhabditis briggsae. NCBI lineage: Eukaryota > Metazoa > Nematoda > Chromadorea > Rhabditida > Rhabditidae > Caenorhabditis > Caenorhabditis briggsae. Next base: position 1,099,868 of record NC_013490.2, read on the forward strand.
ATTTTTGAGTTTTTGAATTTTCAGGTTTCATGAAATTTTTAATTTTTGAATTTCAGGATTTTTGTATTTTAGAATTTTCTTGAAATCTTAAAATTTTATAATTTCCAAAGTTTTTAATTTTTTTAATTCACAAAATTCATAAATTTCGCAATTCAAAACAAAACCCCGTGAACTTTCATTCAACCATATTCTACCCTCTTGCCTACTGACCCACCTAGGCTCCGCCCCTTTCTAGCTGCCACATATCCCAGGCACCAGGGTCCCAGGTATTCCTTGAAAAAGCCAATCTGCGCTTGGAAAGAAAATTTAAGGATGAGCAACAAAAGTGACGTTGAACAGGTGATTTGAAAAGTGCGATAGAGCGCATTAGCACAAATTCATTCAAGAAAAAGTTTTTGACCCAAAAAAAAAATTTTTTTCGTTTTTTTTTTAAATTTGGGCCCTCTCAAAAATAGTTCTATTCAACCATTTTTCCTGATTTTCGGCTCATTTCGACCCCCAAAAATTGCTCAATGTTATCATCCTAATTTTCAGAACTTTTTTGCTGAAATCGACGAGCTCTCGGCCGATTTCTCGGCTCGCTCGATTTCGGCGGCGCTCGAGACGGTGGAGGCGATGAAGCTGGACCAAATTCCAGCCCAACATCGATGTGGAGTTTTGAGACGTCATGCTGAGTATTTGTATATGATGAGCAACTACGCCACAATGAAAGAGAAGCGAGTGGAGATGTTGGAGAATGGTTAGAGACATCTGAAAATTTTGAAAAACGGGAAATTTTTTTGGAATTCTTTTTCAAAAACTACGTTTTTGGATGTTTTTTTGATTTGAAAATTTATAAAAACCGCAAAAACCATCAAAAATTACCCTTAAAATCAGTTCTCTGACGTTTTTGAGCGCTTTTCCAAAAAATGCACAAATCGCTCAGTGGGATTTTCAACCATTTCCACTACCAATCTGACCACCCGGGTTCGATTCCACCTGGTGGCTTAACTTTTTTGCTTCTTATTTAGAGCATTTTAAAACTATTTTAGAACATTTTTTATGTCAAAAATCGAAACTTTCAAAAAAACCTTATTTTGAAATTTTTTTGGTTGAAAACATGATTTCTAGGACAAAATTTCTTTCAAAAAACAGACAAATAAGTTTCTAACCCTGAATTTTTCATTTTCCCAGTGTTTTTGATCGATTTTCCAAAAAATGCACGAATAGCTCAGTGGGATTTTCCAAGTTTCCGCTACCAATCTGAACACCCGGGTTCAATTCCACTCGGTGGCAAAACTTTTTTGCTTTGTTTTCAGAGCATTTTTAGACTATTTTGGAGCAAAATTTCCTATTTTTCCAGAAAAAAAATGTATTTCTCTCAAAATTTCTGAAAAATCAACACCCATTCTCGGGTTTTTTAGGCTTCAAATTTCAGCGAAATTCCAGCAATTTTTTTCAGCATACAAAAAAGCTCGCCAAGGACATGTGATGGACCCGAATGACTTTGAATGTGCCAAAATTCTGTGCTCCACTTGTGGCCGATTGGCTGAGGAGAGCTCTCTGAAGAAGAAATTGGATTACGGTTTTAAATTTAAGACCTATTTGGACGAAGCGATCGCAATTAATGATCAAGATTTCGAGTTGTGTCATATGAGAGGCAGATTTTGTTATACGGTAAGTAAGGTTACTGTAGAAAAATTGATTTCCGGGTTTTTTAAAGCATCCAAAGTGGTTTTGAATTTTTTCGATTTTCTCTGAAATTTTAAGAGAATACTAAACAAAACTAGAACTGCATTTTTGTAGTTAGCAACTTTTTTCTAGCTACCGTAGTTTTTGAGATATGCGCCTTAAAAGTTGACGCGCCTTATTGCCTGCCGCGCGCCAAACGGGCGAGGGGCGGGTCAACTTTAAAAGCGCATATTTCAAAAACTACGGTAGCTAGAAAAACTTAGCAAATTGAAAAAATGTGTAAAATTAAGTTTTAAATTCACTCATAATTATAAAATATGTCTAGGTACTGTAGTTTGAAGGTGTGCGTCTTTAAATTGGGCATGCTCTTCTGCTTGGCTCGCCCCAGGCGTACAGTAGGCAGACCAAATTTAAAGGCGCATACCTCAAGAACCACGGTAGCTAGAAAAAAGATGTCAATTAAAAAAGTATGTGAAATTAAATTTTACATTTACTGTTGTTAAAAAATTAGGTCTTGCTACTGTAGTTTTGGAGCTATGAGTCTTTAAAGTTAACGCACCTCATAGCCTGGCGCGCCATTCTGATGGGTGCGTCGCATTTAAAGGCGCATATCTCAAAAACTACAGTAGCTAGAAAAAAGCTGTCAATTACAAAATTGAAGCTCTATTTTCATTCTATATTGTCAAAAAGTTTTCTCACAAATCGGAAAATTACGAATAATTTTTTTCAAGACTTCAAAATTAGATTCTCATTCTTTCAAAAAGTATAAAATTTTCTAATATTGTTTTCCAAAATTTTGGCTCTATTGGTCCCCACTTTTTTTTGCCCAATTTTTTCTTGAATATTGAACTTTCCACCCAAGAAAATATCTGTACTTTTCTTCTCCTTTTAGGTCAAAAAACGTGGGATTCTTGAGAAAAATTTTTTTTGTGTCACTTTTTAGTTTTTTTTTTGTTGAAAATATTTGTAAATTCTGAAGTACTTTGTACCTGCAAAAGGAGACAGAAAACAAGTTATAAATCTATTCTAGAACAAAAAATCGATTGGAAAAAAATTCGAGAAAAATTTTTTTTTTCTAAACATTCTGAAATTCCAGAAAACAATTTTTTTAGGTTGCCTCCCTCTCATTTGTGGAACGTTGTGCCGCAAAAGTGATCGGTCAAATTCCTGACGTCTCTTATCAAATGGCTCTTGACGATCTTCTGAAAGCAGATCATCTGGAAGAAGGCGTTGCTGAAAATCAGCTATTCATCGGAAAAACCTATTTGGCTATGGGCAATTTGGTCAAGGCCAAGAAATGGTTGGTCAAGGTAAAGAATTGCAAAAAAGTGAGACACCAAAAATGCGTCAAGGTACTAGAAATGCGCCAGGTCATTAGAAATGTGTCAAGTCCCTATAAATGCGTCAGAGACACTAAAAAGGCGCCAAGTCACCGAAAATGCGCCAATACACGGGAAATGCGTTAAGTCATTGAAAAGGCACCAAGTCACCCAAAATGCGTCATGAGGTTCAAGATTTTTTCATAGACACTAAAAGCGCGTCAAGGCACCAAAAGCGCGCCAAGGCATCCAGAATGCGCCAAGTCACCAGAATCGCGTCAGCTCACAAGAATTGCGTCAAGGCACTCAAAATGTGTCAACTCCTATCAACCTAATTCCTTTTTTAAATTTTCAGACGGCTTCCAACACTACAGAAGTGCCAGTGGAGCAAGAATACGTTGACGAGGCTGTAGCTCTACTTGAAGACAAAAAACTGAAATCTGTGAAGATTTGATTCTCAGTGAATTCGGAAACTTTCGTTTGAAAACTAGACCATAAATCGTCAGATTATTTTTTTCCGTTGCACAGCAAATGCGTCAAGTCACCGAAAAAGCGTCAGATCACTAGAAATGAGTCAAGTCACTAGGAATGCGTCAAGCCACCAGAAATGCGTCTACACTATAAATTTGTCAAGTCATCAGAAATGCGCCAAGCCACTAGAAATGCGTCAGGTCGCTAGAAATACATCTTGTCGCTAGAATCACGTTAAGTCACTAGAAATGCGTCAGGTCACTAGAAATGCGTCAGATCACTAAAAATGCGTCAGGTTCCTAGGAATGCGTCACCCACAAAATTTGAATCAAGTCACTAGAAATGCGTCAACTCACTAGAAATGCGCCAATTCACTAGAAATGGGTCAAGACACTAGAAACGCGTCAAGACACTAGAAATGCGCCAGACCAGTAGAAGTGGATCAAGTCACCGAAAACGCGTCAGCTCACTAGGAATGCGTCAACTTCTCGATTTCCCGCTAAGAATGGCTGAAAACGGCTTAAAAAGAAGGCATGAAAAAGAGGTTTCAAACTGGATCACTAAGATTTATTGATTGATTTATCGATTTTTAATATCTTTTTTTTTGGTCAAATTTAATAGAGGCAAATCATATCATCATCGTCGTGACATCAAATGGGCGGAAAAAAGATTGGGGAAATTTGAAAATTTAAGAAAAAAATGTAGATCTAAAAAGTTGTAGATCACGAAACTAATAAAATTGCAAGAGTCGGGCGGTACGGTCGAATGAAAATCGATGGTAGATGTGTGCGTTTTCTCATATAGGATGGTCCCAGCTCGGACACTTTTCGTCCCTGCTTTTTGTCTTTTGTCGGTTCGGATTGCGATCTGGAACAATAGATCAATAAAATCGATAATTTAGGATAAATCGGTATTTTTAAAACGTCTTCCAGAAAAGAGTCTCAAAAATTTTGGGACTGTATGAAATTTTCAGAATATATTGAACAAAAATAGAGCTTTGATTTTGTAGTTGACCACTTTTTTCTAGCTACTGTAGTTTTTGAGTTATGCGCCTTTAAAGTTGGCACAC
>NC_013490.2:1104849-1118702 GCF_000004555.2 Caenorhabditis briggsae
CTCTCAAAAACGACGGTTGCTAGAAAAAAGTTGTCAACTAATAAAGTATGTGAAATTTAATAATACAATCAATGGTTTTTAGAAAAATTGTCTAACTACCGTAGTTTTTGAGATACGTGTCTTTAAAAATGGCACACCCCTTTGCTTACCGCGCAGAACGAAGGAGTGCGGGCGCCACCAGGCCGAGAGGCAGGCTAAATAAAAGGCGCATATCTCAAAAACTGCGATAGCTAGAAAAAAGATGTTAACTACAAAAATGTAGAAATTAAAATTTTACATACTTTTTTAATTAACAAAATTGTTCTAGCTGCCGTAGTTTTTGAGAAGTGTGCCTTTGAAGTTTGCGCCCCCCCCCCCCCTCTTTGCCTTCACCGAGGGAGTGCATTTTAAAAGCGCCTATCTCCAAAACTACCGTAGTTGGAAAAAAGTTGTCAACTACAAAAATGAAGTTCAAGTTTTGCTTAGTATACTCTGAAGTTTTCAGCCAAAAAACTTACATGACTTGTGAGACGAGCAGCACAGCAAATAGTAGTAATATAATCCAGCGCCGCATCGGCGCCATTTGTGTTACCTGCAAAATTTGAAAGGTTTGGCGGAAATTCAAATTTCTATTCAGATTTTAAAGTTTAGATAATTGAGATGAGTAAACAGGAAAAATTGAGCCCAAATTCAGAGAATTAAAAATTTCAAAAAAGAGCCAAAAAACTTTTTTTTGGATTTCCTGAAAAAGGAAAAAAATAGGGAGAACTTGAAAAGAAAATTATAGGTTTCGGGGACATTTTTAGGTAAAAAAGTGGAGTTTTTTTCTATTTTTAGAATCTTTTTTTTTGGGATTTTTTTTTCTGGAAAATTGGAAAAAATGTGTGTGGGAAGAAAAAAGGATAATCAATGAGGAAATGGATCAAATTAGGTCAGAAAAAGAGGAAAATATGAGTCTTTGGTCTGAAATTCTCATAGAAATTGTTTCAAAAAAACTGGAAAATTCAAATCTTGAAAATTCAGAACTTCCAAAAATTGTGATTTTTAGAAAATGTGATATTAAAAATTCAAATTTTGAAAGAAAACAAAAATTTTCGAAAGCTGAGAAATCTAGCAATTCTGAAAACCCAAAACTTTTCCAATAATCAAAAAATTCTGATTTTCTCAAAATCCTAAATTTTAAGAAAATCTGAAATATCTGAAAATCCAAAAAATTTAAGAAACCTGAAATTTCTAGAAATCCCAAATTTAGAAAAATCTAGAATTTTTGAAAATCAATAAATTTGGAAATTTCTAAAAATTCAAACATTTTGGAAAATCTATAATTTCCTAAAATCTAGAAAATTTAGAAATCTGATGTTTCTGAAAATCCAAAATTTCTAAAAATCAACTTTCCAACATTTAAACAAGAGTTTCGAATTTTCTGAAATTCTGGATTTTCAGACTTTTTTTTTTGAAATCTCTGAACCTTTAAAAAATGACGTGGCTTTTTTTTCACAATCTGTGTCCAATTATAGAATTTTCAATTCTTTTCTCAAAAACTAGACGGGGCAAAAATTTAAAATTCATGGTCCAAAAAAAAAAAGATTTGTCACTATGAATTTCGAATTCTGTGAGATTTTTGGCTCGGTTCCAGAAAAATGTTTTTGAAACTTTTTTTTGAAAAAAAAAATTTATCCTAAACCAAAAATCTTGAGACCACTTGAAAAGTTTCTTTTTTCGAAAAACAAAAAATTTGAAAAAATCCAAATAAAAGTTTCAATTGGAAAATTAAAATTAAACTCTGAAAATCTAAAAATGGAGAAAAAATGTTTCGGGATTAAACATTTTCCGGGAAAATGAGCAAATAAATAAAAGAAGAGCATATAATTAGAAAAAAAGGTTTCCCTCCTCGAAAGATTAGGCTCCGCCCACTTTTTGGGAGAGAGAGAGAGAAAGGATAAGTGGAGTATTAATTATTGATGATTGGACTCCCCACTGCGTGGGTTCCGAACTTTCTGGAAGTTAAAAATTTTTTGGAAGTTTTGAGAAAGTTTTGGGGGATTTTTTAAATTCTTTTTTATTAAAAAAATGAATTGATCAAAATCAGGAGCGGATTCTGAGAACTAGAATTGTCGGAAAGTTTCGAAATATTCAAAAAAAAATTTTTGAATTTTTAGAAATTTCAAATTTTCAACAAAAAAAATATTTTCAGACATTTCAGATTCTCCAATTTCCAAATTTTTAGAGCTTCCAAAATTCCGGAGTTTTTGCTTTTAAAAAATTTCAGATTTTCCACAATATTTGGATTTTTAGAAGTCTCAAATTTCCGAAATTTGAGGTTTTTTAGATAATTCGGATTCTTCAAATTTTTTAACTTTTAGAAATTTCAGATTTTTCAAATAATTTGAATTTTGAGAAATTTACGTTTTTCGAAATCGATTTTTCAGAATCTCAAAATTCTGATCAATGTCCACTTTCTCGATTTTTAAAGAAATTTTAAACATTTTTCTATTAATTTTTTTAAATAAAATGAAGCCAAACATTGAAAAAAAAACAACAACAAATGAGCACAAATCTTCTTGATGACGTTGGATTCGTTCAATTTGAAAGAATCTGAAATTTTCAGACATTTTACAAGACGAAACGGAACTACTGCTGAATTTCAGAGACAAATTCATCCTCATGGCATTTTATTTTGGGAAAAAAACGTTTTGTGTCAAATCTTAGAGCTTTTTTCTCTTGTGGTGGACAAATAAAAGGGGTTTTAAGCTCTTAAAAAAATAACAGCTGAAAATTCATTTGTTCTGAAAAATCGTACACATCACAAAACCTTGAAAAGTTGGAAATCTAAAATTTCTCAAAAATCCAAAATGCTTGGGAAATCTGAAATTTCTCAAAATTACAAAAATTGGAAATTCTGAAATTTCTCAAGAATCCAAAATATTTGAGAAATCTGAAATTTCTAAAAATTCTGAAATTCTGAAAATTTGAAATTTCTAAAAATTCGAAATTTTGAAAACCTGAAATTTGTGAAAATCCGAAAATGTGGAAAATCTTAAATTTCTAAAATTTCTGAAAATGTGGAAAATCTTAAATTTCTGGAAACCGAAAATTTATATTTCTGAAAATTTTAAAATCAAAATTTTTAGAAAACTCGAAATTGGAAGCTAAAAACTGAAATTTTATAGAATTTCAGCCATTTTTATACCCAATTTTAGGTGTTCTAAATCTGAAAATCTCTCCGTTTTTTGAACTTTTCCGAATAGAAAAAACATAAAGTACCCCCCCCCCCTTTTTCCTCCCCCGCCATCATCATTTTTCTGTCAAAAAAAATAAATTAAATCTCTTTTTCTGTCTCTAAAAATAGCCAAAAAGTCTTTAAAAATAGAACAAAAAAAGGAAAAAAAAGAGAGTAGGAGAAGGAAGAAATTTGATTTTTTGAGATAAAAAAGACAGATTTTCAAATTTTATGGACCGGAAAATCCAGGAAAAGGGGCGGAGTCTAGGAAATTTTGAAAAAAGTGAAAACTTAATTTTCAAAACTTGAATTTTTGAAGTAATTGAAAAGTTCAAAATTTGTTTGGAATTTTTAAAAATTAATTTATTTGAGCTTGGAATTTTCAGTAATGGCTAGACTAGATTTTCAGAAAAATAAAATTTTGAGAAAAAATTGTATTGTGTTGTTTTGGAGAGCACCCTGGAGCAATTCTTTGGAGTCTAGACCACCCCAAAAAGAATTAATAATTGAGAACTCTGGGAATTTTCAGGAATTACAGAGAAAAATTAATTTTTGGAATTTTCAGAGAATTCTGAAAATCCTGAAACTTCTGAACTTTATGAAAAATCACAAAAATAGAAAATTTTCAAAATTTCCGATTTTTTCAAATTTTCATCTCTTTTCAAATTTCATGAACAATCGAAAATCGAATTTTTAAAATTTCCAAAAAAAAAAATTGAAAAATCGGAATTTTCAAAATCTCCTATTTATACCCCAAAAAATCCTTGTTTCAAAAATCAAAAAACGAAGGCGTTCTTCTTAAATTACTCAAAAATCTTCTTTTTTGGAGAAAATTGGTAATTCTAGATTCTTGGATCTTTCTTTGGAATTTCGAAATCTCAAAAATCACATTAAAAAAAAGAAAAAATAATAATATTAAAGCCTAGATGTTGGCCCTAATTGAAAATATATAAAAAAAAACAGAAATCTGAAAATTCAAAAATCTGAAAAATGTAATCGAAAAATATTTTTATTTTTATTTTCAAAATTTCAAATTTAAGGAATTTCCTTGTATTTTTTCCATGTTCTCTTTTGAAAATTGATACTCTCTACCCCCAATTTTTTTCTCGATTTCACTTTGTGTTTTTTTAGGAAATTCTAATTTTAGATTTCTTGGAAAAAAAACTTTTTTCAAAAAATTCAAAACTGGACCAGAAAAGGAGGAATAATGGAAAAATCAAATTGTGAAGATTAAAAAAATTGGATGTCTAGGAATTTTTTCGAAAGTTTTGGAAGTTTGAAGATTTTTTGAGATTTTTCAAAATTCCTGAATTCCAAAGGATTTGCAACTTTCAGTTGAATTTGCAGATTTCTGAAAAAAAATAGATCTTCAGAATTTCAAAGATTTTCAAAGTTTTCAGATTTTCAGATTTTTTTCTACTTCAAATTCTCTAAATCTCGAAATCTCAGAATTTCAAAGATTTCCAGAATTTTAGAATTTTCAAAGTTTCTTCCTATTTTTATAACTTTTGAACTTTCCCAGAATTCTCCAATTTCTCTTTTTTTTCTAATTATTTCAAAAATTGGATGATGTATTTCTTTCTTCTTTTTTTTTTTTGAAAGAATTGATTCATTTGCTTCAGAATTTTGCAAAAAAAGGATTGAATTTCTGAAATTTTTGTTGATGTTTCAAATTATTTTTGGTCCCAAAAAAAAAGAATTGTTAAGAATCAAAAATCTGAGAAAAGTGAAAAAACAATTCAACGATTTTCCAATTTTTTAAATTACAGACTTTCAGAATTTAACGGATTTTTGGTCCCAAAAAATCAAAAAAACCAGAGAAATCAAAACATATAGATATTTAAAAATTCTGGAATTTCGAAAAAAAAAGTACTAAAATTCAGGAAATGTCCCAAAACGTGAAAAAAGAAAGATGAGCAATGTACAGAATTTGTAGTTTTTCTTCTTTTTGGTCCCCCGTCATTGATAATTGGATAATCCATAGGAAGAAAGGGGTCAGTTTCGAATTTTCTAGAATTTTATAATAGACATGCGCGGGAAATTTGAATTTTTGAATTCTCAAAAGAAAACCAAAAATTGCAGTTCTTGGAAAATCGAATTGAAAAAAAATGTAATCCTTAAAGAGGTACCATAAAAAGGGGCGGGGCTTAAGAAGGCTTTTTTTTAAATTTCAGATTCTTAAAAACGAAAAAAGCTTGTTTTCGAAAAATCACAAAATTGGAAAATTAGAGAAAATTCCAGATGACGTCTGGAAATTATTTTCTAGAGAGATTCACAAAGGGGGTGGGATTAAATCAGAAGACGTTAAACGTACAAAGAAGAAGAAGAAGAAAGAAGACGTAAGAAAATGAAATAAAAGAAGAAAAGGAGAAAATAAGAAGCGGAAATAGTAGTCTGACCACCCAGCAAAATGATGATGATGTTTCATTTAATAAAGATGAGCAATGAGAAGAAGATGGAGGAGAAGAAGAAGACCCACAAGACTAGACTAAACACATCTAGATCCTCATTTTGGTAGTTAACAACTTTCTTATATCTACCGTAGTTTTGGAGCTATGTGCCTTTGAAGTGTGTGCGCCCAGGCACGCAAACGGAGGAGGAAGCGCGCCAACTTTAAAGACGCATACCTCAAAAACTACAGTAGTCAGAAAATAGTTGTGAAAGACAAAAATAAAGCATTCTTTTTGATCTTTATTTTTGTAGTTTTTCACTACCGTAGTTTTTGAGATATGGGCATTTCAAGTTGGCGCGCCCCTCTTTGAAGGCGCATACCTGAAAAACTTCAAGAGATAGAAAAATTGTCCAACTACGAAAATGTTTAAAATTGGATTCTGCATATTTTTGCAGTTGACAATATGTTTCTAACTACTGTAGTTTTAAAGATATGCGCCTTTAAAATCGGCACCCCCAGGCGGGAGGTAGGCGTACCAACTTTAAAGGTGCATAGATCACAAACTACGGTAGCTAGAAAGAAGTGCTGAATTCAAAGTGAATTTCCGAACATTTTTCGGAAGAAATTAAGAAATTGTGTGTAATTTCTAAGCTCCGCCCCTTTCAGACTCCGCCCACTCCCACTCAACAACAAAAAGGAACACTTTGTCACGTACTCTGCTGTGCCCAGACAATCAAATTTTCCGCATGGCTACATTTTTTTCTATTCATTTTCCGGCGAAATGTCAATTTACGTAAAACAAAATTACGAAAAATTGGGACAGAAAAATTGAATGATGCTATTTTTGAATGAAAAATTAAACATGAACTTTGTGCAATTTTCTATCTTTTTAGAGGGAAAAAATGAGAGATCGAGAAGTAATAATTCATTTGGAAATGACAAGTTGCTAAACTTTTTTAGACATCAGGAAACAAAAAAAATTGGGAAAAAATGATGATTTTTGATCAGTTTGGAATTTTTGGAATTTCGAAAAAATTTTTGGGATTTCATAGTTTTTACAATTTCAGAATTTTTGGAAATTGGGTTTTCACAAATTTCAAAATTTCGGAATCTTTTGAAATCTTTGGAACTTTGGAATTTCAGAACTTCTGTATTTTGAAAATTTTGGAATTTTATCTTTTTGAATTTTCAGAATTTTACAGTTTTTGAAATTTCATAATTTACGATTTTTGAAATTTCATAATTTCCGATGGAATTTCAAAATTTTGGAATATCAGAAGTTTTGAAATTTCAGCATTTTCAAAATTTCAGAAATTTGGAATTGTCGAACTTTCGGAATTTCAGAATTTTCTGAATGTTGTAAATTTAGGATTTTTGAAAATTTTGAAAATTTTGGAAATTTGGAATTGTTTGAATTTTTGATATTTCGGATTTTGAAATTCTGATTTTTGGATTTCAGAATTTTTGGAATTTCTGGAACTTTGGAATTTTTTTCATTTTTGGAATTATAGAATTTTCAGAATTTCAGAAGTTTCTGGAATTTTCGGATTTTCAGAAATTTTGGAATTTAGGGAATTTCTGGGAATTCAGAATTTCTGGAACTTTCGGAAATTTATAACTTCTAGAATTTTTGGAATTTTCGTGAATTCATAATTTTCAGCATGTCAGAATTTTTGGAATTTCAGATATTTTGTAATACCAGAGCTTTCAGAAATTTGGGTTTTTTGGATTTGTGGAATTTTCGAGATTTCCAATTTTTTGGAAATCAGAAATTTTTGGAATTTTTGGAATTCCAATATTTTCGGAATCTCAGATACCGTAAACACTCTAATAGAACGCCATCCAAGCCATCAACTTTGAACTCATATATCTTCATTTCTGTTAAAGCTATCAAAAAGCAGTCAACTAACAAATTGTTTATCATAATATCAAAAACATTTTATCAGTAGACCACTTTTTTATACCTCTCATAGAAAATGAGATACATGGGCTCGAAGTTGTCACCTTGGGTGGCGTTGTATTAGAGTGTTTACGGTGTTCGAAATTTTGGAATTTTTGGAAACTTCGAAATTTAAGAACTTCAGATTTTGGTTTTCAAAAAAATTTTGGAAAAGGAAAATTCCAAAAATCAAAAAGAAAACATTCAAAAATGTAATTAATATTTAATTTTAACGAAAATTCCAAAAATTAATAAAAAATTTCAAAAAAAAATTTCTGAAAATTTCAAAAGAAAAGAAGATATAGATCTTTTAAATACATTTTTTCAGGAAGTGCTTCTCCACTTATTTATTTACGCTCTGAAGAAATTCGTAGGTCTCGAGTGTACCAAAACGCAAATAATGAGAAAAACAAAAGATTTTTTGAAAATATACCAAAAAAGTGTTTTTTGGGGAAAAAAGAATTAAAAATTCTTTTCAAAAAATAAAAACAATGAAAAATTATAATAAATTAAGTCAAAAGGATTTAGAATAATAATGAAAAATAAAGGGAAAAAAACATTTTTAACAAAAAAATTTTTTTTTTAGTTTTTTGGAAATTTTGGGATTTTTCAAACGTTTTTTTATACAACTATCAGAAAAACTAAATTATCTTTCAAAGAACACAAAATGACGATTTTCAGCGTTTTTCTCATGTTTTGTGCTGAAAATTTGAATAAAACTTGTCTAGAGAGAAGGAAAAATGAAATCATTCAATTGAATTAAAACATTTAGTTTTTTAATTAAATTGATTTTTGATTCTTTTGAAAGAACAGGATTTTTTCTTTTTCGTACACTACAAAAAAGAGAAAAATAGCAACAAAAAAAAACGGAAAAATGACGAAAAGATTCAAATTTAACGTTTGGGATCTTTTGGGACATTTCGGCCGAGCGATGAGGTGCGCCAACCTTAAAGGCGCATATCTCAAAAACTACAGTAGCTAGAAAAAAGTTGTCAACTACGAAAATGAAGCTTTAGTGTTGTTTTATATTTTGTGAAAATTTCAAACAATCTGAAAAAGTGAAATTCGAGCATTTCTAGTTTAAATTGGATTTTTAAAATTTGTTTGCTTCTTTCAATTGAAATAAAACGAAAAGGTCTAGTGATCCACTACAGATTTCCAAATAACATTTTGAAAATTAAAGTTAAATTCGAATAGGTCAAAAAAATTGAATTTATTGAAAATTGGAATTGCAAAAAAAAATTTTTTTTGAATTTTTTTTTTTTGGAATTTCTTTAAAAACCATTGGTCAGTATGATGTGTGTATTTTACACACATTTTGATGTTTCTGACATCTAGATATCGCTACTTTTTTTGAATTTTTTATTATTTTAGGGATCACTTTTTTCTGAAAAAAAAATCCTGAAAAAACATTTTTTGGGATTCAGAAAAAATATTTAAAATTTAAAGTTTAATAAAAATTGACATCATAATTTGACTATTTTTAAAAAGTACAAATTAGGTACGTGCCGAAAAAAATTATATCAAAATTTACATTTCAAATACCACCTAAACAAAAAACATTTTGAGCATTTTTTCAGCTGCTTCTGGTTTTTTTGTTGCCAAAATCTAATTTGTAGTTTGTAGTTTGAAACAACAAAATGACCTAATTTTCTAAGAATCTAAGAATCTAAGAATCTAAGAATCTAAGAATCTAAGAATCTAAGAATCTAAGAATCTAAGAATCTAAGAATCTAAGAATCTAAGAATCTAAGAATCTAAGAATCTAAGAATCTAAGAATCTAAGAATCTAAGAATCTAAGAATCTAAGAATCTAAGAATCTAAGAATCTAAGAATCTAAGAATCTAAGAATCTAAGAATCTAAGAATCTAAGAATCTAAGAGTCTAAATTCCAAAAAAAAGTTTTATTGACCAACAAATTCTGAGTGACCAATGCCACTCAAATTCTGTGACGTCTTCAAAGAGGTCCTTCAAAAAAAAAAGATATGAAAAAAAGTTTTTTTTTAGTAATTTTGAATGGAGGGTCCATCTGATGGGGGTCCGGGAGACAAGATGACATGACGGCTCGCCCATCCCCATTTTTAGAAGATTCCGGAACAAAAAAAGAAGAAGAAGAAGAAGAAGAAGGCGTTGTCTTAAGATTCCATTCATCCGAAATTCTGATGTAATTCTGATGATGAGCAGATCTTTAGACAACTTCTTACGACCCTTTTTTTTGGGAAAAGAAGGAGAAGAGATTTTTAGTACTACAGAAACTGAAAAAAAAAGAGATTTCGAAAATTTTCGAAAACTAAAAAAATATATATATAGATTCTGAATTTTCACATGCTGAAAAACAAAACTAGTCGAAAAAAAATTTTTTTAATCAGAAATCACTTTGAAAATTTGGGATTTTGGGGATTCTGAAATCCTGAATATTCTGAAATTTCGAGGATTATGACATCTTGGAAATTGGGGTTCCAAAATTCTTGGAGTTCCAGTTCCCAAAATGAGGAAATCTGAAGATTTTCAGGATTCTGAAATTCTGAGATTTTGTTTTTCAAGTTATGCGCCTTAAGTTGGGCTGCCTCCTGTCCGTATGGCGCGCATCATGCAAGGGGACCCGCCAGCTTTAAAGACGCACAGCTCAAAAACTACGGTATCTAGCAAAAAGTGGTCAACTATTAAACTATAGAGTATTAGATTTTCAACGTTTTTATGTTTACAACTTTTTTCTAGCTACAGTAGTTTTTGAGATATGCGTCTTTGAAGTACTCCCAACCGTTCGCATGCCGAGCGATGAGGTGCGCCAAATTTAAAGACGCATACCTCAAAACCTAGAAAAGGTAGGAAAAGGTAATTAACTACAAAAAGGAAGCACTCTCTTTGAGTTTTAGTTTTGTAGTTTACGCATTTTTCTAGCTACTGTAGTTCTTGAGTTATGTGCCTTTGAGGTTCGGCTACCTCCAGTACCTCTGGCCGAAAACTTTAAAGGCGCATATCTCAAAAACCAGAAAAGCTATTGTATTTTTCTTTTCAACTGAAAGTACCAGAAAGCCTGGAATTTGAAAAAGAAATTTGAAAAAATAGGATAAGAAATACTTTATTGAAAAATTTCCATTTAAAAGGGCGGAGTCAGTAATTGGCAAATTTTGAATCTTGTCCAGATTGACACCTTTGACCTGACATCCAATTTTTCAACGTTTTTTCATTTTTTTTTTGTAAAATTAAAAAAAAACAACCTCGTGAAAAAAAAATCCGGTAACCCAGAAAAAAAAGTTCGCCAGCAATGCACATAACACAGACGAAACCCACGAATCACAAGATATCAGTACTGGATAAAATTCAAAGTTTTCTCAGTACATAGCAATAATGATCTACGATTTCTGGTCAGTAATTGTTGTTCTAAGTGAGTTTTCTAGAAAAATCAATTTTTCTAATCTTCAAAATTTCAGGTATCATATCAAAGTCATATTCAACGAACTTTGATTCAAACTCTTACAATGCAAATACAACTGAAAACCGATTTCTCGACGATGATCTTCCCGCCACCTCATTAGATTTATCATTTGTGAGGAATTCCATTGGAAGTGAGTGATTTTGAGAAATAAATTCGAGTTTTTAACTCAAAAATTTGAATTTGGCGCCTTTTTTCGGATGTCTTTTTTTTCAGAAAATTGCTCGAAAATTTCGGAAACTCGATTTTTTGAAAACTAAATAGAGTTTAGGATAGTTTTGAACTAAAAGAAAATCCCCAAAGTCATGAAAATGCAGATTTTTGAAAAAAAAATGCTATGAAATTTTAAGCTCTAGAATGCTAAGTCGGAAAACTGTCTTTAAAAGATGCAAAAACATTAGCCACCAAGTGGACTCGAACCCGGGTGCTCAGATTGGTAGTGGAAGTTTTGAAAATCCCACTGAGCCATTTGTGCATTTTTTGGAAAATTGCTCTCAAATATAAGCAAATTGATTTTTCGAAAGTTTCATATAGTTTAGGATGATGTTGAGCTAAAAAATCCGAAAAATCATGAAAAGGCAAATTTATGAGAAACATTTGTTTGGAATTTTCAAATGTTTCAAAATTTAAGCTCTGGAATTATTCCGGGTGTGCAGGTTGACAGACTGATTTTCTTGTGACTTTAAAAGCCCTATATTTTCAGATTCTCCTACTCATGAAGTGATTGAAGATCTTGCTCGTCACAGCCATCTCCCTTCAAGTCGGTCTATCAGATGGATCGATTCCAGTGGATGACGTCATCGCAGAACTTCTAAATATTGAATCGAAAGATTTGAAAAATCTGGAGACTTTCAAGACCCAGTATTCAGAGCTACTTTTCCTCAAGCTCGAAGATTTTACACAATCGGGCAAGGTGAACGATGTGAAGGAAGCGTTGGTCAAAATGTTTGATCTTAAGGAACTTTGGAAATCGGTTGATTTAAGCCGGTTGCCAGATGAAGTATCCTACAAAAGTTTAGATGATCTGAAAACGATGGATGTTTCTGGACTCGAGAATCTCAAAATCGCTGATATGCAGAGTTTACTAAAAAATGATAGTCTGACGGATTCCGAAGTGAGCAAGTTGAATTCATACCTTGATGATCTGCTAATGGCAGTTTCGTCATTACCTGCACTCTCTTACACTCCAATAGTGGAAAAGTTGAAGCCACTATCTTCATTAGGAAAAGTGTTGAACTTATACGATGATTATGGTATAATCTACAATAATGGCATGCAGCCAGAGAATCAAGATGCCTTGAAAACAGATTTCGAAGCTCTGAAAGAACTCAAGGAAATAGGTGGAGAATCTTCCCTCGATGTGATTTCTCGATTCGTTTCCTCTCGGTTCATGCGTCATCGGACCAATATCACCTATACTTCTGGCTTTATCAACGGTTTCAAAGATGTAGAGACTCTTAAAGCTGATAGATCAAACGAGTGGATTCGAGAAGTTGTAAAGTATGATTTGAGTTCTTTGGAGTCATTTGTTAGGCTTGGAATGGAGTTGATTAACTTGGATGGGCATTGGAAATCCGTGTCTACGTACAGCACATTATCATCGTTAAAACTCATTTCTGAACTCTGGAAACTTATCGGTAGGTTGAGTGGGAAAAAGGGGGGGGGGCGGGTTCCTTCATTTATTGGATCATAACTTTGTGTGTTTACGAGATTCGGATTTTGTCAGGTATTTTTGGGCTTCGAATTGCTTTGCCCCTTGACGAGCCAAAATTCGTGTACAATCCAAACTATTTGACATTTTTTTGTTGTTAAAAATAGATTAACTGTTAGGTGACACAATCATAACTTTTTTAAAGCTAAAAAAGTTACATAAACTGGAATTTTTGACAAGGGGTGTCAATATTGATAAAAATGTCCAAAAAACTAGAATTTTTTTTAAAAAAGTAAGCATAGCACCTTGTTATTTTATCCCTAATGATAACTTTTTTAAATTCAAATCTCAATTTTCAGCTCGAGATTCGCCATCTCAGAATGACATTGTGACAGTGATGAATGAACTCACAGATTGTCCTAGTGCACTCTCTATAGGCGCTGTCAGCGAAAAGATTAACAAAGTGGCTGGAAACGCTGGAATCCTATTGAAGAAGATATCAGCTATTGAGAGAATTCAGGATACCGAGGAAATTTATCAATTTCCAAGTTCGACCATACTTATCCACGGACACATCCAAAGAAGAACTAAAGACGTTGAGAAGGAACTTGGTGAAACTGGAAGCTGATCTTCGAATTGTGAACGAAGGAGTCCCCATTTCTGAAATTGATATGATGCCCACGGAATCGGCTAACATAATACGTTTCAAGGATAGGTTTCCAGTTCATATTGCTGCATTCGATTGTATCAGAGACTTGGAAAATGGATTTGAGAAGGTCGCCTCAGCTGCTCGAGCCTTGATGAAGATTGATCAAATTCAAAAGAATCACACAATTATGAAAGATGTTCAAAACACATATGAGGCGACCTCAGAATCGGCTAAGATATTGTACATCATCAGACTAGTTCTTATAGACATCAAAACAAGTATGGATCCCAAACTCACAAATTTGACAGATCTCAAAAATGTATCAAAGCCATTTGGAGAAGCTGTAGCGGCTCTTGTTCTGTCAGATGCCGTTTCCAAAAGATCTTTGGATTTCGAAACGTTTGTGAACAATGGATACTCGATTGAGAGCCACGTGGATAATGGTGGAGGTGACAAATTCAAAGAGGAGTTTAGAGCAGAATGGGGTGACTTTCCAACCACAGCACGTGATATCAATTCAATGTTTGTTGGAATTACAAACTGGATGGAGACAATCAAGGTGAGCTGGAAATTGTTGATCTTTATA
>NC_013490.2:1119075-1129834 GCF_000004555.2 Caenorhabditis briggsae
TCTTTTATTATTCCAACGTATTTCCGAAGGGCACACAGCGGCCCTTCTATTTTTCCGGCCATTTTTTTCCGAAATTTTTCAAAATTCATGAAAATCGGTCAATTTCTCCGAAATTGAGCTAGTTTTCAATCAAAAAATAGTGTCTGTAAAACTGTGGAATTTAAAAAATATTTTTCACTGAAAACGCACGAAAAGTTTTTGAATTCTTGACACATTTTTGTGGGAGTTCTTCTTTTTTTTCAAACTCCTCTCGGAAGGCCCTTCTATTAGAGGGGCCCAAAAAGTAATATTTTTATTCAAATTAAAGTGATTCAAGCCCAAAGAACGAAACTTTAATGAAAACAGTCACAATACCCCCCCCCCCCCCCCTTCGTCATGAAGAACCTAAAATTTAGAGTTCAATGAACTAAATTCTCAATTTCTAGGGACCCAACGCGACGCTACCCCTCGAAGAAGTCGGACTGCTTTACGAGAACCTTACGGATTTCGTTGACGTTGATTTGATGACTCTTCAACGATTAAATGCCATTTATAGAACCGAAAACGAACAATCAGTCACAATTGATAAGAAGCTGTTGGAAGAGTTCAAAAAGTCCCTTCTGGATTTGTCGAAACTGGATTTGAAGTTCGCGAGATTTCAAAGTTCTGTAACCCAAATGCCAGAGACACTCGATCTTCTGCTGAATATTCTTTATGGGGAAGTGATTGAACCGTTTACAGAGAAGCCGTTGCATGACAGGTTGGCATTTTTAGGTTTTTTGTTTCTTCAACTTTAAAAATATACAAAAGCTTTTTATCCTCATTCAATTTTTATAAAATTTTGGGGCAATATAAAACAAGAATAGAGCTTCGTTTTTGCAGTCAACAACTTTTTGTTAGCTACTGTAGTTTTTGGGATTTCCGCTTTTAAAGTTGGCATCGCGTTTTGGGTGTCTGAGAAGAGCGCTCAACTTCATAGTATTTCAAAAACCTCAAAAACTACAGTAGCTATAAAAAAGTTGTCAACTGCAAAAAAGTTTAAAATTTAATTTTAAACATTTTTGTAGTTTACAACTTTTTTGTAGCTCTGAGGACTTTTGAGATATGCCACGTGGAAGATGGCGTATTTTAAAGCTAGCACATTGGTCTGCTAATTATTCAGGCCAACGGACCCTCTATTTTTCTGCGATGCGCTCGCCTCCTAAAAACCTGTGTCTTCCAAATGCCATATTTCAAAAGCCTTCATACCTAGAAGAAAGTTGTCAATTTCACAAATGTGTAAAAGAAAATTTCACACATTTTTGCAGTTGAAAACTTTTTTATAATTACCGTACATTTTGAGATATGCGTCTTTGAAGTTGGCGCGCGTTTTTGCCCGACGATTGAAGGTAGGTGGAGGTGCGTCAACTTTAAAGGAGCATATCTCAAAAAGTACGGTAGTTATCAAAAAGTTATCAACTACAAAAATGAAGCTCTATTTTTGTTTTATATAGTGAAAAAATTTCAGATAAATTGAACAACGTTTTCGCATTTTTTTTCAGTATTCAAAGCTAATTTTCCATTTTCTTAAATTTTCTTTTTTTAAGATTGATGACATACCCATTTCTATTCGGTTTTTTAACAATGGTTTTCTTTTCAATCTGTTCCGTACGGTCCAGTTATCGTAATGTGAAAAAGTCCTACAAAAACGACATACAACGTCGGAACGATAAAAAAGTAGATGCGGATGAATCTGAAGACGATGAGCTTTCTGAATTTGAGTATGATTATGAGGAAATAATGGATAAGTATGAGGAGATGCCAGAATCTGTGCACGAAGATCATGAACAGATAACCGTTAGAGAAAGAGCGAAGGCACCCGAGTCTTTAGATTCTGAAACTGAAGATTTGTCACCAGATTTTTTAGGTACTTTTTTAAAAATCTAATTTCTCTAAATTATTTTATTTTTTTTTCAGAACTTTATGCACTTTATGGTCATGATAAAGATCCTGAAGAACCTTCTCGTCCATCAACTGACGAATATTGGAACATCTTCTAGAGAACCTCACGATTCACAAGGTGAATAATTTCTAAGAATCTCCTCTAATTCATTAAATTGTTTAAATAATTGATTTTTAGGTCCACCGCCCAGTAGCACAAAATCAATATATTCTTATGCAAATTAATAATCCATCGATGTTCAAAGGTGTGAACTTTTTTTCATTGTTTTTGTTCAATAAATCTTTTATAGTTATTTTTGTGGAAAAATTGAAACTTCAACGCCTACAAAACAGCTGAAAATAGTCAGATTTGTTTGAAATTGTTAGGTTATATGAAGCAAAAATAAAGCTTTATTTTTGTAGCTGACAACTTTTTGATAACTATCATACTTTTTGAGATACGAGCCTTTAAAATTAGCCTCCGCCCCTCCGGAGAGCACCCCAAGCGCGCCCACTTTAAAGGCGCATAGCTTAAAAACTCTGGTAGCTAGAAAAAAGTTGTCAACTGCAAAAGTGTGTGAAATTTAATTTTACACATTTTTGTAATAGACAAATTATTTGTAGCTTTTTATACAAAAGAGATATGATCCCTGGAAGAAGACAAACCTATACAGCAGGTCTAGAGAGACGCAGAGAAATGGTCTGCAAAATATTTAGCAGACCAACGCTCATGCATGAGAACTTTAAAATCGCATATCTCAAAAACTACGGTAGCTAGAAAAAAGTTGTCAACTACAGAAATTAAGCTCTATTTTTGCTCTATGCAATCTCAAAATTTCGTTGAATTTGAAAAAGGATAAAGTGTTGTTGTAATCACTTAAAGTTGAAAACAAATGACTTCTAGTCCGGTTTTCGGTTCTTGGTTTCTATAAAATTGTCATTTTGAACATTTAAAACTTTTGACAAGTGGTCAGAAAAATTCCAAAAGATTAGGATTATGCAAATCGTGACTGTTTGTACCTGGTACCCCCAACAACAGGAAAACTTGGAAATTCAGAAAAAAATTTATTGATTTTTGGGAAATATGGGATTATGGAAAATCGGATAGTTACAAAAAATAATAAATGAGAATTTCAGAAAATCCAAGAGTGGCCTTTTTGGAAAAAAGTCTTTTGCAGACCTGCCATATAATTAGCTGTATGAAAAGGCAGCAAGTTTGAGCTTCATTATCTCAATTCCTGTGCAAGATATGAAGAATGTGTCAACTGACAAAATATTTCTGATAATATGATAAACATTTTATCAGTTGACAACTTTTTTATATCTTTCATAAAAATCGAGATAAATTGGCTCAAAGTAAAAAATTAGAGTGGCGGGGGGGGGGGGTCCTGTTATTAGCGTTGTTATGATATCTTTCGTCATAGTTTGAAGATAACAGAACAAGAGTTCTGCCAACATTAACTAGATTTTTTCGAAATTTTTCATCGAAATTTATTGTCTAGACACTGTATACAGTATAGTAGACCTTGTGATGTTCCTATCTTCGCCCATATCAATTTCTCTGCGTCTCTCATCTCTTATCTCTTCCGTCACATCATCACCAATCGTCGTGTGATTCGCGTGAATCGACACATACACTATACATTAAACATGCAAATCGCCGAATTCAGAATTCCTCTCAACGCCTCCTATTTTGACGTCGTCTGTCGTCAAAGAATTATCATAAAATTTCCACATATTTTATTTTCCATCATCTCATATAAACCCCTCTATTCGTCCATTTTTTAATACAATTTTCGGATTTTTCAGACTTCAAACCAAATTTTTGACTGTGTGACTTTATATTTTTATTGCGACAGATTTTGAAAAAGTTCCAAGACTTTTTCAAACTTTAACGCATTCAAGTTGGCTTTGGCAAAACTGTGAGTTCTAATTTAACGATAATTAGGCTCTAATTATGTCAATTAACTGAAAAATTCCAGGTCAAAGCGCGTGGTTATCATCAATCCAACAATCTTGGCTCGCTCAACCTTCCACCGCTACTTTGCGTCGAACAACGACGATTTTGGCTAGGTAATTCTGAGAATTGGAGTTTGTATTTTAGCTCAAAAACTATTATAAGTAGAATTTTATAAGGATTCTGTAAATCTAAAAATCCAAGAAATTGGTTAATGGGGAAAAAAGTTATGAGGGATTTTCAGAAACTAATCCAAAAAAAATTTTCGAAAAAAAAATTTTTGTTGGAATTTT
This sequence comes from Caenorhabditis briggsae, assembly GCF_000004555.2. Classification (NCBI taxonomy): domain Eukaryota; kingdom Metazoa; phylum Nematoda; class Chromadorea; order Rhabditida; family Rhabditidae; genus Caenorhabditis; species Caenorhabditis briggsae. The sequence goes on from NC_013490.2 coordinate 1,123,225, forward strand.
TTTGGAGAAAAATTTCCAGACAAAATTTTTAGCTTTTTCCAGCTAGGGCCAATTTGCATAAGTCCCTCTTCAAACACTCAAATTGTCGTAATTCACGCTAGGCGCCCGTCGAAATGGCGTCAGTTGTTGTAGTTACTGCTGGAGCCGCACTCGCCGTTTCCGTTCCATTCGTGGCACTTAAAGAGTCGTTGGAGCAACGTCTTAAGACCAACATGAAGAAGCATTTGGGACACAGACAACGTTGTCGTGAGTTTAGCTTTTTTAGCTCGGAAATTTGGCGCGGAATTTAGTTCGGAAAAAAAGCCAATTTTTAAGAACTAACAGTTCTTGATTGCCTTCAAAAGTACTTCAAACAAAATCAATGAAACTTCACAAACATATAAAACAAAACTAGAGCTTTATTTTTGTAGTCGACAACTTTTTTCTAGCTACCGTAGTTTTCAAGATAGGCGCTTTTAAAGTTGGCGCGTCTTCCCGTCCTCTCAAGCGTCGGGCCGGGAGAGACGCCAACTTTAAAGGAGCATATCTCAAAAACTACGGTAGCTAGATAAAATTAGCAAACTATGAAATTGTGTAACATTAAATTTAACACATATTTGAAGTTAACAACGTTTTTCTAGCTACTGTAATTCATGAGATATGCGTCTCTTAAGTTGGTGCGCCACCCAAAAGTCTGGAAAGGCGCCCTTAATTTAAAGGTGCATTGCTCAAAAACTACCGTAGATAGAAAAAAGCTTTTACTTTCAAAAAAAGCGTATTTCAATTAACTTTCAATATTTTTACAGCTGAAAGTGCTTTTTTCAGCTTTTTGAATTTTTTAAAAATAATCCAAAAATTCATTTTTTTTTTGTTTTTAATTTTTGAAAATTTGAATTTCCGGATTTCCAGATACTAAACGTATCTTAGAGTCAATAAAAATACACAAAAAAAAAGAAGAAAAGTTTTGTCACCGAGCGGATTCGAACACGGGTCGTCAGATTGGTAGTTGAAAATTTGAAAAACCCCACTGCACCATTCGTACATTTTTTGTAAAAACCCTCAGAAATCAGAAATCGAAATCAGAAATCGCTGGAAACTTGTTTTTTGAAGGTATTAGATGTTTTCCAGAGTATTTAGACTTCAAAAACACGATTTTAACAAAAAATTGGAAAAAATGACCTAAAAATTTAAAGGCGTCAATTTCCCGGACATCGAGGACGAGCTGGTCCAACAATATCAGTATATGATGAGCATGAAGAAAAATGATGATGAGACGAAGAAAGTGATGGTCCGCGACACTAAATGCTCTTCTGATGATGAAGGTAAAAATTTTGAAATTTTGAAAAAAAAACTTTCTTTCAAAAAATTATATTTTTTCAAAATTTTCAGACAACTCCTCCACCATCAGTTCCCCACCGAGCTACAACGACATCACTCAACCACCAGCATGTGCGTTTTGGCGGGAATTTCAAAAATTTTCAAAAAAAATTTATTTTTTTTTAATTTCGCTGAAAATTCATTTTTCCAGACGGCTTGTTCGTGCCACGTGGCAACTGAGAAACGACGAAAAAAGTGGGCGTGGCTTCCCCGGCAGGCTGCTTCAGTAGTAATGATTCCCCCAACATCTGACGCCATCTGCTTCTATTTGCTTCGCTTCGTAGAAATCCAAAAAATTCAGTTATCGATTTTTCCAATTTTTTAAATTCTATTATTTGAGAAAAATAAGTCATTTTTATTTTATTTTTTGCTGTAAACCTAATTTTTTTGCTTGTAATTTAAATTTTGTTTCAAAATTTCTCAAATAAAACTTTTTTATTGTTGTAAAACTCTCTTTTAATTTTTTCCGAAAGATCATTGAGAGAGGAATTGGCTATATTTCCATAGAAAAAAGGCAAAAAACATGAAAATATCACAGAAAAATCACCAGGAGCTGAAATTTTTGAAAAAATTGATATACATAGAAAAAGGGATGAGCAAACAAAAAAAAACAAAAAAAATCGACAATCGATCTAATTGGATGTGCCACCAAGACTGCTGGATTTCGATGTGTTTCGACGGAATAGTTTCGGCAGAATTCCTTTTCGCTTTTTTATTCCAGAAGATGTTCCATTTGTGGAGCCGGATACTATCGATTGCATGTCTTCCGATAGGTCTTGGCTGAAAATAATTATTAATTTTAGTCTGCTAGACTACAAACTACAAAAATTGCAGATGATTTTAAGCAAAGTTAAAGCAACAAATAATTAGCAGACCAACCGGCGCGCTCTCTGCTTCAATGCGTCTCTCACTAGCAGGCCAACGCGCTACACTCAAACATTAGCAGGCCAAAGAGACGCAGAGGAACGAGAGCATTGGTCTGCTAGTGTTTTTACGCATAGAGCGCATTGGTCTGCTAATTATTTAGCAGGCCTACGCGCTCTCTACTTTTCTCCGTCTCACATTAGCTGCTATTGAGAGACGCAGAGAAATAGAGAACAAAAGCGGTCTGCTAATAATTTATGCGATGTATCTTTCTCTGCGTCTCTCACTAGCAGGCCCAAGGTGTGTGTGTGTCTGCTATTGTTTGGGTCTGCTACTGAGAGACGGAGAGAAACAGAGAGCGCGCGCGCCAACATTAGCAGACCCAAATCTTATTTTCTTTATAACTCTGCTAAAAATCAACGTAGAGAAGTGAAAATTGGCCCATGTTTCAGCATTTTTTCAAAGTTTTCATATTTTAAAGCTGATATTTTGAAATTTTAAAGCAATTTGGAAGCCAAAAAATTCAAATTGTCCTTAACGTTTTGGTCATTTTAGTTTATGTAATTTTGGCAGTTGATTTTCGGCGAATTCGGGTCAAAATTGCTAGCTCGCTAAATATGCTAGAGAAATAATTAGCAGACCCAAAAATCCACGTGAATGTTGGGGTCTGCTAAATAGTTAGCAGACCAACGCACTCTCCGTTTTTCTGCGTCTCTCACGAGTTGTGAGGGCGTTGGTCTGCTAATTACTTCTTGCTGTAACTTAGCTCAAAACCAACGTAGAAAAGAGAAAATTAGCTTATTTTCTCCCTAATTGGTCTCTAATTTCTCTGTCACACATAAAAATGAGATGAGACTAACGTCAAGCTTCTCGGAATCGTAATTTGATCCTCTACGACGGGTGACACGTCTTCCGAATGGATGCTACCATCCGTTTTTCCAGTCGGCACAAATTGTATAGTAGCTGATGTTGTTGCTTGAGGTGCTGACGTGGAAGTTGTAGTTGTTATAGATGATGGAGGCTGAAAATTATTTATTTTAAGAAATTTTTTTTTTTTTTATTTCAGAAAGTTTTAATTTTCAGAATTTTTCAGCTTTGCTAGATTTTATTGTTTTCTATTCATTTTTTTTGTGATTCAAATTTTTAAATTCTTACTTTTTTCGCTAAATTTTGCTGATTCGCCGAATTGGTGATGGATCCAGATGATGAGGATCCTGAAATTTTTTTCTTTTTTTTAGAAAACTCCAGAAAAATCCACGTACCCTCCTGACTATTATTGTAGAAGTGCGAATTGGCGTTGACGGCTCGATTAAGATGCTCGGTTTCTGAAACTTTTTTGAGCTTTTTTTCGATTTTTAGATTAAAAACGAAAAATTCCCAATTTTAGAAAATTATTTATTAGAGGGTTATTATATAACAAAAAAAGATACAAAAAGCTCTGAAATTCGTTAATTCGTTAGATAATCAAAATTAAAACCGGGAAAAGACCCAAATTGAATTGTTAAGAAAAAAATCTAGCGTTTACCATTCAAATAAAGCAGTGGAAAACCGCAAAGCGACTCGATTTGCATCCATCGTTCTTGGGTTTCTCGCGTTAGGGTGTGAATTTTTTCCATTCGATTTCTGAAATAACAGAATTATTTTTAGAAAAAACTCTTGACAAAAAAGGCAAGTTTTCCCTAAAAATTGCAGAAGAATGAGCCATTTTTCACTTTTTTACGATGATTTTGAAGCGAGTTATGAAGGAAACAAGAATTTTGGGTCTGCTAAATAATTAGCAGACCCAAGTTCACATTCCTCTATGACTTTCTTCAAAATTAGCCTAGGAATTTAAGAAATTTGGCTCGTTTTGAAGCGTATTTTATGTTTTTCAGCATAAAAAACTCAGAATTTGTTGAAAAACTCAAAAATTCATATATTTCTGAATTCTAGCGAATTTAACTGAAAATTGCGAAAAAACAAGCCATTTTTCACTCTTTTACGTTGATTTTGAAGCTAGTTATGACGAAAAACAAGAATTTTGGTCTGCTAAATATTTAGCAGACCACTTTTCTCTGCGTCTCTCAATAGCACGCGCCAACATTAGCAGGCCAACGCTCTCGTTTCTCTGCGTCTCTTTAGGCCTGCTAATTATTTAGCAGACCCAAGGGGGTCAAAGTTTAATTTCCATCATAACTTTCTTCAAAATTTATCTAGAAATTCAAGAAATAGCTCGCTTTGGAGCGTTTTTCAGGCATTTTCTCAATTTCAGCACTGAAAAACTCCGAACTTGTTGAAAAAACTTGAAATTTGCCGAGTTTTTTTTGAAAATTTTTACAAATTTCTAATTTTTAGCGATTTTAAGCTGAAAATTGCGAGAAATTGAGCCATTTTTCACATTTTACGTTGATTTTGAAGCTAGTTATGAAGGAAACAAGAATTTCGAGTCTGCTAAATAATTAGCAGACCCAAATTCAATTTCCTCTATGACTTTCTTCAAAATTAGCCTAGGAATTTGAGAAATGGCTCGTTTTGAAGCGTAAAAAACTCACTTCAACGCAAAAATCTTCGAATCCACCTGATCGGAAGTCGACGCCGCTCCAGTAGCTAATTTCAACGATGACAACACACTCCCCTGTTTCTTCTGAAGCCTATCCACCATTTCTATGGCCTCCTTCATTTCTTTAAAACAGTCTTGTCGTTGTTTTTCCAAAAATGCCATCTCATTTTCACAAGTTCTTCTGAGCAATGGTTGGAGTGCCAAAGGGGTTCCAGATCCGTTCGTGTTGGCTTCAAGACGACGTTCAGCTTCTTCTAGCTGCACTCGGAGGTTCTCCATTTCCGTTTTCGACACAATTCCATCAGAAATTGATCTTTTACTCCTCTCATCACTCAACATCTTCTGCACGTCTTCAAACTCTGTTTCCATACTTTTTAGCTCGGTTAACTTGTTGGACAGTTCGTTAAGCTTATGTTGAGCCTTCTGCTTCTGTCGGACGTATAAAAAGATCAAAGAAGTCAATAAAAGTGCCAAAAATGCCAGAAGAATGTCTTTCGTTTTGTTATTATTATCCTTATATCCAAAAAGAACAACGTCTAGGGAGTTTAAGCGAAGCTTCTGGCGATATACGGACGATTTGATACCCAGCTCTTTGTTGAGATAATCAGAAGTTGGTGATGCGAAGCGTGGCAGAATTTTTCCATCGATTTTTTTTAATTTCACCGTTTCAATGATGCTGGGGATGTTGACATCGTTGATGAGCCACTCGACGAGCTAAAAATATTATTTTTTGGAGTTGCTACGTGAATTTTGAGTTAGGTCTGCATTTGACAAAATGTAGAGAATTCAATTTCACACATATTTCCCTTTTTTTTAAATTCTCTAGCTCTAAAACTAGCCGAGTTACACCTCTTTTTGAGAGACACAGAGAAGCGAGAGCGCTCTCGTTTCTCTGCGTCTCCCTCTCCCCCCTCTTTGAGGGGTTATATCTCCCGAACCATTAGAGCCAGGAAAAAAGTTCGAAGAGAAAAAATGTTTAAAATCAAATTTAACATCGGATGGTGTAAAAATTTTCAAATTTTTGAAAAAAAATTTTTTTTTCAATTTTTCAAAAATCCAAACTTCCTACCCTTTCATTAGTCCAAGTCCTCTCTATGCTCTCAAACCACGCCTCCCACAAATCGTCTACCGTAATCGCCTCGTCATCCCCATGAAACTTGTTCTCTCGTCGTGTTCGTTCGGAGCCACGCATTTGCATGTCTTCTTTCATGAACTAAAAGTGGAAAAATTGATTATGCTGTCTGTCTGTGTGTCCCGATGTCTTCTCTCTTACCCCAGTTGATTCATTCCGATCAATTGATCCCGAATGATCATCGTCCATATCTCTATGAATGTCTCGGATCGCCTAAAATCCAGTTTTAGTTTTTTCGGTCTCATTATCTTCGTTCCACATACCTCATATCCCAACTTGTCGCGAATCTTCTCCTCCTCTGCTGTCACTTCTACATCTACAACAAAAAAAAATTGCAACGTGGCAATTATAACAAAATTAACCTACTTCTAGTCACCCGTTCAGCACCGCCAACGATATGTATGAGACAGAAAAAGGCGAAAGCATTCCATAAAGTTCTGTGGTTACCCATATTTTTCAATTTTGATTGTTTTTTGGCTTTATTTCATTACGGTCCTGAAATTAGATGGAAATTTATACAGAGAAAGGAGAGAGAAGGGGAGAGAAAGAGACGCAGAGAATAAGAGAAATTAATAACAAATAAAATCTTTGGTCTGCTAATTTTCAAAAAAAAATCCAAAAAATGAGCATATTTTCACTTTTCTAGGTTCATTTTGAGCAAAGTTACGAGCGAAATTAGATTTGGGTCTGCTAATGTTGCAGAGAGACGCGGAGAAACC
>NC_013490.2:1131018-1136487 GCF_000004555.2 Caenorhabditis briggsae
CTCGCTTCTCTGCGTCTCTCAATTGCACGCATCAACATTAGCAGGCCAAAGTGGTCTGCTAATTATTTAGCAGGCCTAAGGAGACACAGAGAAAAAGACATTGGTCTGCTAATGTTTGAAAAAGCGTTGGCCTGCTAAAAATTTAGCAGACCACTTTTCTCTGCGTCTCTCAATAGGACGCGCCAACATTAACAGGCCAACTCACTCGCTTCTCTGCGTCCCCATTGGCCTGCTAAATCATTAGCAGACCCACAATTCTTATTTTCTTCATAACTTTCTTCAAAATCAACGTAAAAGAGTGAAAAATGGCTCGTTTTTTCGAAATTTTCAGCTAGAATCGCTCGAAATCAGAAATTTGTGAAAAACCAAAGAAAATCTTATAATTTCAACAAATTTTGAGTTTCTGTGTTAAAATAAAGCAGATACCTAAAAACGCGTCAAAATGAGCTATTTTTCGATTTTCTAGGCTAATTTTGAAGGAAGTTATAAAGAAAATCGAACTTGGGTATGCAAATTATTTAGCAGGCCTAAAAATCAACGAAAAAGAGTTAAAAATAGCTCATTTTTCAGCAATTTTTAGGTAGAATCGCTTGAAAACCAAAGAATAATCCTATTAGTTCAACAATTTTGTTTTTCCTATCAGCCATCAAAAATATATTTGGCTGTGTCAATGAAAATTTGCCGCTTTGTCGCTGAAAAGAGATGACGTGCACACAAAAAAGTATGGAGAACAGGGAAACGAAAACAAAAAAAACTGCCGCTTTCTTTAAATCTCCAGGAAAATATTTTGCACTGATTTTGAATTTGAAATTTTGGAAAATTTGTACAAAATTACATTAACCTCTGAGTGTGTTTCTACCTATATATATTTTTCCCGCTTGTAGCTGTTGACACAAACGCTTATCAGTGATGTGTAATCTAGATGCTTTAGTTTATATGTGCCGGTAATATTCGAAATAAAAAGAAAAGTATCAAATAAAAAAAATTGAACGTTTTTCTGTGGAGGCGGTTCGGGGGTGGAAACCTCGAAATTTTTGGATTTTTGGACGAAAAAAATGGGCAAAAATCACTGTTTTTTAAATTTTAATGCACAATTTCAGTTGAAAATATCTTGTAAATTTCAGATTTTGATGGAAAATCAAAAACTTTCGACAGGTTTCTGAGCTAAAATTCGGAATTACAGTTTTTCATGACTTTTTGAACGTTTTGTCACTATTCTATGCTTCAACCTCAAATTCCCCCATATATGGCCATATCAAGAAAAAAACGAAATTTAAAAAATCCCAAAATCCCCAAAATTATTCCGAAAAAAACTGTCGTACAGTATCATGCAAATTACGCAAACACCGCAACGCAAAATTGCGGTGTCTCTGAGAATTTTTTATTTCAATCTTGATAATTTTTTGAAAATATTCTTGTTTCGGGCGGTTTTCTGGAAGATTTCATCACTTTTCCAGTTGAAAAAAATACTAAAAAATCAGAAAATTGAAACAAAATTAGAAAAATCAAAACGGAAATAGTGGAATTCGGCAAATCAGGAAAATTTGTGTAATTTAAAAACTAAAATTTCAAAAAAAAACAACAACTAAATATACAAAGAAGAGGTTTCTTCTTCCTCCTACCACCCCCACTTCTCGCCGAACACCCTCTGCCTTCTCTGCGTCTCCCCATCCCTAATTCTTCACATACACACAGCCCATCTTTTCCAAAAACCTGACAGGCCTCCCTTCTCTCTCTTTTCCGATTTTCTTCTTCTTCTTCCCTACACACAACACAGAATGTCTCTTTTTCTCTAATGATCTCTTTTCTCTATCACAAAATTTTTGTCGTCCCCCTCCCGTTTTTCTTTTCTTTTCAATTCTACTTTTTCTCTCTCGATTATTATTATTGCGTACAAAACTGTGTGTATATTCATCGGAATACGAAGAAGAAGACGAAGACGAAATGGAGAAGACCGATTAACGATTTCCTTTTTTTGTACATAGAAAAATTGTTTCCTTTGGATTATCCCCTTCAATAATTATTTTTATGTTTCCAGTTACAGAATAGTGTGATTCTTTATTGAAAAATTGGGAGAAATAATTTAAAAATAGAAAAAATATTTATACAAAAAAAAATCACATTTGACTGTTAAAACTACAAAAAACTGAACTAAAAAGTTTTAAAAAATGCAGAAAAACTGATTTTTGACCCAATTTCAATCTCCCCGCAAAAAACTTGAAAATCTCGATAAAACAATGCTGAAAATCGAATTTCCCCATTTTTTCTAATTGAAAAATTCCTGAAAATCCAAATTCCCAAAGATTATGTCATGGATTTTGCAAATTTCGTTTTTCGGTGACGAAATCTGACGCAAAACCCAAAATTATCTCAAATTATAGGCTAGAAAAAGTTTTGCCCTTTCCCAAATTGAGTTGTTGACGATTCATAATCTATTTTCATCTGGAAAATGACGATTTTTCTGAAATTATAGGCTAAACTTTTCGAAAAATACCTCTTTTTCGTATTTTTTCGATTAAAAATGGGTTTTTAGTTATTTTATAGGTTAATTTTCGAAGAAAAACATTGCTAATTCTAAAAAAATTCAATTTGCCGTCTCCGAGAATTCAGTTTTCTAGCCTATAATCCAATCTTATCGCTTCATCCCTAAACTTTATATATCTGCAAACATCAAAAGAAATAGTATAGAAAAGCTAGAGAGAAGTAGAGAGATCATAATCCTATATCCTATTAACTACTGATACAACAAACTTCTGCTGCTGTTTTTCCTCTTTTTTAGCATTTTCGTTCCTTTTTTCTTTTTTTTTATACTTTAAAAAATCTTATTTTTCAGAAAGAAATAGATGGAAGAGGACTCTCGAGAAGAGTACAATGCAAGGATACGAAGGAGTTTGACCGGTGAGTCACCTAATTTTTTTGCTAATTTTTAAATTATCAATTTCTCTAGACTGGTTCGGTCCATTTGAGGAGTTTCACGATCGGGTGGCCAAGAATCAAGCGACAAGTAGGCATGGATTGATTAGGGTGAGAGATAAACGAGGGAACGATCGGTATTGTATGATACACAAACGATTTTGGGGATCAAAAATCGCCCCGGAAACTTGAAAAAATTGTCTGCTAAATACTTCTAAGGGAATTCAGGAAATGTAGAAAAAAATTCCCAGCAAAATGAGCCTATTTTCACTTTGCTAGGTTAATTTCAAGCGAAGTTACAAGGGAAATAAAATTTGGGTCTGCTAAATATTTAGCAGGCCTAAAGAGACGCAGAGAAACGAGAGATTTGGTCTGCTAATGTTTGGCGCAGAGAGCGCGCGTCAACATTAACAGGCCTACGTGCCCTCTATTTCTCTCCGTCTAACATTAGCAGGCCAACACCTTGGGCCTGCTAGTGAGAGATGCAGAGAAATAGAGGACGCGTTGGCCTGCTAAATACCTAGCAGACCACTTTTCTCTGCGTCTCTGAACAGTGCGCGCCAACATTAGCAGGCCGAAGTGGTCTGTTAAATAATTTGCAGACCAATGCGCTCCCTTTCTTTCTCTGGGTCTCTTCAGACCTTCAAAATAATTAGCAGACCCAAATTCGTTGTTTTTTTTCATAACTCAAATTAACGTAGAAAAATGATTTTTTTTTTCATACCCTTTTCAAGCAAGACTACAAACTACAAAAAGCAAATTTTATATTCAAAAATTCGAAGAAAAAAGCTTTTAAAAAGCGCCAAGTTTCTTATAGTTTGTAGTCTAGAATTACCAAAAACCCAGCTTTTAGTTGTTTTGACACCTATGTTTAATCTATTTTTCCTGCCAGCCAATCACGCGAAACATGTCTAGACACTTTTGGGCATTTATTATTGATTCATGAGCTGGAAATTACCTTGAATTATAGCTAAATAGAGGTAGAAATGCTTTTTTTTGACTGAAAACATAGCTGTAACTCGTTTTTTTTGTTGGGATTTTCTCGATTTTTAACTCTAAAAGTAGTAAAAAAAGTAACCTAAATGGATTTTGAAATTCTCATTTTTCAATTTTTTCAGGCAAAAATGAAGCCCCGACCAGCACCATGTGTGAACCTCCAACTCCCTCCATCCGACTCGCCGAGCCATGTGCCCGTCCACGTGGCACTTCAAAGTATGCGAAATCTGGTGGACGAGCCATTAAGCGCTCTGCCACACGAGTTCGCAGACCTGAAAAGAGCCGTGACGAATGGAGGGAGGACGAATCGAGCGCCAACGACGTCGTCAGCGTTTTCTCAACCTTCCACGTCTTCTGAATCGACGAAAAAACGGAAATTGGAAGAGACGACAGAGGAGGTCGAGGCGAAACGGAAGAAGAATGAGTCTAGAAATTGTGAGAACATTGAATTTTTGAATTTTTGAACAATCAAATCTTTCAGCAATCCCTCCATCAACACCGGATTCTGGAGTGCACTCGACGGAGAGCGATCTGCACGAGGATCATGGTTCCGAGGAAATTACAGCGATTCTGAATATCATGAAGACGTAAGAAATTTGAAAATTCTGGAAAAATCAGTCTAAAATGACTCAAAATTATTGGAAATCGCCGGATATTGCCTGGAAATCGTTAAAAATGATCTTAAAAAGGCAAAAGGGGTCCAAAAATTTTCTTAAAATGAATGAAATTTGCCTGAAATCGTTCTGAAATCGGTCTAAAATGGCCCAAAAATGACCGTCAAATAGTTCAAAACATTTTTAAAATGGCTCGAAATTGCCTAAAAATTGTATAAAATGAATCGTATTTAGTGGCCTAAAAAAGTCGAAGGGGGTTGAAAAATGGCTTTAAAATGCTCTGAAACAGCCTAAAATGACCCGAAATTTCACCAAAAAAAAAGCTCCTGGTCTGATAATTGGTCTGATAATTGGTCTGATAATTTTTCTAGCATTTTAAGTCCCTAAATTCTGAAAAAATTACAGACTGGATGTCCCTCAACTCTCTCCAATTCCCGATAATCTCATCGAGAAGCTCAAAAAAGAGAAAGACGCAGAGAAAGAGAGAGAACGACAAAAAGAGCGAGAAAAAGCGTTCGAATCGCATAAACAGCTAGAAAAAGAAACGCGATTCTTGTCGGATAGCTCCGTCTCAGCGGCTTCGACGTCCCGTGAGCCTTCTGAAGAGCCTGAAGTCGTTGTCCCTGCTGTGAAGAAGATTCTGACGCCTCCACCACCGCCACCACCGACATTTGTTGTTCCATCTGCTGGAACGATTAGGTTGAAGGCGTTGAAACCGGAAAAATATCAAAAATTGGTGGATTTGGCGAAGAGTCGCGGGAAGTTGAAATCTGAAGACGTGAAAGCTGAAAAATCGGAGAAACCAGAGAAACCAGTGGAAAAAATAGAAAAAATCGATAAACCGGTGGTAGAAAAGCTGAAACCAGTGGAGAAATCATCTGAAAAATCAACTGATAAGAGAGATCGGCCTTCTAGCAAGTCTGAAAAGCCCGAAAAGCCCGAAAGA
>NC_013490.2:1144020-1164488 GCF_000004555.2 Caenorhabditis briggsae
GTAGCTCTAGGTTTGTGTTATATTCCCTGAAGTTTTCAAAAATGTAGCACAAATTCTAATACCACTTATAAGCGTTCAAAAACTTAAAATTTGAGAAAAGAGTGTTACTCATGGAAGAAGAAGATTGGTTGATGATAAGTGTGCTGTAAGGTCACAAGTTGAGTTGTCTTCTGTCTCATGTGATAGGAAAAATCATGAGCAACATCTCATGAAATGATTTCTGACTTTGCGGAAAATTGCCTTCTCGTAACTCTGCAGAAGATTGCTCATTTTCTGTGCTCCTGAAACTTTCTGAATCCATATTTTTTCAATCATTCAGAAAACCGAATTAATCTTTAAATAATTTCCTATCAATTATTAGTAAAATCACTGAAATTGGTCAATTGTGAGCTGAGTTATGAGGGTAATTAGCTCGGCCAGCAGGAAGACGCTCTCGTCTTCAGTTTTTGTGCTCCAGGAACATTCTGAAACCATATTTTTTAAAAATTCCAAAAACTGAATTAATTTTTCAAAAATTTCCTATCAAGTATTACTATTAGTAAAACCATTGAAATTGGTTAATTATGAGCTGAGTTATGAGGGTAATTAGCTTGGCCAGCAAGCAATTGCTCTCCTATTCAGTTTCTGTGCTCCAGAACTTTCAGAATCCTTTTTTTTTGGTGAAAATTCAAAGAATTCCCTATCAATTCCTAGTTAAATCATTGAAATCAGTTTTTTGAGCTGAGTTATGAATTTGATCAGCTTGGCCAGCAGGAAGATGCTCCGCTCTTCAGACTTTGTGCTACAGAACTTCTCAAAATCCATGTTTTTCAGAAATTCACAAAATTCTCTATCAATTTCTGGTGAAATCACTATAATAGGTTAATTTTGAACCGAGTTATAACTCTAAAAAAGATAATTAAGTGTTAATTGCCTATAATTGATCAATGAGCTTTCCGTTTTTTCCGACCATTACACACATGTTGAGATATGAGAAAAAGAGAACAGATGTATCTCTTTTTTTGTGTAAACCCCGGAATCCGGAAAATTGACAAACATCTGGATGATCTCACGTGAAACTCGGCTCTCAGGTAACCGGCTTCTCTTTTTCTCTGCGTCTCTTGCTCTCTCGTCTTTTCCGGAGACTCCGCCCCCCACTTTTCCACACATCTTTCTATAGCTTGAATCATCTTCTATTTTACCTTTTTTTCATTTTTAACCGGATTATTGGTTTTTTGGTTTCCAATAAAAAAAGTTGGTGTATAAAATGTACCAAAAAATTTTTGGATTTTGAATTTTTTCTAATTTTTACAGATTGCTTAAGTATGTTTTTAGACATCCCTGATAGTTTTGGAAAAGAGGATTTTGAAAATCCACAAAAAATTGTTTTTTCAAAAAAATTTTTGTCTGAAATTTGCAGATTTTCCAGAAATTCAGCTCTAGAATGTTCTAGTATAGTCTAAAATGATCCACACAAAAATCAAAAACGTTTGCCACTGAGAGGAATCGAACCCGGATCGCCAGATTGCTATCGAAAATCCCACTGAGCCATTTGTGTCATTTTTTGAAAAATGCTCAAAAACATCGGAAAAATGGTTTTTAGGGCTTTTAAATTAATTTTTTGTAGTTTTGAGGGGTAAATAGACATGTTCAGCTCAAAAAATTGATTTTTTGAAATTTGAATTTTTCAAAAAAAAGAACTTTTTTTTCAAAAATTCAAAAATGTACTCTCAAAACCTTCTGGAATAGTTTGAAAATGTCTTTAAAAAAGCAAAAAAAAGATTTCCCACCGAGTGGAATCGAACCCGGGTCGTTAGATTGCTATCGAAAATCCCACGGAGCCATTTGTGTCAATTTTTTGAAAAATGCTCAAAAAAGGTGGAAAATTGATATTTTGGAATTTTAAAGTTTTTTTTTCGATTTTCGAACATTAATGAAATTTTTAATTTTTCTGCCGACACATGTGAAGCTTGTAGATGGAGCACATACAAAGTGGTCATAGAACAAATATGAGATATTTGAAAACGAGAGAGTACGCGAAATTGAGAGACGCAGAGAAAAAACAAGTGGTTTTCTTTTTTCTCGGGAGGAGGAGAGGGGCTCCCGGGAGAGCACCAAAATGCTCCAAGTTTTTCTTCTTTTTCCTTCTCTGCGTCTCTTCTGATCTCTCGCTCTCTCGCTTTTTGTGTTTCTTAGACTCCAAGGGGGACACTCTATGTATTTTTCTATGTTTTTTTTTCGCCCATTTTTGGAGCATTTTTTGATTCTTTGAACACTATTTGGATGGGTTACTGTAGAAATTTCTTCTACTTTTGTAGTTACAGATCTTTATTTTGCTTTGAACCTGAAAAATTCCAAATAACAATTTTTTTTGGAAATTTATTTTTCCAAAAAATTTCAGAAAAATTTCAGATGGTTCTACCTGGGAATTGCTCCACATCAGCAGCATTATGTATGCAATTTTTGACACAGCTGGCCGCTGTGGCCATTGATCAGGCCTATCCAGCAGTGGTAGGTTTTTTTTGGAAAATTTAAAAAAAAACAATTTTTGCTCATTTTTTTTGTTGAAATTTTCTGCATTTGTTTTTTGAATTTTTTCACTTTTCCAATTTAAAATTTTGTGCAAAATTTGAATTTTTATATTTTAACTCTCCTGGAAATCTCAAAATCCAAAAATTTCCAGCCAAATGACTACCATCTGCCAAACAAAAAACTATTCGTCTCATATCGATCGGTCCCACCACCAGCACCGTCTCCATCATCTGCGGCTGTCCCAATTCGTTTTAATTCATATTCCTCAGTTGGTTCAAACATTCGAGGCCTAAATTCTCAAACTCTCCATCCTGGAAGCATGGAGCCGCCTCTTACACCCGGGAACTATCGATTGTATAGCATGAGATTTTGTCCATATGCTCAGCGAGTTCTTATCTATTTGGCTAAGAAAAACATTCCGTGAGTTTTGTTTTTGAATTTTCTTCATTTTGATATACAAATCATCAAAAACGGTTTACAACGGGCTGAGATACAAGAACTTTCTCAGTAGAGCGCACTTTCTAAATTTTGCAAAATCAAGCATACTCATTTTGAAGATCTTGTTGAGCTGAGTAAGAATATCAAGTTCAAAATTGATTTGAAGAAAAATTAAAAAAGTGTTAGGCATTTTGAAAAGGAATTTTCAATTTTTGGCATTTTATGCTCAATAGTCAAACATTTTGAGTAAATTATAACATTTTCTAAACCAATTTCAAACGAAAATTCAATTTTTTAGAGTAGAAGTGGTGAATGTGAACCCTGACCGTAGTCCGAACTGGTATTTGGCGAAATCTCCAATCGGAAGAGTCCCAGCACTGGAAATTAATGGAAAAGTGGTTTGGGAATCTAATGTGATTGTGGAATACCTGGATGAGCTGTTCCCAACAACTACAGTACTCCCGAGAGATGCCTTTGAGAAGGCACATCAAAAAATTCTAGTGGAACGATTGTCACCGGTGAGTTTGTTGAAAATTCAGAAAACAATATTAATTTTCAGATAATGAACGCATTATTCGAGTTCTACAGTAGTATGAGCAATCAGCAGGCACAACGACAAAACGATATGAATGTGCATAGTGCTCTCAGAAATGCCGAGAATTTGTTGAGAGACTCGTTTTATGGAGGTAACTTTTTTTGAATTTTGATTTTTCTCAGTTGTAACACTTATTATTCGATTTGGCGCAAATTTAGCTTCAAAATGAGTATAAACATGACTAGGATTGCTTATGTTTGAAAAATTGATGTAAACGCGCTCTAATGAGAATTTACCTATAACTTGCTCAGTTTTTGCGCTAGGAAAGTTGGTTTTTGTGCCAATCTGTAGAAAATGTCGTGGGCTTCAAAATGAGTATAAACACGACTACATTAGCAAAAATTGAATTTTGAAGAAAATGCGCTCCAATGAGGATTTACTCATAACTTGTTCATTCTTTGAGCTAGCAAAGTGATGTTTGTGCCAAACTGTAGAAAATTTCTAAAGGTTCAAAATGAGTATAAACATGACTAGGATTGCTCAGGTTTGAAACATTATAGAAAACGCGCTCCAATGAGAATTTATCCATAACTTGCTTATTATTCACGACAAATGATTTTCAGATCAATTTGTAGGAAATATCATAAGCTTCAAAATAAATATTAACACGACTATATTTGCAAAAATTCTAATTTCGAAGAAAATGCGCTCCACTGAGAATCTACTCATAACTTGCATATGTTTTTCACTAGACAATTGATTTGGCTCTAGTTGGTTATTTTGGATTTTAAAGAAAAATTTTGGATTTTAAAGAAATGTTTGGATTTTAAAGAATTCAGAAAAGATTCATAAAAACACCTTCTGCCTATAATTTCAAACAAAGGACAAAGTATTCTGAAACATTTCTAGTTAATGAAGTACTGAAAATCAAATCAATGAAAAAAACCTTTTTTTCACTAAATCTTTTTTTCAAAATGTTCTTTTTTTTTGTTCAATTTAAAGGCTTAGGCTGAAATGTCTTGTTTTCCTTCCACTGGAACACTGCCATTTGACATCAACTTTAAAACATTTGGCTGTGTTTGACATGTTTTCAACGGCCCAGTATCCAAGGGCACATCGGGAAAGGGTACCTCTAGTTCTTAGAGTATATTGATTCCTAGCATACATGGGATTTTGTGGTACATGCGGGAGGGCGAACACAATTTTCCCTACTGACTGTTTAGCTTTCGCTCTAAATCATAGGCTTAAGCTATAACGACTTTCACCTAAGATCCCGTTTGCCCTCTGAACCTTTGTACCCTCAGCGTAGCCTTTTTTTAAATGTACCCTTCGATCCTGGGTTCCCGACAAGATGTGAGCTATAAATATTTAAAAAGTTAAAACCTTCGGAACCCTATCAAGCTTGTCTCTAGTCTCAACATTTTCCCACAATCTTTAAAATCCAAAATAATTTGAAAACTTTAAAATGTCTGGAAACGACGGTAAATCAGTTTTTCAAATGCTGATTACAGCGAAGTACAGCCAGGAAGAACACTGACCACAATTTATGATGAAAATTTCATCGCACGAAATTTTTGGATTTTAAAGTTTTTCAAGGTCTTTAAAATCCAATATTTTCTTCAAAATCCAAATTTTTTTTAAAATCCAAAATTTTTTTAAAAATCCAAATTTTTTATTAAAATCCAAAATTTTCTTTAAAATCCAAAATAACCAACATTGATTTTTTCATGGAAGCGTAAGAAATTTTATAAGCTTCAAAATGAGTATAAACATGACTAAATTCGCTGAAATTTGAATTTCGAAGAAAACGCGCTCCAGTGAGAATTCGGTCATGACTTGCTTATTTTTTGCGCCTGAGAAATTATTTTTGTACCAATGTGTTGGAAATTTTATAGGCTCCAAAATGAGTTTAAACATGACTACATTTGAAACATTTTTAATTTCGAAGAAAATGCGCTCTAATGAGAATTCACTCATAACTTGCTTAGTTTTCAAGATAGAAAAGTGATTTTTGTGCCAAAATGTCTCAATTTTTTATAATTTTTTGTCAGTTTTGAAACGCGCTCTAATGATAATGTCTTATTCGCTAAATTCCGCTTTTAAGGTCGTCAACCCGGCTACGCCGACTATCTCATCTGGCCATTTTTGGAACGTCTCCAACTTTTAACAATGACTCAAAATTCTCAATTCCGATATTTTCCGGGTCTTCATTATCCGAAAATTGGCGCCTACATTGCTCGGATGCAAAATCAACCAGAGGTAACAACTTTTTAAATTTTCAAAAAAGTTTTTTTTCATAATTTCAAATTTTCACATTTTTTTTTATTTTCAGATCAAATTCTCATCCCGCCCACTGACACATCATAAAGCGTACCTGGATAGTTTTTCGATGGGTATGCCTAATTACGATTTTGGCATTTATGGAAAATCTTAATTGGTCTCTAATTATTTTTTCTTAATTGCGAAATTAATTAATTAATTATTTCATTAATATTTTATTGCAAGAAAAAAGACACACAATAATAAACATACATATGGTAAAAGGGATTTTTTAAGAAAAAAAAAATGCAAGCTCATAATTTTTTTTTATTCAAAAATTCAAAATTTTGAGAATTCAATTATTTCAAAGCACAGAATCTTTAGTTGGATCAGCGACGACTCTGGAGAATCTCCGCCCATTTTTTCGGATGAGCAATTTCTGTGACAGTACTCCCAACACGCCTCCGGTGTCGAAAACCTGGAAAAAATTCCAGATTTTTCGGAAATTTCAAATTTTTCAAAAAAAAAATTTTGTTGAATTTTTTTTTCTTAAAATTACCTGAGTAACAACATCCTGTGCCTCCTCTTGGGACTTATTCATTAAATTGAGCTGCGCTTTCAACAATCTCAAATTCCAGGTGAAATTCTCGGCGGCTCTCGTCGCTTTTTGCCTTTTAGGCCAGCTTCTGCGCACAGCTTGCCCAACTCCTCATGACATTCCGAAATTCGACGAATCGAATCTTCAATCTGAAAGTTTATACTTTGATTTTCTCAGAAAATAAAGAACCTATTTGAAAGCTAGAGGTTTTGAGCTTCAAAATGAGTACAAACACGCCCTGATTCCGTTAAATTCGAAAATTCGATTATGAAAATGCGCTCTACTGAGAAAACGCAAAGGCCTACGACATTTTAAATAAGAATTTTGAGCTTTGCAAATCAAGAGCTTCAAAATGAGTATAATCATGACTAGGATTGCTCGTGTTCAAAAAATTGGTGTAAACGCGCTCCACTGAGAATTCAGTCGTAACTTTCTTATTTTTTGCACTACAAAAATTAATTTTGTGCCAAACCATAGGAAATTTCATAAACTTCAAAATGAGTATAAACACCACTACATTTTCAAAATTTTGATTTTTGAAGAAAGTGCGCTCTAATGAGAACAGAAAGAAAAATTGCTGTAACTCTTTTCATTTTTGAGCTAGAACATTGATTTTTATGTAAAAAGGGTAAAATAGAAAGGGCTTCAAAATGAGCATAATTATGACTACATTTTACGAGGTTTAGAAAATGCGCTCTATTGAGAAAAAAAACGCGCCCCATTGATAAACCAACCTTTGTCAATAAAGAATCCGATTGCGAGAGAGTTGTAACGCAATGGGCGATGAGATTTTTCAATTTATTGAATGACCGTTGCAATTGATCCGGTAGATTTCCCATTGTTATAATTGCGGGGTACTGTAAATTAGGGGCGTGGCTTATTTTTTCTAAAGAATCTTTAGAGCTTACTCCATGATCGTCAGCATCAATTATAAACGATGGTGTGACATCTGCAGTTGATTTATCCGGGTTTCCAGTTGGAGATGGGGGAGGAGAGGCTGAAATTTATTTTTTGAAATTTCTTAAAATTTGAATTTTTCAAAAAAAAAAATTGATCATGCGCGGATAAGACTAGAAAATTTGAATTCTGTGTGTTTTGAGGTTCGAGATAAGCACAAAAACGACTAGATTTGAAATTTTTTGAAAAAAACAGAGGCAGAGTCAGAAAATGCGCTCTACTGACAATTATCTTAAAATAGCTGTAACTCGGTTAGTTTTGAAGCCAGAGTAGTGATTTTACTGTTAATTTGAAGGAAATTGAACGAGCTTCAAAATGAATACAAGCATGTCAAAATTCGAAATTTTTCGAAAAATAGGAAAGTGCGCTCCACTGACAAACTTGGTCAGTTTTGGAACTAGAATGTTCCAATTTCATTCTACAAAGCTTACAATTCACTGCCAGAGTGATCATTCTCGAATGAATCAGTCGAATCCCTTGACGAATTGTTCCAGCCGGTCCGAGACCACATTCCTCTTGCCAATCGATCATTGCGTTTTCTAGACGATTCCTCATAGCAGTGGATTCTGCCAGTGGGACCACGGCGACCTGAAACATAAATTTATTTTTTTTTTGAATTTGGCATATCTGGAATAAAATTTAAACAGTTACGTGCAAAAATGAGTGGTTTAGCTCAAAAACTAACCGGATAATGACGTGATTTTCAGTGGAGCGCGTTTTTATATTTTTCGCAAAATTTTGAATTGCGGCATGTTTATACTTATTTTGAAGCCTAGGAAATTTCGTGCAGTTTCGTACAAAAATCACTTTTTTAGCGTTAAAACTGGCCAAATTATAACGTAATTCTCAGTGGAGCGCATTTTCTACATTTTGAAAAAAAAGTCTGAGATTTTGCTTTTTTTTTTGAAAAGCCCAAACAATTTCCCATCAAATTGATAAAAAAATCAATGTTCTAGCTTGAAAACTGAGTGAGTTACAGCAATTTTACCTAAATCACAGTAGAGCGAGCTTTCTGACTAGGTCTCGAATTTTTAAAATGCCACCGAATCTAGTCGTGTTTAAGCTTATTTTGAAGCTAAGAATGAGCCGAATTCAAATTTCTCATTTTCAACAAGTTGCGAAAGAGTTTGCAAAAGTTATATGGAAAAGTAACCTTAAACTGATCATCGACAGATTTGATTCCAACCAATTTCATTCCAGATGAGATTCTTGAATTCTTCCGTTTTACAGACATTCCTCTCTTCTTTGCTTTTCCTCCACCTCGTCGATTTGTAATTGCCACGTGGACAAATAGAGTGGCATTCTCCAGAGGGTCTCCTTCGTTATTCAAAAGATAAATGTGTCGATATCCAGGTTGAAGGCATTCAAAAGGAATTGTATATTGACCAATAAAATCGTCTCCAATATAGTCATCGTCTAGGACCAGGAAACGGACCAATGCCAGCTCTGGGACCGACACTTGGAATTGGAAGGACTCGTCGAACGAGGGGTTGATGCCTGGAAAATTGAACATTTGTATATATTTTGTGTTTGAATTGAAGTCTATAAAATTTCCAATAAATTGGGGCGAAAATCATTTCTCTAGCGTAAAAATTGACAAAGTTATGGCGCTTTTCTCATCAGAGCGCATTATCTTGATTATCCGAAAATGAGTTGTTTCTATACTCATCTGAAAGCTCATACAATTTCCTACATTTTGGGGCAAAAAATACCCGTCTAGCTTAAAAACTAACAAAGTTACAGCAATTTTTCTCTTCTCTACGATAGAGCGCATTTTCAGACTTTTAACGTAATTTTTCAAACTAGACCAAATCTAGTCATTTCTTTACTTATTTTGAAGCTTTTGAAATTTAAAACACATCGGTGTTAAAATCATTCTTCTATCTTCAAAATTAACAAAGTTGTAGCGCTTTTCTCATTGGAGCGCATTTTCTTGATTCTCCGTTTTTATGCCCATTCTTTGTTTTTATGCCCATCTGAAATCTCACACAATTTCCTAAATTTTGGTACTATAACTACCCATCTAGCTCGAAAACAAGCAAAGTTATAGCAATGTTTCTTTTCTGTCCGGTAGAGCGCAGACTCCTTGCATGAATTTTCAAACTACACCGAATATAGTCATGATTATACTCATTTTGAAGTTCTCAACGAGGCAGATACAAACTTTCTAGTTTTGTTTTTTTTTTACTTAAATTCGCTCCAATGACAACTTGCTGTAACTTTGTTAATTTCGAAGCTTAAAAAGTCTAAATTGCAAAAACTTACTATCATTGCGAACGGTTCTTGTGCGCTCCTCTGCACAGTCTCCAGGTAACCCAAAAATCTCAACAACCACAAAAGGATCAGCCGAGTCTCCTTTGGCATTGGACCCGCGTGGGCGGGGCAACTGTTGGCCGGAGAGAATTCGAAGATGAAGAATTTGAGGAGACGTTGGCATTCTGTCTGATGGTACAAACATGTCATCTTTCATTACTTGCGGTTTCAATACATAGCCACATCCTCCGTTGTCAGAGAATTTGCCTTCCTGAAAAAAGAATCAATTTTTGTTTTTGAGGAAACTTTTTTCTCAGTTTTTGTGCAAACCAAAAACTAATTGAATATTTGAATTTGCCTTGCTGCGAGCTTTAAAATGAGTATAAACATGATATGGTTTGCTTGAAAAATCATGAGAAAATGCGCTCTATTGATAGAAATCTTGAAATCTTCATAACTTTGTTTATTTTGAAGCTAGCACATTCATTTTTGGACCAAGTTTCGTGAAACTCAAGTGCCAAAAAATTTTCTACTTGGAAAATCAGAAATGCACTCTACTGATAATTTAGCGTAAAAGTGATCTAACTATATGCTGGTGTTTGTGCTATAATGATGAAAATTGTCTCAAATTGTGTTTCAAAGTTTACCTGCAAATCCATCATCAACCCAGGCGTTTGATAATTGAGACAAACCATTTGAACTCCGTTATTCCAAAATTCTTGGGGATTCAAATTTGACGAATCCACCCGGGATGGGTTTGGGAAAACTCGAACACAATAATTTCGAGTGGCTTGTCCGAATTCTGTAGCGTATGTGTGCATCAGGCGGAGGCACGTCGACTCGTTTACAGATGCCAAATTCTTCCGGCAAGACACTGAAAAAATGTTTGACAATTTTTTAAAGTTAGTTAACGAGCCCTATTGAGAAAACCATCCAGCTATCATGATTTATTATCCAATTTTTGAATTCCTTAGATTTCGAGCTTCAAAATGAGCCCCAACATGCCCTAGTTTGATCAATTTTGAAAAAATCTGGTAGGTTCTCAGAAAATGCGCTCTAATGATAAAACCACTATAACTTTGTTCATTGTAACACTAGAAAACCGATTTTTGTCTTAAATTGTTTCAAATAAATAGAGCTTTCAAATAATAATATCCATCCCTAATTAACCCCAATTAAGTCCCCAATTAACTCACTTGTAGTAGATCCTGGCGCGGTTGACAACAAATCATTCAAAGTTTTGACATTGAAAAACACAGGAACCAAATCCGAAATTTCTTTGCATAGCGTTATTCTGAAATTTTCATTAATTTTCATTTTTAAAGAAATTCTGCGTATCCAGATGTCTAAACTAACCTTTTTGATTTCTTCCTTGTTGTACTTGCCAACGAGTCATCCTCTTCTGACACGTCTCCACTTTCCGCCTCGGGATCCTCCAATTTTTTGCCCTGGAAAAAGAGGGCTTTAAAACCTTGCAGCTCAACTCAGTAAACGCGCTCTATTGAGAAAACCAAACGAAAATTAAGCCTTAATTTTTGATTTTTGAACTTGCCATGCTGTGAGTTTCAAAATGAACCCCATCACGCCTTAGTTTGATCAAACTTGAAAAATCTGGTCGGTCGGTCCGAAAGTGCGCTATAATGATAAAACCGCTATAACTTTGGTTATATTAACGCTAGGAAAGTCATTTTACTACCAATGTATTTGAAATTTGATTGACTTCAAAATGAAAACAAAGTTTTGTTGAAACTTGGAGTTCAGCAAATGCGCTCTAATGATAAAAACTTCGATAACTTTGTTTATTTAAACACTAGAAGAGTCATTTTGGTACCAATGTGTTGGAAATTCGATTGGCTTTGAAATGAATACAAACTTCCGACAAAAATCAGAGTTCAGCTACTGCGCTCTATTGATAAAACAGCTATAAAACCGCTATAACTTTGCTAGTTTCAACTCACAATAATCAAAATCCGGTTCTGAAAATCCCATGGTGTCGGACAATTCTTCTCGTCATCCCAATCTGTCGGATCATTCGAAGGAAGATATAATCTGGTTCCCAAATGTGTCACAATCAATTTTGCAGCCACTTTCTGCCAATCCGTCGAGCAATGGACCGAAATTTTCAGCAAAAGTGGATACCTGCTTCTCTCAAATGCAAATTCTCGAATTGTCCGTAGAGCAGAGGATATTGTAATCTTGCTGTGAGCGGTTTGCCCATTTTGAACCATTGGCTCCAGCTCTCCGTTATTCTCGTTTGGATCCCAAATATCGACTGAAAATTTGAAATTGTTTTTGAAGAAAAATGAGCAATATCTTCTATTTCGGGGAGTTTTTTGCTTCAAAATGAGTATTATCATGACTAGGCTTGAAGCAACTTGAAGAATTTGGTAGCAAGTGCGCTCCGTTGAGAAAAGTTTAATATTAGAATAACTTGGTTCATTTAAACGCTACGAAGGTGATTTTTGCACTAAATCACTCAGAAATTTTTCGGAGTTCAAAACAAAATTCAATTTTTAATGTTTTCGAAAAAAATTGCAAATGCGCTCCATTGAGAAAAACCACATGAATTGGTTAGTTCGAAATATTTTATGGAAGTCATATACATTTTTGAACTTTCCTTGTTTAGAGCTTCAAAAAGAGTATAATCATGACTAGGTTCGAAGCATTTCGAAAAATTTTGCAGCAAATGCGCTCTATTGATAATAACCAGTAAAATGGATCTAACTCGGTCCATTTCAAAGCTACAAAGACGATTTTTGCTCTAGGTTACTAGAAATGATGTACACTTCCGTTTCATTTCAAAAATACTAAAAAAATGCAAATTCGCTCTACCGGACAAGTTACAAAAACGGCTCTAATTTCGTTATTTTTCGAGTTAGAAATCTCATTTTTTTTAGGTAATTGTGCTAAATTAGATGGGGCACAATGCAAATGCTTTAATTTGAGAAGAAACAAAATCAGAAAATGCGCTCTATTGACAAAAATACTAAAACCCTTGTAATTTTGTTCATTTTCAGGCTAGAACAGTCAATTTTTCACTAATCAATGTCAATTTTTTTGGATTTTTCATTTCTTGGGTTCTACTTACATTCTAAAAATCTGCAATTCCTTTTCAAAGCCGATGAGAATCCGTCAGAAGACGACGGGCCAAGTTGGTCCTCCACAAGGAACGTTTTTCGGGAACTTGAGATGAAATAGCGAGAGAATGGCTGAAAATTAGCAAACAATAGTCTAATGTTTTGAAAAAAAAATTCGAAAAAGTACCTGTTTCATATCCATAGTAACAACTCTATGGTTGGGATCAAAAACGCCACAATCCGGAGAAAAAAGAAACGAGGTGAATCCATCGACAGTCATCAAATTATTCTCACGAGCTTCACAACATGGCTCATATTGCTCAATTATGTTTTCACAATGGTCAGTCGTCACTCCAACCATCTGAAAATCATAACATTTTGCGACAACAATCATCAGGATAGCTTTAAATTGAACTGAGTTAGCACCGTTTAACTGATTTTTATCATTAGAGCGCATTTGCAAAAATTTGAAATTGCAGTTTATTCTGAAGCCCCAAAAATTTCTAGTAATTTGATGTAAAAACCATCTCTGTAGCTTTAAAATGGACCGAGTTATTCAATTTTTGAAAATTTTCTCAATGGAGCGCATTCGCTGCCAAATTCTTCAAATTGCTTCAAACCTAGTAATGATTATACTCATTTTGAAGCTCTCAATGTACCAAATTCTAAAAATTCTTGTTATTTCTGTTTTGAACCAATTTCTGGTTTGAACTAACCAATTTATTTGAATTTTATCATTGGAGCGCATTTTCAACTTTTTCAAAAATCTTGAAAATTAGGCTTTTCTTTGAAGCTCAGAAAAATTAAAGTTTTTTTGTGCAAAAATCATCTTCGTAGCTTCAAAATGAACCGAGTTATTCTAATTTTTAAATTTTTCTCAATGGAGCGCATTTGCTGCCAAATTTCTAAAAATGCTGCAAGCCTAGGCGTGCTTATACTCGTTTTGAAGCTCTGGACGAGCCGAATTTCTAATTTTTTTTTGTAAATTATCAAAGTTAAAAGTTAAAAATTGAAAAAAATAACTATGACTCACCCCTTGCTCAGTTTCCAAGAACAATCGAAGGTCCTGACACGATAAATAATCCTTATTCGCGTAGCGTACCATGAGGAAATAGACTTCGGGCCGTGTCCCAATCTCTTTATATAAATCCACAAATTTTGATTTTTCAATTTTCCCGCGTTCCGACTCCTCAGCTCCGATTGTCTGCTCTTTGATTTTATTGGTCAGTCGATGATGGGAAATTCTTGAATTTATGTGTAAAATCGCTTTAAACGATGTCTGTTCGTCCAGATGTCCACTTTTTTTGACATCAAATTCGTCGAAAACCGTCTCGATCCATCGCTCGCGACATGTTGCAAATTGCGAGCTCGATGGCTTGCAATCGTCTGAAAAAAAAATTTTCTGATAAATTTTTGAAAACAGCTCGTCGAGAGCTTCAAAATGTGCCCAAACATGCTTAGACTTGATTAAAGACCAAAATTAGAACAATCTGGGTCAGAAGACGCGCTCTTTCGCCAAAACTAGTGTCGTTATAAAAAATTGAATGTCATTTTCTGAATCGTCTTGTTTGGTGCTTCAAAATAAGTATAATCATGACTAGGTTTGGAGCAACTTCAAAAATTTGGTAGCAACTGCGCTCCAATGATAATAACTAGTAAAACGGCTTTAACTCAGTTAATTTTAATGCTACGGAGAAGTTCTTTGCACTAGAAGACTAGAAAATTTTTGGTCTTCTTAATAATACACAATTTTCATCATTTCCGAAAAATTGCAATTTCGCTCTACCGAAGAAATTACGAAATAGGCTTTCATGGAAGTGCTATCAAAATTCAAACATTATATCTTGAATTGCCTTGGTTAGAGCTTCAAAATAAATATAATCATGACTAAGTTTGAAGCAAAATGAAGAATTTGGCAGCAAGTGCGCTCCATTGAGAAAAACACTAAACTCGCTATAACTCGGTTGTTTTATAAGATGAAACGGTCGTTTTTGCATCGAAATTTGTTAAATTTTACGGGCTACAAAATACATCAAAATTCGACTAATTAAAAAAAAATGAAAAATGCAAATTCGCTCTATCGGACAAGTTACGAAAATGGCTCTAACTTTGCTATGTTTCAAGCTAGAAATCTCATTTTTCCAGTGATATGTGTTTAAATTGATTGGCAACAACTCAAATTCTTCAAAATTGAAAAAAACCACTAACGTAAATGCGCTCCATTGAGAAAACGCTTAAAATTTCCTCATTTTTTTAAAGCAAATTTCAATAAAGAATATTCTGAAAAAATTGCTCACATTTATTCGATGTCAGTGCCATTAGCCCAGTCACCCAAATGTTCGCATCATCTCCAGACGAAGCGATTAAGTCTAGTGTCTCATAATTATCACCGTAGATTATGGAAAATAGGCATTCTTCCTGGAAAACTTTGATTAACAAATTTTTGTAGATTACTGTACCTGCAAATCCGAGAAGACCTCATCCGACGAGCGTAGGAGTTCCGTGTTTTTTCCAAGTCGAATTTCCCGGATATCGTCAATAGCAACTGTAAAAAGTTTTCGAAATAATTTTTTGAAAATTTAGGCCCCGCCCCTTTTTGAGCTCCGCTCCCCTTACTTCTCGCTTTGTGAGGCTTCTTGTTGGTTGGTGTCCATCGAATATAGGACAAATCGGCGTCCAGACTGAAAAATCGTCGAAATTGGCGATTTGTACCGCGTAGTTTGACAAAATCCGACCCAGTTTGCATATAATTCCAACAGTCGCTTACTGAAAAAAAAATTTTTTGAAAAAAAAATTTCCTAAAAACTTACCATTCGAAATTTTGGCATCACTATTTTTCGACGAAAATGAGACGGTTTTCCGTCCGCCAGTTCCTGCTGGTGACTTTGCTCGTCCACCATGTTTGATGATTGACGAGCGTAGCGTTTTTCTGAAATTTTTGGAAGTTTTCAGCAAAAATTTTTTTTTAAAATCAATTTTTCAGCTCTAAAATTTTGATTTTTCAGAATTTCAGGATTTTTCTCTTGTAATTTTGAATGCTCTGATTACTCGAGAACTACTGATTTTTTGATTGAAGCCCAAAATTTGAAAGATTCGATTCAGAAAACGCGCTCTTTTGCGAAAACAAGAAGTTCTAACAAAAACTGTTTATCATTTTCTGAATTGCCATGTGGAGAGCTTTAAAATGAGTATAATCATGGCTAGGTTTGAAACAACTTAAAAAATTTGGCAGCAAATGCGCTTCATTGAGAAAAATTACTGAAATCGCTATAACTCAGTTCATTTTTGAGCGAAAAAGATGATTTTTGCACTACATTACTAAAAATTTTCTGGACTTTAGGGTGAAAGACAATTTTAATGATTCCGGGGAAAAATTTCAAATGCGCTCCAATGAGAAAAGTAACATAAATTAGTTAAAAATGGTTCAAAGCAAAAGTAACACGAATTTTTGAATTCGGCACGTTCAGGGCTTCAAAATGAGTATAATCATCACTAGGTTTAAATAATTTTGAAAAGCTTGACAGGAAATGCGCTCCATTGAGAAAAATATTAAAATCGTTATTTCTCCGTTGGTTTATGAGATAGAGCGATGGTTTTTGAAGCAGATTTGGTTAAATTTTATGGGTTTCAAGATAAACGTAGGTTTGGCTAATTTTTCATGATATGAAAAATGCAAATTCGCTCTACCGGAAAAATTACAAAAATGACTCTAATTTCGCTATTTTTCAAGCTAGAAGTCTCATTTTTTCAGGAGAATGTGTTAAAATTGATGGGCAACAAGCCAATCCAAACTTTTCCAATCATATTATTCCCATCATTTAAACCATTTTTTTGATAATTCAAAAAAGGACAAAGCAAATTAATAAGCTCACCCAAAAAATTCCATCATTTGGGTATATCCAAAAGAAAACAGAAGAATAGAATTCTTAAAAAAAGAAAAAAGGACTTCAGAAGACTCGTTTTTTTGTGTAAACTAACAAAAAAAATTTTTTGGGGGGAGGGAGCAAAATAAAAATAGTATATATACACACAGCTTTGTTAATGTTGGACACAAAAAAATTTTTTTGTGTCCAACATTTTTTTTCCTCTCCCCAGAACCACCAAACACAGCTCATCACATTGTGTTTGTTCCAGAATTTTCTGTGTCGTTTTCAACATAAACATTTTGGTGACATCTCTTTTTTTGGTGGACCAGAAAAGTTGGTTTTTTTTTGGCTCCAAGAAGGGACGGAGCACACAAATGGCTTGAAATGAGGCACTTTTTAGATAAAAATATGAATTTTCGAAAAAATTTTCAAACAATTTTTTTTTCGAAATTTCAGATTTTCAAAAAATAGCTGAAACTTGAACATTTGAGAGTGGAACGTACAAGAATCAGCTCCGTAACCATCTAAAACCTATAAAACCCCTAAAAATCGCTTAAAAATCATGAATATCGAGATATTTTAAATTTTTGGTCAAATGGCCTAGTGGATTCTTGGACATGCGAATTTATGAATTTCAACACCAGAGTTCGATTCCACCCGGTGCCAAACTTTTTTTGCTTTTGTGTACAGCAAGATTTGGGGATTCTGGAAGAGAAAAATTCCAAAAAAAAATTTTTTTCAAAATTTCAGGTTTTCCAAAAAAGAAAATTTGAAAAT
The DNA here is from genome assembly GCF_000004555.2 of Caenorhabditis briggsae. NCBI lineage: Eukaryota > Metazoa > Nematoda > Chromadorea > Rhabditida > Rhabditidae > Caenorhabditis > Caenorhabditis briggsae. The sequence goes on from NC_013490.2 coordinate 1,161,292, forward strand.
TTGAAAAAAAAAATTTTTTTAATCTAAGCTCCGCCCACTTTTTTTCTTAATTACCTTTTCGCAAATGGAACATCCAAATTTCTCGGAGTCGTATCTGTCGATCCGTTGGTCCCCTCATCCTCACTTTCAGCCATTTCTGAAATTTTGGGAATTTTCAAAAAAACATTTTTTTTTCGAAATTTTGAATTGTTTTTAAAATTTTAAGATTCGACCATTTTTTTAAATTTCTCCAGAATTCTGAAATTTCAAGGAAAAAAATTCCAGACAAGAAAAAAGCAAAAAAGCGGCTCTCCATTATAGTGATAACGAGAGAGTATCAGAAAGTGAGAGACGCAGACAATTAGAGACGGGGAAAACAGGGAAAAACTAAAAGTCAAGAAGAGTATTCTGAAAATCAAAAAAAAACAAGAGGGGAGAAAAAGGAAATCTGACATTTCTCTTATTTTTTCTTTTTCGAGAGAAAAATGACATATGTTTATGTAAAAAGTCAAAAAAGAAAAGGAGAAAGAGATACGAGAGATACAAAACTAGGTCATAACTATGCTAATTTTAGGGGGAAAAGGAAGAAAAATGAAAAAATGTTTAAAAAGTTTTTTTTTGGGAATTTCTAAATTTTCGAGCTTTTGATTTTCCTTGAGAGGAGCCTATTATCAATATATTTTGAACAAAAAACCATCAATTTCCCATGAAAACTAACAAAGTTACACCCTTTTTACCATAAGGTTATCAATAGAGCGCGTGTTCTGAAAATTCTCAGAAAATTACAATTTTCTAGTTTAGACCGATTATGTAGCTTTCCATTAGCTGTTTTGGTACAAAAATCAGTTTCCTAGCTTGAAAAATAACAAAGTTACACCACTTTTTGCAAAAATTATCATTAGAGCGCATTTTCTGATTTTCCACTTTTTCGTTCCAAACCTAGGCTTGTTTATACTCATTTCAAAGCTCTTAACAAAGCAAACTCAAATAATCTAATTGAATTTCATTCCAACCAATATTGGAAAAATTGCAGCCCAAAACATTTTCAACTAAAAAAAGTTTCAGAAAATTACAAAAATGTTAATTTTCGAACTTAAATGTTTTGAACTGATTTGGTAGCTTCTAATAAACATTTTGGTACAAAAATAAGCTCTCTGGCTCAAAAACTATCAAAGTTACACCACATTTACACAAAATTATCCATAGAGCGTATTTTCCGATTTTTCCACATTTTTTCTAAACCTGGGCTTGTTTATACTCATTTGAAAGTTCTAGACAAGGCAAACTCAAAAATGTTAGTTGACTTTTGTTTTAGGCAACTTCTGAAGAATTACAGCCCAAAACATTTTCAGCTTAAAAATTTTTTCAAGACATTAAAAAAAATTTAAATTTCAAATAAATCAGAATAACTAATAGGAAGTTCTTCTAGTGACTTTGTTTAGATTATATGTAATTCAAGTTTTAATTCCAATAATCCTTTAACTTCAAAATTCAGGGGTTTTGAAATTTTATAAACAAACATTTTTTGAAAAATTCCAAGAAGACACCAAAATTCAAAATTTTCAGAGTTTTTTGAATATTTTTCGAAAATCAACACTGAGAAATAGAGACAATAGGGCAAAAAGAAAGAAATTCGGCTGTAATTTCTCAGATGTTGGCCAAAATGAAATATTTAATTAAAATTTTTGAATTTAGCTTGTTGAGAGCTTTCAAATGAGTATAAACATGCCCAGGTTTGAAATAAAAAGTGGACAATCAGAAAATGCGCTCTATTGATAATTTTTTGTAAAATTTGTGTAACTTTGTTAGTTTTTAAGCTAGAAAACAGATTTTTGTACCAAAAAGTTGCTAGAAAGCTACAATATCAGTTCAAACCGTAAAAGCATGGTTTTAAAAATCTGAAAATCTTTAAAACTTTGTTAGTTTTGAAGCTTGATATCTCATTCTTGTACCAAAATGCTCAGAATTACAAAAGCTACGTGTTTCATCTAAAAATTTGGAATTCCAAAAATTGAAAATGCGCTCTAGTGCGAAAAACCTTTTTGACTTTGAAGCGTTCCCGTTCCAAAAATTAGGGACCCACTTGACAAAAAAAGGCAAAACTTTCGGAGCCAAAAAGCTGTTTTGGCTCTTTTTGTCCCAAAAAAACCAATTTCGTGAACAAATTCCGAATTCTAAGAGGGGCACCACCACCAAAAAAAGAGCGGAATTCTTTCAAATTTTTCGTTCAAAAAGAAGAAAAAAAGAATCCGAAAAGCACAAAAAGAGCAGCAGCACAAGTTTTCTCACTTTCCGGTGGTTCTTTTTTCACATTTGCCCTTTTTCGGCCATCCTCTTCTTCTTTTTTCTTGTTCAAATAAAAAGAAGAAGCTTAAAACGAGAGGCGAAAAAAGAGGCGGAAAACGAAACCAATTAGACATCCTTTCGGCCCTCATTTCAATCGTTGTATAGCTCTTTTTGGCGGGAATTCGAAATTTGCTTTGCCCTTTTTTTGACATGATGACGTCGTAAATGTGGGCGGGGCTTAAAAAGATACAATGTGCATCGACTTATCAAGATACTTATGAGTTGCTGGGGTGAGCATTTAAAATGCTTTAAAATGAGCATTTTTTCGGTTGATTTTGAGTGAAAATATCAACAATAAGGTACCAAAATCGCTCTGGAAATTAATTTTTTAAAAATATTCGGAAAAAAGAAAAAATTTGCGAAAAAATGAGCCTATTTTCAGTTTTCTACGTTCATTTTGAGCAAAGTTACGAGGGAAACAAGATTTGGGTCTGCTAGCTATTTAGCAGACCACTTTTCTCTGCGTCTCTCAATAGCAGACCCACACCTTGGGTCTGCTATTGAGAGACGCAGAGAGTTAGAGGCCACGTTGGCCTGTTAAATATTTAGCAGACCCATGAGAGACGCAGGCGACGAGATTGGTCTGTTATTCAAACATAAGCAGACCACTTCTCTCGTCGCCTGCGTCTCTCATGGGTCTGCTAATTATTTAGCAGGCCTAAAATGCGAAAATCGATTAATTTGAGCACCAAACTTCGAGTTTTAAAAACAATTTTTAGCGGTTTTTTAAAGTTTTAAAAGGTTGTAGTTTGTAGTTTGTAAATTTTTTGTCTATTTTCACTTATTTCTGCAAGTTTTGAGCCTAAAAACGTCGAAATTTGTATTATTCTTGTGCGAAAAAATTGGAGTTGTGGCCGAATTTTCACACAAGT
>NC_013490.2:1164498-1166452 GCF_000004555.2 Caenorhabditis briggsae
TTGTGTGAAAATTCAGCCACAACTCCAATTTTTTTTGCACAAGAATAATAAAAAAATAGCGGTTTTTTGAGTGCCAAAAAGTTTTCAGTTTTATAGTTTGTAGTTGTTTTGTGCTTTTTTCATCTATTTTTGCGAATTTATTCAAATTTTAAACCTAAAAATGACTAGATTTTGTACTTGAAAACTAAAAAAAAAAATTTGAAAAAATGACATAACATTCCCACAAAAAATGCACGTACTTTAGCAAACTTTTAAGAAAAATCTAGAAAAAATCTCTAGTTTGGTTTTCAGAAGATAAAATTCTGAAAAAAAAATCTGAAATCCTGAATTTTCAGTTTAAATTTTTTAAACTTAAAATCCTAATTTTTTCATTAAAATCCAAAATTCTGAATTTTCAAAAAAGGCTGCAAAAAGAATATTTTCAAAAATGCATATTAAAATTTTCAGCAAATGCGCTCTAATCATAATTTTCGTAAAAGTGATGTAGCTTTGTTAATTTTAGAGCTCAATTTATGATTTTAGTGCAATAATGTGTGAAATATGAAGGGCTACAAGATAGTCGTCAAAATCTTAAGAATCATATCTTCGAAGACTTTGCAAACGCGCCCTAATGATAATTTTGACAAAAACTGTATAATTCGGTTCAGTTTAGAGCTAGATTGATGATTTTTGTACCAAAATGTGTAAAATTTGAAGGGCTGTAAGATAAGTCTCAAAAACATAGACTTTTTGAATGTAACAGTTTGCAAAAAAGGTTCCTAAAAACCAAAAACAACCAATGTTTTTTTGCATATGACGAGACGACAAGAAGTCGGATGATGGTGTGGGAAAAAAAAAGTGAGGGAGAGAAGATTAGCACATTTTGGGCGCGAAAAAAGATATGTCGACAAGATTAAAGTGCTTCTTCTTCTTCTTCAAGATTTCTCTCTTCTGAAGAATGAGAAGAAGGAAAGAAGATGCGCCGGAAAAGTCACAAAACTTTTCCTAGGGGCACTGATTGAATTTGACGGGGGAGAAGCGACTTCTTGACCTCTTCTAGGAGTTTTGAAGGACTCTTCGAAGTTCTAAAACGAAAAAAAAAGAAAATGGCAAAGAGTGGAGTCGAACCCGGGAGGTGTGGGGTGGTGGGCAAAAGTGCAAACGGTTGCGCCTCAGGCGTCAGTTGAAAGGAGAGGGCGGCATGGCGATTAAATAGGGCGGAGGAAGCGGCGTAGTGGGGAAGCCGCGTGGAGTGAAAAAATAAATTTTAAAAATAAAATTTTGTTCAAATTAAAGAAAAATGTTCTTCTAGAAAAAAAAAATATATGGCTGAATGAGTCAAAATAATGAGATACATACATGAAATGTGACCTAGAAGAGGAGTTTTGATCAAAAATCACGCTTTCTAATAGGTTGATGAGATTATGACCACATAATTTATGGGGTTGGATATGTTTGGAATGCAAAAATAGGGAAGCTCCGCCCACAAAATGAATTTTTAAAAATTTTGAAATGATCTACTCAAAATTTCCTATCAATTGTTATGAATTTCAGAATAATCGACAAAATATGAGTAGAGTTACAAGCATGGAAAGTAAAATTAGCAGTTTTTTGGGTTATGAAAGTTTGGAATGTTCAAGAAGACGTCAGATTCGAAATTTCAATGAAATTTAAAATATAAAAATAATCTACATAGAAATTCCCATTGATTGGTATAATTTTCATAATGATGTGTTGATTGAGAGCAAATTCAGCAGCTTGCAAACTTAGGGCACATAATTCGGAGACTGNTCTANAAGACGTTACAATCAAAACTTTTGGAAATTTCAAACAGTTCAAATGATCTACAAAAAATTTTCTATCGAATGAATCGAATTTAAACAATAATTTTAAAGAATAGACTCCGCCCCTTTTTAAAGGGGCGGACCTTTTGGGCGTTTATCTGTGCGTTTTTTTTTAAATTGATCACAACTTT
>NC_013490.2:1166576-1179005 GCF_000004555.2 Caenorhabditis briggsae
GCTATTGAGAGACGCAGAGAAAAAGTGGTCTGCTAAATAGCTAGCAGACCCAAATCTTGTTTCCCTCGTAACTTTGCTCAAAATGAACGTAGAAAACTGAAAATAGGCTCATTTTTTCGCAAATTTTTTCTTTTTTCCGAATATTTTTAAAAAATTAATTTCCAGAGCGATTTTGGTACCTTATTGTTGATATTTTCACTCAAAATCAACCGAAAAAATGCTCATTTTAAAGCATTTTAAATGCTCACCCCAGCAACTCATAAGTATCTTGATAAGTCGATGCACATTGTATCTTTTTAACCCCCGCCCACATGATACGACGTCCTCAAATCAAAAAAAGCCCCAGACAAAGTTGTACCCTCCGAATTATCTACCCAAACTTAGAAAATGCAGTTTTTGGGCTTATCTAAAGTGTAAGAGGCTCTAGAAGACGTTAAAATTAAAATATTCTGACAATTCAAAAAAGTAAAATAATTTCCATAACATTTCCTATCTATTGGTAAAAAAATCCAAAAAAAACTGATTAATTGGGAGCAGATTTATGAACCTAACAACTAAGGAGTAGTATTTTTAGGGTAATATAAAGCTTAGGGGGCTCCAGAAGATGTTAAAATTTAAATATTTTAAAAATTAAAAAAAAAGTAAAAAAATCTACATGGAATTTCCTACCTACTAGTATAAAATTCAAAAAAACTGATTAATTGGGAACAGATTTATGAACCTAACAACCAAGGAGTAGTATTTTTAGGGTTATGTAAAGTTTAAGGGGCTCCAGAAGACGTTAAAATTGAAATATTTTGAAAATTCAAAAACTAAAATAATTTAAATAAAATATCCTATCGATTGATAAAATTTTCAAAAAACTTGAATGCTTGGGAACCTCAGAAAACCTAAAAATCCGTTTTCTTACTTTCTAATAGCTTCGAATCTTTTAATGTTCGAAAAACTCAAAGTTTGAAATATTGTTTAATTAAATCATACTTTTTTATGTTTTTTAAACTTTTTTACTTTCTGAAAAACAGAAAAAAAGTAGGATGAGAGAAATTTGCGGTTGTCTGGAGGGGAAGAAAAAACAAAGAAAAATGAGGAAGGAGTCAATAAGTGATTGATGAGTTGTCAGTTTTACAATTCATCAAAAATCAGTGATTACTAGTAAATTGGCCTTTTCGGCATCTTTCAAAAATCTGATCCGCATTTTTTGATCAATAGAGAATTCTAACAATGAAAGTCATTAAAGTTGTGATCAATTTAAAAAAAAACGCACAGATAAACGCCCAAAAGGTCCGCCCCTTTAAAAAGGGGCGGAGTCTATTCTTTAAAATTATTGTTTAAATTCGATTCATTCGATAGAAAATTTTTTGTAGATCATTTGAACTGTTTGAAATTTCCAAAAGTTTTGATTCTGACGTCTTCTAGAACAGTCTAAACTTTTCATAATCCGAAATTTGCGAATTTAAAGGTGGGGGGACAGGAGATTTTTCGTAGTTTTTTTGTAGCTAGAGTATGCATTCTACCGTGTACAACGCTTAATGTCACTCTGCGTACAGCTGTCGTCCTCGCCTTTATGTATGCAATCGGGCGTCCGCTTTCTCTTTGCCCGTGTAGCTCAGTCGGTAGCGGCGCCGCACCTTCAACACTCGCCTCGACAAGTTCAACTCCTCGAGGGGCACCTTTGAACGAAATTTCGAGAACATTATTTTTTTCATGTCCCCCCACCTTTAACTTTCCAGATCTGCAACTCTACTGATATTTTGTTGATTTTTGTGAAATTTACACCAATCAATAGGAAATTTTTTGTAGATTTAATTTTTTTAATTTTCAAAAAATTCTTATTCTGACATCTTCTAGGTTCCATTAAACTTTATATAGTCCTACAAACCGCAATTTCTTAGTTTGTAGGCTTGTAAAACTGTTCCTAGTTAATCAAGTACCACGAAAATAACACTAATCAATAGGAAATTTAATGTTGATCATTTACATTTTTGAGTTTGCGAAACATTCCAACTTTAACGTCTTTTGGAGCCCATCTAACTCCATGTAACCCCCGAAAGCTTCAAATCCTTAGCTTGCAGGCTTGTAAATCTGCTCCTAGTTAATCAATTTTTATGAAAATAATACCAAATAATTGGAAATTTTATGTAAATTATCTTAACTTTTTGAATTTTCAAAAATATTTAGTTTTTTATAGTTTTCTGGAACCTTTTAACTTTCTAGCGCTCAATAAACGTCAGATAGTTGCAAAAACTGCAATTTCCTGGTTTCATGTCTGTAAACGTGCTTCCAATTAATCAATTTTTATGAAAATTACATCAATCGATAGGAATTTTTATGAAAATTGTTTGTACATTTTGAACTTAAAGAAATTATTTCTGACGTCTTCTGGAGCCTATCAAACTTCATGCAATCCAATAACAGAAAATACTTCTTAGTTTGCAGGCTTATAAATTTGCTTCAAATTAACGAAATGCTATACAAGTTATACCAATCGATGGGAAATTTTATATAGATCATTTCAACATTTTGAGTTTTCAAAAAAACATGATTCTGACGTCTTCTTGAGCCTTAACAGGGAGGAAGGCAGTTGCAACCTTAAAGAGGAGGCGCTTATCGACATGTACAATCTAGTAGGTCAGAAATCAAGACTTAAAAAAACTAGTGTTTATTTTTGAACTATTTTAAAATCTGGAAATTCAAACTACAGAATCTGAAAGAATCTGAAAAGCTACATCTGAAAAATTTCAGACAAACACCTCCCAACTTTGTGAATTTTCGAAAACTTAAAATACAATTTTTAATCAAGAAAATATCCTCAGGCCAAGAAAAGAAAGCTATTCTAGCTCTAAGAAAATGGAAAAAAAAAACTAGAAAGATGTGCTGAAAAAAAACACATCACTAAAAGGAAAGAAAAGAAGAAGAAACCCCAAAAAAAGAAGAGGAGCATAAGTAAAGATGATGAGTTGCTTGTTGTCTTTTCTCTATCTTTTTTTCTCTGCGTATCTCTCTCTTTCTCTCTCTCTCTCTCTCTCTCACACACACAGGCTCATCCTCTACACACACTGATTCAGAAAAAGTCGAGAAAATGCAGAAGATGTCGTCAGAAGGAAGAAGAAGAAGAAGATGTTTGCACTTCTTCTTAGGATATCTCTTTTTATTTTTCTTCCTCTTTTTTTTTGCTGAAAAAAATTTTTCCAGAAGACGTCCTGTGGATTCTGGAGACTTTTTTGAAGAATGTGAAGCTGGAAAGTTTTGGAAGCGGATTCTGAAAATGTGGAAGTTCTAGAATTTTGGAAAGTGAGTTTTTTCAGATTTCCGAATTCCCATGTCCATTGCCGAAAGTAGCTCTCCGGGTTACTGTAGTTTTGGGTTAATGTTGACGTCTTCTGCAGTCCATTTTTTTTAGGAATTTCAAAATTTTGAGTTTCTAGACCTGTAAGCCCGAAATTTAGCCAAATTTTCTGATTTCTAATAGTTTTTTTCAATATTTCAAAGGTTTCGATGTCAAGATTTTTAGTTGATATGCTCCAATTCTTTGTTGTTCCTTTGAATATTCCATCCCAATTTCCGAAAAAAAACCGAAATTTTAAATAAGTTTTTTTCTGGAATTTCAGATGATTTTTAAAGAAATTCGAAAAATAGAACTGAAATTGAAGTTTGTAACAATCGTTAGGAAATTTAATGTAGATTAAATGAATTTTTTGAAATTTCAGAAAATTCTGATTCTAACGTCTTCTAAAGCCTTATAGAGTTTGTAACGGATTTCTAGGGAGTTAAGAGCATTTTTTGTTGGAAAATACAAAACTGGCAAAAATCCATTGCAAGTTTTATGTAATTAAAGGCATACTGTATTATTTATGTTCAATTAACAAGGCCATAGGTTTTATGACTTTTTTGTTTTCCGTTCTTTTTGGTTTTTTTTTCGAAATTTTATGAGTCAAATGGTTATCAATTTGGAATCTGTTGACGAGTTTCTACAGTATGATACTTTTCTACAGTATGATACTTTGTTTTTAAATTTATTTTTTTTTTTGAAATTGAGGATCATTTTTGGATTTCCATTACTATTTTAGTCACTCAAATATTTATGGAAAACTCAATTTTTCGAAATTTCGTATTTTCAAAACTTTTGAAGCCTAACGAGAAGCTAATTTTCTAATACTTCCAAAAATCCAAATTTTATGTAAAACATATCAATCGATAGGATATTTTATGTAAATTATTTGCCGTTTTTAAATTTTTAAAATATTTCAATTTTAACGTCTTCTAGAGCCCATTGAACTTTAGGCGCTTCTAAAATTGCAATTCCTTAGTTTGCAGGCTTGTAAATCTTCTTCCAACTGATTAATTTTTATGAAAATTAAACCAATCGATGAAAATATTCATGTAGATCATTTTAATTTGTTTTTGAATTTTCAAAATATGGTTATTCAGACCTCTTCTGGAAACCTTGTAAGTCATATTGTTTTGTCGTTTTTTCTAGTTCCATTGTCTTAGAAATTCCAAATTCAACGTTTCCTGAAGTTGGTTCGATTCACAGCCTTTAGAATATATCCCTCAATTCTTACTTTTTTCGCAATCGAGGACACTAAATGTGACCTTTCAAAAGAATCCCTTTCTATAGAAGGGGTTTGGCAACAATTACTGGCCTCCCTCCTTTTTGGTATTTCTCATGGGTACTTATATGCATGTTATTATTATTATTACGCACAAAAAGAAGAAGAAGAAGGAAAAGAGGGTGACAGGGAAGGAAAGAGAGAGGTCAAAAAGGAAACGAATGTTTGGCTGGCTTTATATGGACCCATATAGAATGGAAACCCTATATATATATATATATATATATCGCTGAGCTACGGTGGTATAGGTGAAGCCAGGTGGTCTTAAAGCGGCTGAACAACAGCTGGAGGTTGAGTTTTTCCGAAAATTCAGATCGACATGCCTTAAAAAACTAAGGAATTGCAGTTTTTAGAGTTATCTAAACTTTAAAGGGTTTTAGAAAACGTTAGAATTGAAATATTTTAAATGTTCAAAAAACTCAAATGATCTACATAAAATTTCATATTGTTTGGTATATTTTCCAAAAAATTTGGCTTTTTAGAAGTATCAGAAATTGAAAAAATGCCTTTTTCCATCTTCTAATGTTAATGGTGTGCCAATGGCGGCTTTTTGGTTGTAACTTGCATTTTTGAAAAACCAAAGTAAATTTATGACAAAAAATAATTAAAAGATTGGTAATTAGAAAATTAGAAATAACTTTTTTTTGGTATAATGTTCTTGAAAATCAAAAAACCCATAAGATCCAAAATATCGTATTTCCTCTAATAGGAAAAAACTTGTCAACTGATAAATTATTTATCATAATATCACCAAAATTTTATCAGTTGACAACTTTTTTCAATGTTCATCAGGAATTGTGATAATTGTGCTCAAAGTTTACGTTTAGGGCGGACTTCGCGATTGAAATGAGTTTTTCAGTGTCAGAGAAATATCTAGTCTTCTATTTAGAAACTTAATACTCTTAAATCTACATTTTATACAGTTTTTGTAGTTCTCCTCAAGTTCTACAATATGATATTTTTTAAAAATTCAAAAGCTTGATTTTGAAGCGAGTTATGGCATGATTAGGAATTTTATCTTGACAGTCAACCGTATTAGGATCTTGAAACAACGCTTTTCTAGAAACTGTGAAATTGTTATTCAACAGATTTTATATCAATTTGAAGCTCTTTTTAAGCCCTACAATTTGGTATATTGAAATTTTGATTTTGAAGAAAGTTTTGCCTCAACTAGTGCAATTGGACAGTTGATAGTTTTATAGGATACGAGGATACGAGTGAATTAGGACGTTGAAGTGGCGCCTTTTTAGAAATTGTGTCAAATAAATTTATATATCACTTTGTAGTTCTTTTTAAGCTCTAAAATTTGATATATTTAAGAATTCGATGTTTTTATTTTGAAGCCAGTTACGGCTTGATTAATGAGAATGGAGTTTTGTTACAGGCTTAATAGTCAGTATACGACGAACTTGATGCGTTTTTAGAATAACAGTGACGCTTTTCTGAAAACTGTAAGAAAAAATAGTGATAACCAGCACAACATTAAAAAACCGTCGTCGGTATATATATATTTCTATGTGTGTGTGTGTTTCCATGTATATATTCTTTTTGTCTCCATTCTATCTATTCGATTGGAACCCCAGACATATTGAGAAGAAGGCGAAGAGAGTAAAGAGGTAGAGGAAGCATTTCTCCCTTCCTCTGGTCCCCCAATTCTCTTTTCCCGATGATTTTTGTTGGAGAAGGCAAAACGCAGCAGTGTATAGCGCAATCGATATAGCGTGTGTGCCAAGGGGAGGTCAGACAAGTGGCCGAGAGAGTGTGCCAAGTTGAGAGACGCTGAGTTTCTCCTTCTTCTCCGTCGCCGTTGCGAGTAAACAGAGACGAAACGAGGCCACATAGGAGGGGCCTGGCGAGAGAGTATGGGGAATCGAGAGACGCCAGACATTCTGGTTGGGGGTGGTGTGACTCGCCGCAGCGATATTTCGTTCAGTCTTTGCCGGTCTCTGCAGACACTATTTTCTATTCACCCCCAACTTCTAGTATTCTCTGTCTCTTTTTGAGAACAAGAAGAACAAGAAGAAGACGAAGGAAGAAGAAGAAGAAGACAAAAAACCTACCGTAAGAGAGGCGCAGCATTTCGCGGCGGAGCGCGGAAGAACACAGATAGGAGACGGAGGAAATTGAAGGAATAGCGAAAGATATAAAAGCATCGAAAGTAGGTTATCATTTTTTGGGTTTTACAGGAAGAACGGGGTTCCAGGGGAAACATGAGAATGAAAATGAGCAATTTTGAAGGGAAATTGGAGGGTACAGTAACCTGGGGGTCTCTATTGAAGCTGCTCTTTTCAATAGCTTTAAACTAATATAACTTTCAATCTGTAGTCCTAATTTTGAAGACAGTAACAGGACTTTTAAAGTGTTTTAAACCGCCAACTTTGAGCCCGTATATCTAGGTTCCTGTAAAAGATATCAAAAAGTGGTCAACTAAAAAAATGTTTATCATAATATCTGTAACATTTTATCAGTTGACCACTTTTTGATACTTCCCACGTGGACTTAGATATATACGCTCAAAATGCAATGTATAAACCATCTTTTGATATCTTCCACAGGAACTGAGATATATGGGCTTAAAATTGACGGTTGGGGTGCCCTTCAATTAGAGTGTTTACGTTATTTTGGTTATTTTGTAAAACATATTGAGAGCTTCCATTTGGTATAAATCTGAAATCTAAATCATGATAATGAGAGGAGTTACGCATGATTTAAAAGTGCATAGGGAATATCCGAGGCAGGCTCAGCTTGAAGACGTCGAGATCAGATTCTGAAATGTTTTCCTGTAAAAAATGTTATACTATTTTGAAGCGTTTTTCAAAAGCTTCAGTTTGGTACATTTTTTATAATTCAGCTAAAATTCTGGAGGGAGTTATCCAGGGTCAAACAACGCATACCGTATTTGCTGTAATAGGTGCCCACCCAACCCGTTAACTTTGATCTCAACATTTTATTAGTTGACAATTTTCTGATATCTTGGATAGGAATCAAGGTAATTGAGCTCAAAATTGTGTACGGTTTGGGCGTGCTTCTAAAAAGGCTCAAACTTTGAAGTTTCATGTCTTCCGAAATAGAAACCATTGAATTCTACAGTTTCCAAGTTAAACATTATTTTGTAAATTTTATCATCCAGCTCATACATTTCCATTAAATCACAGTTTTCATTCAAAAATCAAGTTTTGTCCTGAGAAAACCAGTTAGGAAACCATTTTTATTCTCAACCAGCAAGTTGTTGATTTGAACGTCTTCTAACCGAATTCCAATATCTTCAAATAGCTGAAATTTGCTATCATTTTGTAGCTCTTTTCAAGTTCTACATTGTGGTCCAAGTTTCATACTGTAATTCTGATTTTGAAGCGATTTATGAGCATATTAGTGACTCATAACATATAGAGCTCATAACTACCTTCAAAATTGGAGTTTGTTGAAAGTGTGTAGCTCAAAATCTTGATTTTCCGGAGCCAATCATTTTAATGTACATTTGAGATTAACTCGGGATCCTCTTATCTTCTTAGAAGATGTAAAAACAACAAGAACCATGAGAATTGGTATGCTAAATATTTAGCAGACCCAAATGATAAAGTACTGATTAGAAGACTCCCAACATTTGCATACTATCTCGATTTAGCATACCCACACACACACACATTTCTCTGCGCCTCCCCTCTGTGCACACTATTTCCTTGTTTGTCATGGGTGTGACTAATAATGCCTTTGTGTTCTACAGTTGGCAAAAAAAGGGTTTTTTGCACAAAAATAATTTTTTGAGCAACAAAAAATGTTTGAAAGTTCTTGATGACGTCTCATTGAGGATTCTGGAGATTTGTATGCAATTTCCTTGGAGGGGGAAACACTAAAAATCCAATTTCCTGCCAGGTGTCTAAATAGGGTGCAATGGAGAAATGGAATTTTTCTGTGGGTCTGTGTGTCCAAATGTCCAAAAAAAAAAATCAAATATTGATATACAAGGGAAAATCTGGGTTTTGGAAAACTTCAGAATTTCTTCCAGGTGGAATAAAAATTCAGAAAAATCCAAGAATTTTGGAATCTAGAATTTCCAAAATTCAGGTCTTTTGAATATTTTAAAATCCAGGGATATTTTGGACTAAATTTTTGGAATTTATTGGAATCAAGGATCTCCGAAATCCAAGAATTGTTCGGGAACCATGATCTCCGAGCTCCAGAATCCATAAAACCAGTTTTTTAGGATTTAAAAAATTTGGGAATTTGTGGAAATCTAGTTTTTCAGGATCTAGATATTCTAGGAACAAGATTGATTGGAATTCGAACTCTACAAAATCTGAAGAATCTAGATTTTCCACAATCTCGAAACTCTAATTTCAGCAGATCCCAGAGAGTTTGAATTACAAACAAATCTAGGTTCCACAGAATCTGAATTCTGGGAAACTAGACTTTCCCAAATTCCCAAAAATTTAAATTCTTGAAAACTGGTTTTATGGGTCTAACGATCATGGATTCCGAACATTTCTAGCTTCTACAAAGTTGCAATTTTGGAGAACCTTGACTTTCTAAAATTCCCAAAACATTGGATTCTAGAAAACTTTGTTTCTAGGTTCTCTTCTAGAAAACTTTGTTTCTAGGTTCTCCAGAACTCTCGTAACCCCTCTCTGGACACCTGGATCCATAGATGCCAATCTTTTTCAAATTTCTAATCTTTGCCAAGATTAGATCCAGAAGCCTTTTCCTTCCCCGAGGGAAACATCTGGTGAAGAGAGTTTTGTTTTCTGTTTTCCTCTTCTTCACCCCTCCAGTCTTCCTAATTCTGTTTTTCCCCCCTCCCTTCACTTCGTCCCCTCCAATCCATCTCCCCCCTTCGTTTCCCCATCGTCTCCGCATCACCACCCGACAACCATAGACCCCAATACCCGGCACTCTCCACGATCGATATGCTGTCGTCACGCGCTGCAGGGCACACACCCTCCTCGCAGCCCCCACTATTTCGCATTTGTCTCCTCCGATTACACAGTACCTCGTGATGTCTGGTGCACTACAAACGAATGCGTTATGCCTGCGTGCACGCGAAGCGTCTCCGCGTCGCGGTCGGCCCTCCCTCGTACACAGTGTTGTCGACGACCGCCCGCCCGTCTCACCACACTCCCCCGAATGCACACAGAATAGCGCTTTTCGCCCGTGCTGTGTTCTCTTTTGTGTATATGTTTCTATATAGCCTCTCTTCTCCTTTTTTCCTTCTTCTATTTCTATTTTTCTCCCTTCTCATCCCCATTCCTACTTCTTCTTCTTCTTCTTCGTCTTCTTTCGGTCAGTCAGTTCCTCCTGTTCCTCTCGTTTCTCCCATCCACTGATTTTTTTCGTGGTTAGGGAGAAGCGAAACGCAGGAGAATTGACTGTTTCGAATGGAAGACTAGAGGGCGTTAGAAGCGGAGAGATCGGAAGAGCTCCATTTAGGCGGGAAATTTGAACTTTGATGCCACGAAATGAAAATAGAGCACTAAAAAGCATCCAGAACAAAAACTAGTATCAACAGAGCGCACTTGGAAGCAAAATATGTTTAAAAGACAATTAGACTCAAAAATTATCTAATTAGAATAGTTGAATTGCTATGTTTAAAGTTTTCAGACCTTCAAGAAGTATGTCCCATCAGAAAGAGCAGTAAAAATGAGGCAAAATGCAATTTTTTTTTCAGTGTTCTACGATGATTTTAGAGAAAGTTGTGAGCGATTTGAGATTTTGGTCTGCTAAATTATTAGCAGGTCAATGAGAGACACAGGCAGCGAGAGAATGGGTCTGCTAGCTATTTAGCAGGCCAATGGCGTTTCATTGAAACATTAGCAGACCAACGAGACGCAGATAGCGAGAGAGGTGGTCTGTTAATGTTTGGCGCAGAACGCGTTGGCCTGCTAAATATCTAGCAGGCCAATGAGGGATGCAGGCGACGGGAGAATAGGTCTGCTAGCTATGAATAGTGCAAGTCTATCAAAACCTGTTTGAAAATTAGCGATTCGCACCAAAAGATGCCCGAGATAACGCGCTCTGTTGAGGGTCTGAAATGTCCGCGAAATTTGAAACTGGACAGATTTTCTGGGCGAATTTTCTTTCATTTTTCGCTAAATTTGAGGGAAAAAACCTAATTTTAGGCAATGTTTTAGGGTTTCCTGCAATTTAGAATCGATTTTTCACATTTTCGCAATAGAAAAATCTGTATTTTGCTCTGAAAAGCTCTAAAAACCCTGAAAAAATACAAAGAAAGGATTTTTGTTTCAGGGCAAAGAAATCATGCAGCAGAACATTCAATATTCATATAGTTCGGATCCGCGTTCGAGCGGCAATCAAAATCAGCAGCTGCATGGCATCGCGTTTCAACAGAATTCGTATCAACAGCAGCCGTCGTACTCAAATTCCAACAGCAACTCATTCCACGCGTCGAATTCTGCCGGATTTATACCGAACAATGTAGCGGTGAGTTTTCAGAAGAAGTTGGCCTGCTAAGTATAAATATTATTGAAAATTTCGTGAAACAATTTTTTGCAGTTTTCTACGATAATTTTAAAGAAAGTTATGAGAAATTCAAAATTTGGGTCTGCTAGATATTTAGCAGGCCTTCTCGTAGCTTGCCACCTAGAAAAGAAAAATCAAAAAATGGTTTTTTTCAGCAAACACCACAACGTCGAACACATGAGGGAGAGAAAAATCTAGTGAATATGCTCGACGCCTACTTTATAGACAGCTCAACGCCTTCAACAACGGCGAATACGTGGAATAATCAGCAGCCGGTACAGGTAATTCGGCTTTTTGATAGTTTTTTGATGTTGTGGTTGTGATTGGTGCCCTATTCAGATGTCGTCAATACAGCAGTCAGTCGCCACGTACAGTCAGCAGATACCAGCGTTGAAAGATGTGGTAAATTCGTTGTTTTTGAGTTTCTATGGACCCTTTAAGAAGTTTTTAGCATCCCAAAGAAGTATTTTCAGGATCTACAAGGCGATTCGATGAGCATGAAAGGGTTGGGATCGTCGCCAGACAAGGGCGAGAAGGATCGTGTGAAGAAGGCGCGACAGGCAGAGGCAGCCCGTATGCGCTATCATCGACTATCGAATGAGGAGAAAAGAGGCTTAACTTGAAACGGACACTAGCACAGAAGAGAAAACGACAGCGAGAGAAGGAGATGGAAGAGTTGGAGTCGATTCTTCGCGAAACGAACGATATACAGGAAGATCCGGATATTACGGAGCAGCTTCGAGAGAAAAGGATGCGTGCCAAGTGGGCCGAGGCGGCCAGGACGAGATACGCCAGGATGACACCTGAAGAGAGAAGAGCGCATAACACCAGACGTCGTATGAGACAAATGCAGAATGCGATGACAGCGATTAAGGTGAAAATCAGGGATTTTCGTGAATTCAGGAATCTTATTTTTTTAGTTTATTTTGCAGATATTTGAATTTTCAGAAAAATGCCGGAAAACGAGCTATTTTTCACTTTTCTACGATGGTTTTGAGCAAAGTTATAAGGGAAATAAGATTTTGGTCTGCTAATGTTGGAGAGAGACGCAGGCGACTAGAGGATTGGCCTGCTAGCTATGTAGCAGGCCAACGAGACGCGGAAGCGTTGACCTGCTAATGTTTAGCTACTTTAAAAAAGGAAAAATAAAATAAGAAAAAAAAGATTTCGACTAACGTCTCCGAGATCATGATCGTGGGTGTCTGATTGAGAGGGCCAAGACTCATCTTTGGGTTCTTGTTTCGCGATCTACAACAAAATTAAGAGAGTTTGTAGTTTGTAGTGTATTAAAGATCTCGGAGAGTTTACGGAAACCGAAAGAGCGAGGCTTAATTTTGACTAATTA
>NC_013490.2:1179404-1181163 GCF_000004555.2 Caenorhabditis briggsae
CAAACTCTCTGGGATCTGCTGAAATTAGAGTTTCGAGATTGTGGAAAATCTAGATTCTTCAGATTTTGTAGAGTTCGAATTCCAATCAATCTTGTTCCTAGAATATCTAGATCCTGAAAAACTAGATTTCCACAAATTCCCAAATTTTTTAAATCCTAAAAAACTGGTTTTATGGATTCTGGAGCTCGGNGGTCCAAACCATTGCCCCAGCAGGAGTCCTAAAGAGACGCAGAGAAGCGCGAGCAACATTAGCAGACCCAAATTTTGTTTCGCTCATAACTTCTTTCAAAATCATCGCAGAAAAGTGAACAATATCGCATTTACAGTCATTTTTAGCGCTCTATTGACTAGTAATGATTTGCAAGCGATGAACATAGATTCTAGTCATATTTCCGGCACTTTTTTTCGCCTGAATTCTAAGATTTTCTTGAATTTGAGGCTCCCGACGTGACACCAACATATTTACTGAATACAATGGAGTTTCAGGCGTGCGGAATGGCAACCGGCGACCCACAAAAAGACGATGAAGCTGTTCGCACTCACATCAAGAATCAGAATGCCAAGAAGGCCGAAGCGGCACGTCAGAGGTAGATTCCGACGGATTCCGACGGACAACGTTTTATATGACCTGCAAATTTTTTCAGATACCATCGAATGAACGACGAGGAGAAGCGCATCTACAATCAGCGACGCACTGAAGCATTCAGAAGACGTCGTATGGAAGAGGAGATGCTTCTGGCGATGCCAATCGGGAGAATCAATGGAGAAGCGTTGGATCGTGCTCAGCAGATCGTGGTGCGAAATGCGAAACGCGCCGAAGCAGCACGTCTTCGCTATCAACGAATGACGCCGGATCAGCGAAAGGTAATGGACCAGAGAGAGTGAAGAGGAGCAGAGAGAGAGAGGGTCTTCTGGGTCATGATTTTTCGCGCCTAACTGTTTCCACAACTTCTCTTGGGCTCTTTATGTCCACACCTTCACATACACACATAAATCTACACACGTCTTCTTCTACTTTCTGTGATTAATTAGTCAAAATTAAGCCTCGCTCTTTCGGTTTCCCTAAACTCTCCGAGATCTTTAATACACTACAAACTACAAACTCTCTTAATTTTGTTGTAGATCGCGAAACAAGAACCCAAAGATGAGTCTTGGCCCTCTCAATCAGACACCCACGATCATGATCTCGGAGACGTTAGTGAAATCTTTTTTTTCTTATTTTATTTTTCCTTTTTTAAAGTAGCTCGTTCTTTGGAATGCTTGTATATTGTGTGAGAGTGTGTATGTATGTGAATGACACAGAGAAAGAGGGAGAGAGAGAAGAGCTTAGCATGGTTTTCAGTTTTTGAAAAATTCAAAGTTCCCCCCAAAATCGATAATTTCAGTCCTACAATCAAAAGAGATACACCCCGAAACGCCGCCGCAACGAGATTGACGACATGATGAATGCTGGACAAATGGCCGTCGGATCATCTGGAACCATTGCCATGGGCACCGGAGTCCCACAGAAGAAGGACGACATGGACGCCCTCTCCACGCTGGAGCGCGACGTCGCCAAGCGAACCCAACACGCTCAGCAGATTCTCCTCCGCCAGCGTGCCAACCAATCGACGCCACGCTCGGTGACACCACCACCACAACCACAGGAGTTCAAGACGTACGTCATCTCGGCGCCACAACAACAGCATCAACAGCACGTTGGAAATAACGGACATCAGCAAGTGCTTCACGGAGGACACATGCAACAGCAACAGCAGAT
>NC_013490.2:1181406-1183279 GCF_000004555.2 Caenorhabditis briggsae
TCCTCAACCCGTACAGAACCTAAGAATCTAGATTCTGCTGAATTTCTAGGGAATTTTCTACACCAAAATCTTCAAAAAAATTCAAAAATGTCGGATTTTCCCCATTTTTTTGTCATTTCCCCCATCAACCTAGCTAGTTTTCCGAGTAGGGAAATTTCTAGAATTGCTGAAAAAAAAACCCAAAAAATATACACCCCCAAAAACCCAAAAAAAGAAAAACCCTCAAAAAATCACTCCAAAAAAAAGTTTTTTTTTGTCTGTTTTAATTGTCTGTTTTTTCCTCCCCATTATCATAATTATCTACCTCTCTCTCCCATTCTCTGCAATGATTCGTTTTCTCTCTATACATTTCTGTATGTCTGTCTGTCGGTTTGTCCTGAATTTTGACTACTGTCTGTTTCTCTCTTCTCTCTCTCTCCACAAAAAATCTCACGCCTTCATCTCATCCATTAGTCCACCCAAGAAAATTACCACACAAATTTTTTGCTGCCTCAGAAATTTGTGTGTATTTCTTTGATTTTTTTTCTTGTTTCCATTTTTGAAACGCCTCCTTTTTAATAAGTCACGCCCCTCTATTTTTTTTTCCAAAACATCTCTCCATCGCCACCTCAAAAAGAATTCCCGTTTCAGATATATTCCTATGGCCTTTATAACATCCAAAAATGTTAAGTTTATAATTTTTTAGCATTACAATTTACCTTAATTGCCCCATGTTCTTTTTTTTTGTGTTAGCCTACAAAATTAATAATCATTACTCTTTTTTTTTCTAATTCTCCATCTGTCTCCATCTGTCTCTATCAAATCAAAAAAAATGAAAAAAATAATTAAAGAATCCAGTAATCGTTCCTTTGAATAAGACCTTTGAATCTTCCAATGAATAAAACAATTGATTTTAAATTTTTTTTCTATTTTTTGTCCGTTTCCCATTTGTGTGTATGACTCAGAACGTGTTGACTATCAGAAATTGATATACTTTCACTTCATGATTCTGAAAATTGATCTACTCGTCATTGAAAAATTAGTCTGCTAATTATTTAGCAGACCCAAATGGTTGAAAATCTGAAAACTTTGAAATCGCGACCGAAAAACCTTGAATATCCCTCGAAATTTGGACATTTAAGATGGCATTTGACTGCGATTTCCGGTAATTTTAACTGTCATCGCTTACTGAGAAATTTAGGTCTGCTAATGTTTGAAGGATGTTCAAAAATTAGTCTGCTATTTATTTAGCAGACCCAAATATACGAAAATCTCAGAACTTTGAATTGGCTCAAAGTTCACACATTTAAAATCAAAATAGCAGAATTTCGGCTGCGACTACCGAAAAATTCAATTTTCGGCTATTTCCGGGAAAATTGGGTCTGCTAATATTTGAAAAGCGGGGGCTATTTAGCATACCCAAAGCTCCATGAAAACGCAGATTTTGGTCAAAATCAGAAAAATAAAGACAAGATAATGATAGAAATTGCATCTTTCAAGAAAAATCATGAAAGATGAGCTATTTTCTATGATTCTACGAGGATTTTGGAAAAAGTTACAAATCAAACAAAAAAATGGTCTGCTAAATATTTAGCAGGCCAATGGAGACGCAGAGAAACGCGAGCAACATTAGCAGACCCAAATTTTGCCTTTTCGCTCATAATTTCCTTCAAAATTAAAAGAGAAAACACGTTTTTTCGAACATTAGCAGGCCAAAACATGAATTAACTAACAAAAAACACCATTTTTTTTCTCCGAAAAATCGTTAGTTTTCCTAGCATTCTAAGAAAAAGAAAAGTGTGAGAATGAAGAAAGAAAAAAAATCGAAAAAGCCTCTCTCTCCACACCAAACAGAATAATAACGCCTTCTCCTCTTCTCGTCATGTGTATCTCT
>NC_013490.2:1183368-1202414 GCF_000004555.2 Caenorhabditis briggsae
TCAATTTGTCCCTGAATATCGCTCATATCAGCTGTCTCATGCATTAGAGTATCCAAGTCTTCGTCAGCTTTCGATCTGCTGCTTAATGGATGAGAAGTTACGTAGGCTTCAGTGGATGACACGTCTGATGGATTCTTGTCATCACCCACCAAAAAGTTATCGATGTAGGCGTTCATGTGACCTGGTTCTACGACGGAGGGCGGATTCTGAAAAAAAATTAACGAAAATGGGTCGAATTTCAGGTTTATACGTGGATTTTGAGAGGAGTTATTGGGGAAAATGAGATTTGGGGTCTGCTAAACATTTAGCAGACCCAAATCTCATTTTCCCCAATAACTCCTCTCAAAATCCACGTATAAACCTGAAATTCGACCCATTTTCGTTAATTTTTTTTCAGAATCCGCCCTCCGTCGTAGAACCAGGTCACATGAACGCCTACATCGATAACTTTTTGGTGGGTGATGACAAGAATCCATCAGACGTGTCATCCACTGAAGCCTACGTAACTTCTCATCCATTAAGCAGCAGATCGAAAGCTGACGAAGACTTGGATACTCTAATGCATGAGACAGCTGATATGAGCGATATTCAGGGACAAATTGAGGAGGAGCGGCACAAAATGGCTTCAAAATATCGAGATGAGCATACTAGACAGCGACGGGCGGCCCAAGCGAGATCCAGATATCAGAGAATGACGGAGAACGAGCGAAAGATCTATAATCAAAGACGAAGAATGCGTCAAATGGGAGTGGATCCGACTAATGAAAGTAACCCTGGCCCTCTGGATAATCTTGTTAAAACTCAAGCTCGACAAGCGAACGCTAGAAAAGCGGAAGCGGCACGTCAAAGATACCATAGAATGACACCTGAGCAACGAAAAGATTACAATCAACGTCGGACGGAAGCATTCAGAAGACGCCGGGAGGAAGAGGAGAAGTTGTTGTCGACGCCAGCAGGGCGAATTTCGGCTGAAGCGCTGGCAAAAGCGCAGCAGATTATGGTGCGAAACGCGCGGAAAGCGGAATCTGCGAGACTTAGATATCAAAGGATGACAGTGGAGCAACGAAAAGCGTATAATCTACGACGAGCGGCGACAAAAAGGACTAGAAAATATATTAATACTGAACATGTTGATTTTCCGGAGAACTTTTTAGCGGCATTGGAATCTGGAGGAGCTACTGAAGAGCCGTTTGAGGATGATGAGGATGTGGATGATGAGCAAGAGGATGAAGAGGAGGACGAGGATCATTTGGACATGAGCGATTTGGGAGGTAGGGGAACTCTCTGAAACGTTGAAGTTTGGCTCAAAAATAAGCAATTTCAAACCGAATTTCATGACTGATTTTTTTACAGAACATTCCGGTTTTTGCTTTAAATTTCAGGCTTAGGCTTTAACACCTGTTTTCCGGTAAGGAGTTTCAGCCTAAGCCTTCAATTTGAACAAGTCCCCTATTTAGCAAATGATCAAAATCATACTTGTAAAATTCCGGGCCGGCCCGCCAAAGCCCGGGCCCGGGCCGGGCCGGGCCTGTGGAAAATTTCAAGGCCCGGGCCCGGTAGCAAAAATTTTTGTCATTTTGAACCGAATTTTGAGCTCTCAATACAATTTTCTATATTTTTTTGTGCTTTTTGGATTGTTTGTCTGTTTGATCAAAAAATATCAAAAAAACTCGAAAAAAAATTTTTGATCGAAAAAAAAATTTTGAAATTTTCAAAATTTTGAAATTTTCAAAACTTGTGGAATGACAGGCCCGCCGGGCCGGGCCGGGCCTCCGAAATTCGGGAAAAAGCCCGGCCCATCCCGTTACAAGCATGATCAAAATTTAGCAAATGAAATTTAGCAAGTGAGGCTATTTTAGCAAATGAGCGAGTTTAGCTCAGGAGCATATTTAGCAAGTGAGCATTTAGCAAAAAATCATCAAGCTAATGAGTATTTTTTCTTAATGTTTAGCATAAGATTTGGGTCTGCTAATGTTGCTCTCGTTTCTCTGTGTCTCGAAGGCCTGCTAAATAGCTAGCAGGCCAATGAGAGACGCAGAGAAGCGAGGGAATTGGTATGCCAATTATTTAGCAGGCCAATGCGCTTCACTCGAACATTAGCAGGCCTACGAGACGTAGAGAAACGAGAGCGTGGGTCGGCTAATGTTTGAATAGCAGGCCAACTCTCTCACTTCTCCGCGTCTCGTAGGCCTGCTAAATAATTAGCAGACCAATTCGCTGCCTGCGCTAAACATTAGCAGGCCAACGCCCCTCTCTTTCTCTCCAACAAGACGCAGAGAAAAGTGGTCTGCTAATGTTTCTTAATGTTTAGCAGACCAGTAATCTCGTTTCTCTGCGTCTCTCTTCAACATTAGCAGACCCAAATCTATTAATTTCCCTCATAACTTTGCTCAAAATCCACGGAGAAACTTGAAATTTGGCTCATTTTAAGCAGAATTTCTCCTTTTTTTCAGACATGCCGATCTCCTCTGAAATCGGACACCAATCACTAGAAGACTTCATTGTGCCGGACGAAGCGACTTGCGAGCTCCACATGGCCGAAGTGATCAACGAGGTGGCGAATTCTGCGGATAGTGAGCTCTCGGTGTTCGCTCAGATGGAAAGTGACGTCATTCGTCGGACCAAGAAAGCGAATACGCAAATTTTGAAGTGAGAATCAAAGATTATGAACCCCAAAAAAGCGTTTTTTTTTCAGAAAAATGGTGAATAACCCAGGTTCCGGTTCTTCTAGAAATTTCAATCCGTACTCGTCATTCATGGGAGGGGACTTGCCCAATGCACAGATGATCCCATCATCTGAATACGCCGACCCCTCCGAGCCATGCACCTCTTCAACGCCTTCAGCGACGGCAGTGCCTTCAGAAACTGCTGAAAATCGATTGATCGACGAGGACGCGCTTCGTCAAATGATTGAAACTGGATACGATTCGAATGGAATGCCAGTCGAGGTTCGGACTTCGGATGGTCAGGCGATTCGAACGGTTGGGGATTTGATGTAAGGATTTTAAAGCCCCTGTTGAAACTAATTTTTGATTTCCAGCTCTCGAAACGTCAACCACGGCCAGACGGTGTTCATCACTCAGCGTGTCGCCGAGCAGAAACCCCCAGTTTTCCATACCAACAGCTTCCAAGATGCGCCTCCAACGACATCCAGCCTTACCCAGGACAATCAAGTGGGATCAACGACCTCCTCGCATTTGGATCAATATGTAAACCAAATTATGTTCTTGAGTCTATTTTTTTTAATTGAGATATTCTAGATGAATGATACAGCAAGTCACGAGGAAGAGTGCGATTTCGAGGATGACGACGATGAGAAGGTGGACTCGGTGGAAGATTCGCGATTAGAAGCAGTGCGAGCGCGACGGGCGGAACGGGCAAGAGCTAGGTAGGTCACCTACCTACCGTAGGTGGTGAAAACAGCGCAAAAATTAATAAAAATCAGCCAAATTTCAAATTTCTGCGTGGATTTTGAGCAGAGGTATAAGGTAAAACAAATTTGGGTCTGCTAATATTGAAGAGAGACGCAGAGAAACGAGAGAATTGGTCTGCTAATTATTTAGCAGGCCAATGCGCTTCACTCGAACATTAGCAGGCCTACGAGACGCAGAGAAACGAGAGCGTTGGTCTGCTAATGTTTGAAAGGGCAGGTCAACTCTCTCGTTTCTCTCCGTCTCTCGTGATTCTGCTAGCTAATTAGCAGGTCAACGCTCTCTCACCCTGCGTCTCTCTGCAACATTAGCAGACCCAAATCTTGTTTCCCTCAAAATAATCCTAGAAAAGTGAAAATTGAACCTTTCTTCTTCATTCAAAGACCTCTTTCAAGCTCTTCCAGATATCATCGAATGTCAGAAGACCAACGTCGTGAACAGAACGCGCGTCGTGCGGCTACCCTTCGCCAAGCGAGAGCTCGAGACGAGGAACTTCTGAAAATGTGCGAAACGACGCCGTTGGATCAGCTGGATCCAGAAACTGCGCGGCAGATAAAGGTGGCACAGGATCGACGGCAAAGACGGGCGGAGCAAGCGAGAAATAAGTATAAGCGAATGAGTGAGGAGGATAGGAAGAGGTACAATGCACTGAGAGATGCGTCTAGGAAACAGAGAAGAGGTAGTAATTAGCAGACCAAAGCTCCTAATCTCTTAATTATGTATTTCCTTTCAGTCACCGCCCATCAACACTTTCTAGACGACTCCCATGAGGACCCGATGGAAGACCCGCCCACTTCTTCATCTCCTCTGGATCCCGACGACCCTGCTAGCTTTTTCTATGGAGTCTTCCCGCCAAAAACATGATTTTAATTCATCAATTTTCATATTCTTTAAAGCAACTTTACTATATAGATTCTCGATGTTGATCTCAATTTATTCTAAGTTTCTAATGATTTTTCTGTGATTTTTTAAATATTCACTGTAGTCTGATACTCGAGAAATTCGTTAATGAATGTAATTATAATTAGAAAAATGGAATTTTTTGATTTTTGTGATTTTCTTTCCCAGATCAGGGATATACTTCTTGTAACTAATAGAAACGGCAAATATTTATTCATTTCTTTTAAAAAACCAATATTGGTCAATTTGTAGATTTTGAAATCTCCAAAACCCCCAGAAAAAAGGTTATTTTCTGATATATATTTAAATAAAATAAATTTTCCAATAACGAGAGAGCACACAAAACTCGGAGACGCAGTGAAGCAAATCCGTGCAATTGCGCGTCGCTGTGTTTGCGGACCATGCCGGAATTTCCGAGAATTTCGGTCGGTTTTGCACTGATTTTCTCATTTGTTCACGTCGGATTTTCTCGATTTTCAGTGCGGAAAATTTAGAATTTTTTGGTGATTTCCACGTGAACTGCCACCTGGAATTTGCTGAAAATCCAGGTGGCCGTTTTGGAGCTGGAAATTTGTCTGGAAATTGAAGATTTTCAAAGAAAATTGTTTTCAGTTTTTAACGCTTTTTCCTTTGAGTTTTTAGCAGATAAATTGAATTTTCTGAATTTTTGGTACCAAAATTGATATTTTTCACCCACAATTGGCTCCAAAAGATTGATTTTGTTATTTGTCGCCTATGTTCAGTCATTTTTCCCAATATTTGAAATTCTAGCTTTTTTCTTGTTAAAATATATGATTTATCCCTTTTTTCATGGTAAAATTCGTATTCTTTCTGCTTCAAAGTATATCAAGATGATAGATTTTTACCTATTTTTCCTTTTTTAAAAATAATTCTTTTACATGTCAAATTGACTATTTTCAGGTAAAATGGTGCCTACACCAGCGGGACAATCGAGTAGTCAACCGCTGCCGGTTAAAGAATTGGGATATTTCAAGAAGATTGTGGTAAGAATTTCAAAAAACATGTTTTTCTCAATTTTCTGTAATTTTGAAGTCTTAACTTTGAAATTCAGCCATTTAAAAACCTAATTTTTACCCAAAATTCGCAGAAAAGCTATGAGCAGAAGCAATACAAAACGGGACTCAAGTTTGCCAAACAAATCCTCTCGACTCCCCAGTTCGCGGACCACGGAGAGACCCTAGCGATGAAAGGATTGATTCTGAATTGTATGGGAAAGCTGACAGAGGCTCAGGAGTGTGTTAAGCGAGGACTCAAGTCGGATTTGAGATCCTACGTGTGTTGGCACGTCTACGGACTGATTCAGAAGACGGAGAAGAAGTACGACGAGGCTATTAAGGCCTATAAGAGAGCTCTGATGATTGACAAGGACAACATTCAAATTTTGAGAGATTTGTCGCTGTTGCAAATTCATATAAGGGATTATGATGGGTATTTGGTAAGTTTTGGTTTTTTTGGAATACTGAAAATAGTCCTTGGAGCCAATTTTGGCGATTTTAGAACTACTTTACATGATTTTTGCATTTTATTCATGTAATCCCTTGAAAATCAATTTTCCAGGCTTCGAAATACGATCTTCTGCGTCTCCGTCAAAACCAACGTGTCTCATGGCTCGGCTACATCGTTGCTCATCATCTCCTCAAAGAGTACTCTCTGGCTCTTGGAATTATTGCTGAGTACATCAAGAATAATACAGTAAGCCGTTTTTGACCGATTCCCGCGGAAAATCCAAAATTTTTCAGCCGTCCGGCTACGATTTCGAGTTCTCCGAGCTGATTCTCTATCAGAATTTGATAATGCGAGAAGCTGGACAGCCTGACGTCGCGCTTCAGAAGTTGGAAGAGAACGCGGCGCATATTGTGGACAAAGTGGCCTATATGGAGACTCGCGCCAACCTGCTGATGGATTTGGAGCAGCCGAAACAGGCGGAGCATGTGTGGAGAGCGTTGATTCAGAGGAATCCCGAGTGTTTGGAGTATTACGATATGTTGCAGACGTGTATGGGCATTAAAGGTTAGGGATTGGGATGATTTGGGTCTGCTAAATAGATAGCAGACCCAATTTCTCGTTTGTTCGAACATTAGCAGACCAACAAGAGTTCTAGAGATCTAGGACGGCTACCAATTTGAAACCACTACAAATCACTGAAAAGGGAAACTATAGGTATTCTGAAACCTGTTTTAGGAAGCTCTAATGTAGCTCTATCATTTGATGGTAGAGAAATCTGAAATGTCGGGTTTCTAGGTCACCAAAATAAAAGTTTTTAGAATCTAAAAGCTGCTCAGAATAGCCCAGGATTAGCTCTATCAGTTGGCGGCTGAAAAATGTGAATTTTCGGGTTTTTAGGCAACTAATTTAGAAGGACTGCAAATCGGTTCAAAAGGAAGCTATAGGAATTCTGAAACCTGTTTCAGAAAGCTCTAACTTAGCTTTATCATTTGATGGCCTAAAAGTCTGAAATTCCGGATTACCAGACCACCAAACTCGGCTCATAATAGCCCAGAAATAGCTCTTTCATTTGGCCGCCTAGAAAACCAATTCTTACTATAATATTTTCAGAAAATCCAAAAGCCCAACTCGCAATGCTCGATGCTCTTGCGGAAAAGTACGAAAAAGCGGCAGCACCACGTCGTCTGGCCCTCTATCTCGTCGAAGGTGAAGAACTCCGTCGTCGCCTTCACGAATGGATGATTCCGATGCTCCGAAAGGGTGCTCCATCGCTGTTCGCTTCTCTCGTCCCCCTCTACAAATATCCTCAAAAGATTGCTGTCATCGAATCGCTCATCAACGAATATGTCAATAAAATGGATGACGAGGGATATGGAAACGTGAATTTGGAAGGAAATTCTGCAGAATGCGAGCCAGCAACCACGGCTCTCTGGTTGTACGTCCTAGCTGCCTACCACTACGATCGTGTCCATATGGTACAGCTGGCACTGAACCATATCGATAGAGCCATCCAACACACGCCTACTGTAGTTGAGAATTATATGCTCAAGGCTAGAATCTATAAGCATGCTGGTGACTATGATGAGGCTGCTCGTTGGATGGAAGAGGCTCAATCGCTGGATACAGCTGATAGATATATCAATGGAAAGTGTGGAAAGTACTTGCTCCGCGCGAAACGACCATACGAGGCGAACAAAATGTTGTCAAAGTTCACAAGAGAGGGAGAGAATGCTGCAAGTCACTTGACGGATATGCAATGTATGTGGTATGAGCTAGAAAGTGGACGATCGTTCCGAGCAGTTGGGAAGTACGGAGAGGCACTCCGGAAAGCACATCATGTGGAATTCCATTTCAACACCTGGATTGAGGATCAATTCGATTTTCACACTTATTGCCTTCGCAAAATGACCCTATGCTACTACATTCGTCTTCTCCGGATGGAGGATAAGCTCCGTTGTGCTGATTATTACTATCAGGCGGCGAAATTGGCAATTAAAATCTATCTGAGAATGATTGATCGACCAGATGATATGAATGAGCATGCAGCGATGATAAAGGAGGGAATGACAGAGAATGAGATTAAGAAAATGAAGAAGAAGCTGAAGAAACAGAAGGAGGCGCAAGAGGAGGAGGAGAAGAAGAAGAAGGAGAAGGAGGTGAAAGAGGAGGGACTCCAGAGAGGACCACAGATTGATGCTGAAGCTCTTCTGAAGACGGAGGATCCATTGGGAGAAGCTGCGAAGTTTGCGAATAATATTCATACTTTTGGAACTCCAAAGGTTACTGGATACGCTCTCTGTGCAGAAGTCTATCAACGGAAGGAAAAGGTTCTTCTGGCGTTGAAATGCCTGAATGAAGGAGTGAAGAGGGATCCCAAACATCCATTGTTGCATATTCAGAAGGTCAAGTTCTTGAAGGCGTGGCCAACCTATGACTTGACAGGGTTGGTCAGGGAAACGGCTGAGGAGCTGGTGAAGCTGGTTTATGGAGAGGAGAAGGATGCTGCGAAGCTTAACGATAAGTTCAAGATTGCGAATCAACACGATTTTGCGTCCAGATTGGCTTGTAAGTGTATACCATGGAACCTCTATTAAAAAGGCCTCCTTATTGCCAACCTTGAGCTAATTTATCTTGGCTCCTGTGTATTTGACAGGAATCGAGATAAATTGGCTCACAATTAAAAGTTACGGGCCCTTCTATTAGAGTATTAACAGGGGGGGGGGGGATAAGAATTAAAAATTAAATTGGCTAATTTTCAGATGCCGAAGCCGAAACCTTCCTTCATCCAACCGTGTCGCAGGCCAATTGGCTTCTGAAGTCTGTCGAAGATTCCAGTGTAAACGGAAGATCCCTGAGAATGATGATCAAGCTGAAGGATGGAATCGAGTACGGAAAGTATGGAAAATGGAGCAAGGAAGAGGTAAGGATAATATTTAGCAGATCAATGATCGTAAAAACGGTTCGAAAATCCTACAAAAATAAGCCAAAATTCGTCAAAATAGCTTTTAAATCGCTGAAATCGGCCCAAAATTCCTGAAAATAGCTTCCAAATTGTTAAAAAATGTCCAAAAATTCTTTAAAAATCAGCCAAATACTATTTTTCATGAGTTTTAGACTGCTAAATATCTAGCAGACCAAAATTTTGAATTCACCAACTCAACATTTTTTCAGAACGATAAACTCCGCAAACTAGTCGTCGGCATGTTCCCATTGGCTCTTGATTTCGGAGGAGGTGTACCCAAAACGGCGACATCTTCGACTTCTGACGCCTCGACAGCTTCGACGTCTTCTGAATCCAAATAGATTCTTTATTATTTTTCATTTTTATACTTGTTTTTTCCCTTTTCCCCCGCTCTTTCATTTCTCTTTGTGTGGTTTTTGCTCGTTCGGTTCTCCCCTATTTTTTGGGGATTTTCTAGGCGGATTTCTACCCTTTCAGACTTTCTTTCTCCCAATTTTTCCCCTTTCCAGCCCACAAGAAATATCAATTTTAGGTTTCCTTTAGTAGATTCTATTATTTTCCCCTTTTTCCCTTGAATTTTGTTTGTTTATTTTTAATTTTTTTTGTTTATTGCAAATAATTAAATTTAAATATTATAAATATCCCCTCTATTTTCCCCCCTAAAGACTACTGCTGTTACCTCTACCGATCTTTGTTTTTCTTTTTTGTCTTAATATTTCTATTTGACCCCCTTTTCTCCTACCCATCTCTACTTTTAAAAAATAATATCGATCTTTTGAATTTTTGATCTACTAATGGTTCTCTTTCTGCAGTTTTTAAGGTTTGGAGAGCCTTTTTTAATTATTTTTGCTAGCTTTTTTTTTCCAAAAAAGCAATTTTCGGTTTTCTAGGGACAAAAAATCAAAATGGGAGTATTAGTAGTGGATACGGATCACGAGGATTCCGATGAATCACACAACTACAGTAGTCATCAAGAGGAACAAGGTTTCAATGCGGCCTATGAGTCGAAAGAGGTAAATTTTTGGGTCTGCTTATTATTCGAAAAAATCAGAAATCAGACTTTTGAGTCTGGTAAATATTTGAAAAAAAAATAGAAATCCCATTTCTTGGGTCTCCTAATTATTTTTTTAAATACAGAAATCACACTTTTTGGGTCTGCTAAATATTCTTGAAAATGGAAACCCCAGTTTTGGGTCTGCTAATTAATTGAGAAGTCGAATATCCAATTTATGGGTCTGCTAATTATTTGGAAGAACAGGAATCCAGTCGTTTTGGGTCTGCTAAATATTCTAAAAAATGGAAAACCCAGGTTTGGGTCTGCTAATCATTTGAAAATTCCATTTTTTTTGGTCTGCTAATTGTTTGAAAAGACAAATCTCATTTTTTGGGTCTGCTAATTATAAAAACTGTAATTTTCCAGGTCCTCGGCCGCGGTCTGGCCTCAACAGTTCGCCGATGCATCGAAAAAGGAAGTGGCCAACATTTCGCTGTGAAAATTGTCGACGTCTCCACCGAGAAACAAAGCGAGCACGAAGCGAAACGTCTTCTAGAAGAGACAATTTCAGAAGTAGAGATTTTAAGACAACTCATTGGACATCCATCTATTATTAAAATCCACGACTTCTATCAAACGCCATCGTTTCTGTTCGCGGTTTTCGAAATGGCACCGAAAGGAGAGCTATTCGATCAGTTGAATGCGACGGTGACAGTGTCAGAGAAGAAGGCACGACGACTGATGAAGCAGTTGTTTGATGGAGTTGAATATATGCATGCTAGACATATTGTACATAGGGATTTAAAGGTGAGCAAAAAACGAAGAAAGCGGTTCATTTTTCACTTTTGTGCGATTATTTTGAAGAGAATTGTGAAGGAAATGAAATTTTGGCCCAAAAAATTTGCAAATCTGGTCTATTTTATGTTAAATCATTTTTGACCTTTTTGAGTTCAATTTGGACCATTTTCAGACAATTTTAGACAGTTTTAGGACCATTCCTGGATTATTTTTGGACCTTTTTAGACCCCTTTTGCCTATTCTGGACCGTTTTAGACTGTGTTTGAACTTTTTTTTTGAACATTTTTTATTTTTCCAAGACCATTTCAGATTATTTTCGGACAATGTTGGGCCATTTCAGCCCATTTCAGATCATTTTTGAACCATTTTTCCTTCCCATCCACTTTTCCTATTACGTTAGGTTTTTTCCAGCTAGAGAACATTCTATGCATCGACGACGAGCGAATCGTGATCTCAGACTTTGGATTTGCCACCCGCATCCCACCAGGTCAAAAACTTCGTGATCTATGCGGAACTCCAGGATATCTGGCCCCGGAAACGATTCGGTGCCAAATGTACGACAACGCCGAGGGATATTCGCTGGAGGTGGACGAATGGGCGTTGGGAGTGATCATGTACACTCTGTTGGCCGGTTATGCACCATTCTATCATAGGAAGTGAGTAAATCCCATTTTTTGAATTTGCTAATTATTAAAAAACCGGATATTCCATTTTTGGGTCTGCTAATTATTTGCAAACTCATTTTTCTACTATAGGGAGTTCAAACTACCAACAAAGGGCATATGGATTCCGCTTTTTGCAAATTTTTCCACGCCCCTAGATAGTAATTAGGTGCACCTGTCCTTTCTGCAATCTCACACCTCCCAGTAACTCCTAGTACAGAGAATTCTGTACTTTTTACCCATATTCATGGGTAATGAATATTGCAACGTCTTCTGCGGATACAGAAAGCCTAGAAGAGTAAGTTTCAGATTCTCTGCGTCTCTCAATTTTCCCTAGTCTCTCACAAGGAAGTTAGTCACACGTTCAGGATCATAAAAATATCATAAAAATAGGCAAAACGTGTTTAACTAATTAATTGGGTCTGCTGTCGACCATGTGACTATAGAATATGATTTTTTTTTTGGTTTTCAAAATACTTTTATAATTTAAAAAAACTCCTTAAAAATAGCCTGAAAATGGTCTAAAATTACCTAAAAAGTGCCTTAAAATATGTCTGAAATAACCTAAAAAATATACCTTCATTTCAGTCATTTTTGGGGTATTTCAGAACCTCTTTTTTGGATCTTTTTAGGACATTTATGACCATTTTCAGACCATTTTCCGGCTTTTTAGATCAATTTTACATCTAGAAAATTTTCAGACAACTAATGATGCTTCGAATCATCCAACAAGGCAAATATGAGTTTCGCAACGAGCAATGGAACAATATCACCCCGGATGCGAAGAATCTGATCTCTCAACTCCTTCAAGTAGATGTCACGAAGAGAATCACCTCTAAAGAATGTCTCACCCATGAGTGGATGGTCCCGATTGCCCAGCAGCCAGCACCAGTACCAACGGTTCAAGTGGAATTGGTCAAAGATCAGAGATCCGAGAAAGCTCGGAAGAGGTTCAAAACTTCGATCATCTGGGTGCGATTCTTCCAGCGGCTGGCCAAGTATAAGTACCTGAAGACGGTTATTGATCGAGATGTACTCAGAAAGAGACCATTCAGAGATAGAGATGTAAGTTTTAGGAGCTAATCAGGGCTAATTAGGGCTAATCGATATTAAAAATACGTTTTTAGATCCGCCACGAAGCCGAATCATCAATGTTCAGTGTTTACGGTCACTGGGTGAATCGTGGCTTCTACTACTCCCGAGACATGCTTTTCGCCAATAAGCCACGTCCCAAATTCGCCAAAAAGACGCAAGAGTCGGAGCAACTCAAGGTTCCAGGAGCACCATCTAAATAATTAGCTTTTTTTTTGCTTATTTTTAGCACATTTTTGTCATTTCCAGTGTTTTCTTGCCCCCGATTTTCTCTCTAATCATGTTTTTCTTTGTACTAGCTGTAAAAATCCCTTTTTCCTAGCGCGATTTTTTGTCAAAATTCTCATCTTGTTTTCTAGCCCCGCCCCTTTTTCCCGCCCCCGCTGTACAGATCTCTCCCTGTCTGTCTTTAAAAAAGAAGCATTTTCTGATTTATATATATTAAGCACCGTTTTCCCCTCTTTCCTCTGTATTCCAGATCATTGTATAAATTTTTGAAGGAATCCCTTTTTTTGCAAGTTTTAAAGCATTTCTCCGACGGTTTTATAAGAATTAACCGATTTCTACTTTTTTCAAAATTGAAACTTACTGGAAAAGTGGTCTGATAAATATTTAGCAGGCCAACGAGTCGCAGAGAAAGCTTTTGCAAAAAATTCTGAAAAATGGTCCAAATGTCATGTTTCTACGATGATTTTGAGAAAAGTTATGGAGGAAACGAAAATTTGGGTCTGCTAAATAGCAGGCCAAGGAGAGACGCAGAGAAACGAGAACATTGGTCTGCTAATGTTCGAATAGCAGGCTAATTCTCCTTTTTTCTCTGCGTCTCGTGGGTCTGCTAATGTTTTTGGCGTGCGAAATCATTAGCAGGCCCACGGGGCATGGGTCTGCTAATATTTTGAAAAGACGCAGAGAAACGAGAGCATTGGTCTGCTGAATATTTAGAAACATTAGCAGACCACTTTTTCTCTGCGTCTCGTGTTTTTGGCACGCGAAACATTAGCAGACCCACGGGGCATGGGTCTGCTAATGTTGTGAAGAGACGCTGAGAAACGATAGCATTGGTCTGCTAATGTTTTAAGTGCGCGGAAAACATTAGCAGACCACTTTTCTCTGCGCCTCGTGGGTGTGCTAGTATTTTTGGCGCGCAAAATCATTAGCAGGCCTACGAGACGCAGAGAAAAGTAGACTGCTAACGTTTGAGTGTTTCGCATTGGTCTGCTAAGTATTTAGCAGGCCAATTCTCTCTTTTCTCTGCATCTCGTTGGTCTGCTAATGTTTGAGTGAAGCGCAGTGGCCTGCTAAATAATTTGCAGGCCAACGAGAGACGCAGAGAAGAAGAAAGTGGTTTGCTTATTATTCAGTAGCTGTAAAATCCCTCAAAATTGTTTAAAAACAATGCAATTTTCAGAGTTAAACCATCCCAAAAAGCCATGCAGTTAGATATAGATGGCCTAAAAGTGCTGTTCCCGTACGATTATGTCTATCCGGAGCAGGTTTTGTATATGAAAGAAGTCAAAAAGGCCCTAGATGCCAATGTAAGAATCTTTTAAAGCATCTTTAGAGGCTAATATTTGAGGCTTTCAGGGTCACGGCTTGCTAGAAATGCCGTCAGGAACTGGAAAAACGGTTTCCCTCCTCTCCCTGGTGCTCTCTTATATGATCTCCTACCCCGATCGGCTGGATAAACTGGTTTATTGTTCCAGAACGATTCCAGAAATTGAGAAATGCGTTGAGGAGATGAAAGTGCTATATGACTACTGGGAGAAGGAGACAGGGGTGCCGGTGGCGAAGATTACTGTAGCAATGAGTGCCAGAAAGAATTTGTGTATCAATGAGAAAGTGGCAGCTTTGAGATTTGGAAATACGGTAGACTCGGCATGCCAGAAGTTGACGTCTTCTTCGGTGCGAGCGAAACGACAAGAGAATTCGGAAATTGAAGGATGCGATTTTTTCGAAAACTTCGAGGCAAACGGGTTCCCAATGCAGAATGGGGTCTGGAACCTGGAGGATCTACGTCAGCTGGGCAGAGAACGCAAGATTTGTCCTTATTTTACTGCTAGAAATGCTATCAACAGGGCTCATATCGTTGTCTACTCTTATCACTATATTTTGGATCCAAAGATTGCTGAGCTGGTGTCAAAGGATTTTAGTAGGAAGTCAGTTGTGGTTTTTGACGAGGCACATAATATCGATAACGTTTGTATTGAGTCAATGTCAGTGGCGATTTCACAAAAGAACGCGGATCGGGCATTGCAGGTATATTAATAAAAACTAGATTAAATTGCGCTGAAGGCGCACCAGCCATTACTAAAAGCTTTGAAATATCAGATTCTTCTGGTTTTTAGGAGCTCCAAAATCTGGAACAAGTAGTGGGAAGGATTAAAAGTGCGAATTCGGAAAAACTACAAAACGAATACGACAAATTGGTTGAAGGGCTGAAACGAGCTGAAAGAGAGAGAGCAAACGACGAAAGGCTGGCGAATCCATGTATTCCAGATGATATTCTGAAGGAGGCGGTGCCTGGAAACATTCGGCAGGCGAATCACTTTCTTTTGTTCTTGAAGCGATTCGTGGAGTATGTTAGGCATCGATTGAGAACGCATCAGGTTAGGATTTAGGGCTGCTAGTGGTTTAGCAGACCAAAATATTCAGTACCAGGTACTGAGACGAGCGGTAAAGATCTACTGATATACACAGTAAAGAAAAAAGTAGAATATATCAAAAATTCCTGAAAAAACGAAAAGAATCCTCAAAAATAGCTGAAAACCTTATAAAGGCCTAAAAATTTTGCACAAAAAGCGAAGAAAAAATAAAAATTTCTCTTTTAAAAAAATGGTCAAAAATGCATTTAAAAGGTCCTAATTAGCCTGAGTGGTCGAAAATGACATGAACGTAGTCAAAAATGGCCTTGAAATGGTCAAAATGGCTGAAAATGGTAAAAAAAAACCTGACAATGGTCAAAAATGGCGTAAAAATAATCAAAAATAGCCTGAGAATGGTCAAAAATGACCTGAACGTAGTCAAAAATGGCCTGAAAATGGTCAGAAATGGCCTGAAAATGGTCAAAAATGACCGTAAATCCACTGGAAAATACGTTTTTGCATGTTGTTTGAGTATTGGTCTGCTAAATAATGAGCTATAACGTTTTACAGGTCCTCATCGAAAGTCCAGCCGCATTCATGAAAGACATCCAAGAACGTATGTGCATCGAACGTCGTCCAATGCGATTCTGCGCGGAACGCCTCGCGAATCTCGTCAGAACCCTCGAAATCACAGATAACGGAGATGTCTGGGCCCTCTCACAAGTGACCACAATGTGTACACTGGTGTCAACCTACTCAAAAGGATTCTCAGTCATCGTTGAACCTCAAGACGGAAGTCAAATGGCAACAATCACTCTATCCTGTCACGACGCTTCAATTGCCATTCGTCCAGTCCTCCATCGTCATCAATCAGTAATCATCACATCTGGAACACTATCTCCTCTTGAAATGTATCCAAAGATTCTGGATTTCGATCCAGCAGTCGTTGCTTCCTTCACTATGACCCTGGCTAGACCTTGTCTTGCTCCACTGGTGGTTGCTCGTGGAAACGATCAAGTAGCCATGACCTCGAGATTCGAGCAACGTGCCGATGTTGCCGTAATTCGAAATTATGGAAATCTAGTGCTAGAAATGGCATCGTTAGTGCCAGATGGAATGGTTGTGTTCTTCACTAGCTACTTGTACATGGAGAATGTGATTGGAGTGTGGTACGAACAGCATATTATCGATGAGCTCATGAAGTATAAACTATTATTCATCGAAACGAACGATGCGCTGGAGACATCTGCCGCCTTGGAGAAGTATGTGGAAGCGTGTGATAGTGGACGAGGAGCTGTGCTGTTTTCGGTGGCGAGAGGAAAGGTGTCAGAGGGAATCGATTTCAGTCATCATTTGGGTGAGTTTTGCTACAAAATGAGCCGAAATTCAGTTTTCTACGAATTTTGAAGAAAGTTATAGACAAAACGAAGAAATTTGGGTCTGCTAGCTATTTAGCAGGCCGAAAGACACGCAGGCGGCGAGAGAATGGGTCTGCTAGCTATTTAGCAGACCTAAGAACACGCAGGCGGCAAGAGAATGGGTCTGCTAGCTATTTAGCAGGCCTAAGGACACGCAGGCGGCGAGAGAATGGGTCTGCTAGCTATTTAGCAGGCCTAAGGACACACACGCGGCGAGAGAATGGGTCTGCTAGCTATTTAGCAGGCCTACGGAGACGCAGAGCGTCAGAGAGCATTCAAACATTAGCAAGTCAATTCTCTCGTTTCTCTGCGTCTCGTTGGTCTGCTAATGTTTTGGGTGTGCGAAATATGGGTCTGCTAATCATTTAGCAGACCAATTTCACACTTTGGCCTGCTAAATCTTTATTTTTCAGGACGCTGCGTTATCATGCTAGGAATTCCATACATGTACACTGAGAGTCGAGTCCTAAGAGCCCGGCTGGAGTACCTGAGGGACAGTTTTGGTATCAGGTGAGAGACTACAAACTACAAAAATGACAATTCTTGGCTTTTTTCAATCATTTGAAGGCAGTGAAAATGACAATTTTCGGTTTTTTTTTCAGAGAAAACGATTTCCTGACATTTGACGCAATGCGACACACTGCTCAATGCATGGGACGAGCTCTCCGCTCGAAAACCGACTACGGTCTTATGGTTTTCGCCGATAAGCGATTTTCGCGACAGGACAAGCGAGGAAAGTTGCCACGCTGGATGCAGGAGTATCTGGAGACGGCGTCGACGAATCTGAGCATCGATGAGGCGGCTCAGGTGGCGAGGAGATGGTTGACACTGATGGCTCAGCCATTCGAGAAGGAACATCAGTTGGGAGTGTCCCTTTTGAATCGGGAAATGGTTCAGGATGGACAAACGATGCGGCGATTCGAGAGGGTTGTGGAATATGTGGATTGAGGGATTTTGGAGCTATTTCTAGTGTTAAAAACCTTAAAATTTGCTCGAAATTTTTTATATCAATTTTTGACCAATTTTAGCCTTTGAAACACTATAAATTGTTCTAAAATCCCCATTTCCTACTCAATTTTCATTGATTTTCTGGTTTTTTTCTCTTTAATTCATCCATTCTAAGGCCTCCTTTGTGATCTTCTATAAAAATTCCCTTTTTTATTTGATTTTTCCCCCAATTTTTCACAAAATTTCTCAAAAATTGTATCTCTTCTGCTCATCCCGATTCTCCCCTTTTTTTGTAATTTTGGCTATTTTTACCGGTTTTATTTATATACATTTGTTTAAGGGTTTTTCTTTTTTTTCTCGATTTTTGAAACCAATTTTGGCTTTTCTTGCCGTTCCAAATACCTGATTTATCGATTTTCAACCTAATTTTCGACAAATTGACCTTAATTTTCAAACAATTCAGATGTTCTCCCCTCTTCGGCGTCTTACTTTTGGGCTTCAGAATCTCCAAACTCTTCAAAAATTCCAACAAACAAGCCGTTTGATCCACCTGACGGCTTATCAGCAGAAGGGGCACTCAAAATGGCAGAATATCAAGGCGACGAAAGGAAAAAACGATATGATCAAGTCGAAAGCGACGAATTTCTTGTTGAGAAAGGTTCCTAATTATCTTAACTACCCCCCAAATTATTCCCATTTTCCAGGTAAAAGGAGCTGCATCTCGTGGTGGATTCGATTTGAAGCTGAATCGAGAGTTAGCCGACTTAGAAACTGAATTCCGTGCCCAAGGCCTCCCACTGGACACATTTAAGAATTTCCTGCAAAAAATGAAGGATAAGCCTGAAATCGAGTACACTTTTGATATCATTGGTCCGGCGGGAACATTTTTCATTGTTATCGCTGAAACTTCGAATAAGAAAGCGCTGGAAAACGATTTGAGAAAGTATTTCAACAAGATTGGAGGCTTCCGGCTAGCCGCTGATGGAGGTGTTCGGAGCTGGTTTGAGGAGAAAGGGGTGGTTCATGTGGATGTGAAGAAGGATGGAAAGGAGATGACGACGGAGCAGGTGAAGATTTGCAATAAAATGAGCCATTTTTCGTTGAATTTGGTGCATTTTGAAGAAAGTTATGGAGAAATCAATAAGTTTGGTCTGCTAATTATTTAGCAGGCCAATAGAGACGCAGAGAAACGAGAGCAATGGTCTGCTAAATAATTAAAAAATTTTAGACCTTTTTCGGGTTTTCAGCTGTTTTTGAAGATTCTTTTTCAGATTTTTTGTCTGAAAATTGGAACAATGTTCTTGAAGTTTACTTTAGATTACTGTAGGAATCTATTTTCCTTGATTTTTGAGGTTTTTTGTTGTTGCAAACACAATCACGTCAGAATACAGACAAAAATTGACTACAATAATCCTCACAAACATTGTCCCATCCATCAATTTTCAGAGGAAAAATCGTAAAAGAATCTTCAAAAATAGCTGAAAACCCGAAAAAGGTCTAAAAATTTTGCGAAAAATCAACTTTTTCTCTCGAAAATTGGCTAAGTGCAAAATTCGAATTTTCGAGAGGAAACTTTGATTTTTTCTTCTAATTTTTTTGCAAAATTTTCAGACCTTTTTAGGCTATTTTTGAAGAAGTCTGAAATTAGAAAATTTTCACAAAAAAATTGGTGGAAATCGGTTGATTTTGAGCTGAAATAGCGAATTTTCAATGTTAAACGCTTGGTTCAAACATTAGCAGACCCACGAGACGCAGAGAAACGAGAGAATTGGTCTGCTAATTATTTAGCAGG
>NC_013490.2:1202518-1278057 GCF_000004555.2 Caenorhabditis briggsae
GAAGTAGACATTGGGTCTAATCTTTGAAAAAGCGTTGGCCTGCTAATTATTTAGCAGACCACTTCTCTCGTTTCTTTGCGTCTCGTGGGTCTGCTAATGTTTGAGTGAAGCGCGTTGGCCTGCTAAATATTTAGCAGACCCACGAGACGCAGAGAAGCGAGAGAGCCTGGGTCTGCTAATGTTTGAATGCGCTCTCACACTCTGCGTCTCTAAAATTGGCCTGCTAAATAATTAGCAGACCAATGCGCTCCCAGCAATTGGCTGTTCCGCTCGTAACTTGGCTCATAATCAACCATATTCAATGAAAAATGAACCAATTTCCAGCATTTTGAACCCTCAATCTACTAATTAGCAGACCAATTAACAATTTCCTCTTCCAGATGGAAGAAGTCGGTCTAGAATTCGATGTGGAAGAGGTTCTACTCATCGAGGAGGACTCAACGAAGAAATTCGAATTGATTTGCGACTCGAAATCGTTGTCAAATGTGGAAAGTCAATTGGGCAAAGCGGGATTTTCGATTTTGCAGTCTGAAATTGAGTTCCGCGCCGTGCATCCTATCGATTGTCCAGAAGCAGAAGCGCCGAAGATTCAGAAGCTGTATGAGATGTTGCAGGAAGACGAACAAGTCCGCCAGATTTTCGACAACATCACACCAGACGAGTAGCCACTTCTTTTCTTGAAATTCCAGTTTTTTTTGTTTTAGTGTTAATTATTTGAAAAATTATAGTTAGGAATTGTTTTTTGAAATGGATTTTTCTTTGTTTGACCTGTTTTTTTAAAATTATAAAGCTAAAATTGATTTTTTTTTTCCCAATTTTCCTATGATCCATACAGCTCCCGAATAGCTCGAACATCGTACTTTGATAGGCGAATCTTGTGGGGGTTTTTGGGTTTTCTGAAAAAAAACCTTTTTTGAACAATTTTTAAATTTCCCTTTTTTTTTTGCATCATTACAAAAACCAGAGAAACCGGTCTCATACCGATGTCATGTGACACAGAAAAGGATTCTTTTTTACCGAAAAAGTCGAAATCTACGATTTCTACGAAAAATCTCAAAATTTTGGAAAAAAAAATTTTTTTTTGGAAAATTCCCAAAATTCTACAGTAACCCAAAACTCTTACTCGTAGTGTTTTCTCATAACGGAAGCTTTTCTTCTGGAGTGCCGTAGTCCTAGAGTGTGACCAATTTCATGGATCAGGACCTGAAATTTTTTAAAAATTAAAAAAAAAATTTAATTTTGAGAAAAATTTTTTTCATCTAAAAAGTGACATTTTTAGCCTTTGTAGTTTTTGTAGTCCCTCCTCACCATTCTCAAATCAATAACTCTCTGATCCATCTCTTCATTTTCATCTGTAGCATACCATTGCTCATCCCCGTCCAAATGTAGCACTCCAAATGGTGGATACATTGAATGAGCAACCACACCTCCTTTCCCATCGAATTCCTAAAAAAATTTCAAAATTTAAGAATTCCGAAAAAAGCAAAAAAAAAAACGTTTTTTTGATAAAAATTTTTTTTCTGAAAATTTCAGATTTTTCGGAATTTGAGCTCTAGAACATTCTAGAATAGACTAAAAATGGTCTACACAAAAATCAAAAAATTTTGCCACCGAGTGGAATCGAACTCGAGTCGTCAGATCGCTAGCGAAAACCTCACTGAGCCATTTGGTCATGTTTTGGAAAATGTCGCAAAAAAAGCGAAAATTTGTATTTTTCAGCGGTTCAAACTGGTTTTTCGCATTTTGCGCGGTTTTCGGGTTAAAAATAACGTTTTTGACTAGGAATGGAAGTATTTGACTAGAATTCGAGAAATTCTTTAAAATTTACGAAATTTTCAGTCATAGAAATGTCAGCACTGATTAATGGTACACTGGAAGTGATCGAGCCGCAAGAGAAGTCAAAATTGTGGATTGGTAAGTCCAAAATTCGTTCACTGGATGTCTGTCCTGCGCAATTAGCTTCTTATCAATGCGCAATATAATCATATCACTCACCTCATAACACGAATGATTTTTCTTGGCGAAAAATACGCGAATATTTGCTTCTTGATCATCTAAAATCTCCTCGAATTCCATCAAATTCTCTAAGGCTATCGCCCATTTGGCAAACGACTCTTGTACAGTACGACTAGAAATTTTTGCAAAAAATGATTTTTTTTTATTTTTGGGATTATTACCGTACACCATCGAACTGTCGGGGAGTTAGATAGTGATAAGGGTCGCCGAACGACCAGGTTATTTTGTTTTGGGTCCATTTTCGAAGGGTTCTAGGTTCTGAAAAAGAAGTTTGAGGTAATTTTGGGTCTGCTAAACAATTAGCAGACCAAAAATGGCAATTTTAGGATCATTTTCATCTTTAAAGGCGCATAACTTTTTTCAATTTTTGAAAAATGTTATGCGCCTTTAAACACATGTGACATGGTGCATCGTCCCCCACCTTCTGGAAGTTTAAAGGCGCATAACTTTTTTCAATAATGCTCTAGAAAAATAAAATTTGTACCAAATTGTAGGAAATTTTATGGACTTAAAACGACATATGAATTCATGTGGGAAAAGTTTCTGTAAACTGGAAAATTTCTGATTTTAGCTTAAAAATCCGATTTTTCGATTGATTTTTAGTCAATTTTCGTTTTCATGCTGAGGAATTATT
The DNA here is from genome assembly GCF_000004555.2 of Caenorhabditis briggsae. Taxonomy (NCBI): domain Eukaryota; kingdom Metazoa; phylum Nematoda; class Chromadorea; order Rhabditida; family Rhabditidae; genus Caenorhabditis; species Caenorhabditis briggsae. The sequence continues at coordinate 1,205,169 of NC_013490.2, forward strand.
TTCCATTTTCATTTTTAACCGATTTTTGTCAATTTTTCTGCTAATTGGGTCTGCTAAATAGCTAGCAGACCAACAAAACGCAGAGAAAAAGTTGGCTTGCTAGCTATTTAGCAGACCAACGCTCCTGCAACCGAACCCTTAAAAGTTGTTAACAAACAAAATGTGCAAAAATGCAAGTTTTACATTTTTATAGTTGACAAAGTTTTGCTAACTTTTTAGGTTTTTGAGATATAGGCGTGCTAGAGAACTAACCTGTTTGATCTACCAAGAAAATCAGAATAATCCATTTCAAAAGTTTCATGTGTCGACACTGAATAATGCCTCATTAAGAAGCTTCGTCTTGGATAGCCATTGGTCTCTACCAGACCAAAAAAAAAAGAAGTCGTTAAGCTTGTTCTTTTCCTTCCTTCCCCCCATATGTGTTTTATGTTTTATCAAATGTTTTTCTTATGATATTCCTGATTCCTCTTCTTCTTCCCGAAACGAATTTCCATTTGATTCTTTCTCGCCTTGGAAGGCGTTGCGTAAGAGAGAACCTGTCTCTTTGGCTATGACAAACGTTGGAAGGAGGCAAGGGATAGCTTATATGGATTATAAAGTTTATTAACAATCAAAGGAACACAAGCATACGAAAAATACAAGAAATAATGCCTTTAATAAAGTTTAATATTTATTAACAATCAAAAAATAAGGATACGGTAGAAAAGTGGGCATCTTACAACTTGCAATGCGGCGATCCAATAATATCAATCAAGTTAGCGTTGGCAAAAATGTTGGCCGGATCCAGCTCGGATTTGATTGCCTTCAAAAGAGCAATTCCGACAGCTCCATTCGTCGTCAGCATCCACTGTTTTCGGATTTTTCCGACGCCGTGATGATGGGAAATTGATCCGCCGCAGGCGATGATCTCATCGCGAGCAGCTGTCTGGAAATATATGATTTTTTTTAATAGCTATCTTAAAGCTCATTGAATCCCAATTCGATTCGTATAACTTTCAGGAAAATTAAACTAAAACTAGCGTGGTTACGGTAGTTTGAAAAGTCGACTACAGTAAGCCGACGTTTTCGGATCCGAGTCTAGTTTTTGGGTTCATTTTGAACTTGAAAATTGACTCTACTACAAAATGACACTATTTGGATTACTATATCTAGTCCATGAACAAAGTTAGGCAGGTTTCTAGCTTATAACTTTGTTCATAGACAAGGTATAGCTTTCCAAACTTTTGCATTTTGTAGCTCTTGTCAAGTTCTATCAAATCTAATTTAGTTGGTCAAAAATCTTGATCTTGAAAGAAACTATGGCAGAGCCTGTTTTGGGCTCAATTGGGGCTCGTTTTCGAAAATTTTGGTCTGCTAAAACATCGATCCAACTAACCTCAATACGATCGTAGACATGCATACCATCTGCCAGTCCTCTTGCGTTGAAACCAAAGTAAAAGTAAACGCATGCACCGGCATCGTACACTTGTGTCACTCGACAACTCGCCAACACTGGATGCTTGACTCCCTGAGCCTTGGCTTCACGTCTCATGAGCTCCTTGACGTTTCTGCAGAGGCTTAGAACTTTGTCCCATGGGACGGAGGTTTCGAAGGACTCTCCAAGGACGCCATGGTTCATTCCGAGGTCCTGGAAGTTAGAAATCATGAATAAGAGATCTTAGAGGTCAGAAATCCAAAATGTTAAGAATCCCAGAATCTTGTAATCATAGAATCCTAGATTTTAGTTCTTAGATCCTAGATCCTAGATCCTAGATCTTAGATCTTAGATCTTAGATCCTAGATCCTAGATCCTAGATCCTAGATCCTAGATCCTAGATCCTAGATCCTAGATCCTAGATCTCAGATCCCAGAAACCTCAAAAAACACACTTACTCTCAAATAGGCGATAGCAAAAGTGAGCCTATACCCATACTGTCCATTCTCTTCTCCTCCAACAACTCCATGAAATTCAGCAGCCAACTTATTCAGCCTCTCCTCCTGTTGATCCACCTCCTCGCGACTTCCCTCATAGACACATGTGGCCGCGCAAATCTCATCAACCTTGAATCCCTTCCACGAAGTGATGTACATCTTGCTCACCGAGCTCTTCAAACTAGCCCACCACGAATCAGAAGCCACCTTCAACGCCTGTCCCATCACGAATTGATCGTTATCCATGAGACGAAGCGAGGCGGGTTGAATGCGTAGTCTGGCGACGTCACGGAAAAAGTTGACACCGCTCTCGAAGTTGGGAAACACGAAACTACCGTATCTCTTGACTTCGGGGAGGGGGAAGATCTTCATGGTGACTTCGGAAACGACACCGAAGGTTCCTTCCGATCCGAGGATAACTTGATGAATGTCGGGGCCGCAAGACATGCGAGGTACTTGGCATTGTTTTTGGATGATTCCTTTTGGGCAGACAAAGTTGAGATGGACGATTAGGTCCTCGATGTTTCCGTACCTGAAGGATCAGATTATAGGATCTATAAGGATCTATAAGGATCTAATATCTAGATATTCTAGGATCTAGGATCTAGGATACAGGATTTCTGGCCTCTCTAAAATCCCAGATTCTATTATAATTCAAATTCTAGGATCCCAAAACTTTAGATTACTCTAGTCGGCTTAAAATTAATTTTGAATCATAAAATCTAAAATTCTAGGATTTAGGAATTTTGGGAATGTCTTGTTTGAAAATTTCCTATCGATCGGTGCAAAAATCAATGTTCTAGGATCATTATATTGTAAGTTATGATAGATTCTGAGATTTTGATTTTTATACTAGGGAAAAGGAAATTTTGCGATTCTAGGATGTAGGATCTAGGATCTATAAGAATCTTGAAGGTTCTAAAAGGACCTACAAAGGCTTGGAAAGATGTAATCAGATCTAAAAGAAACCTAGAAGGATCTAGGATCTGTAGGGATCTAGAGGATCTAGAATCTAGAAGTATCTAGAAGAAACTAGAAAGATCTAGAAGATTCTAAAAGGACCTACAAAGACTTGCAAGGAAGTAAACTGATCTAGAGCGACCTATAGGGATCTAGAAGGATCTAGAAGGATCTATAAGGACCTAGATCTAGGATCTAGCATCTAGCTTCTAGAACTCACTTATTCTTCTTCATTCCACTGGCTCTAGTCGACACCCATCCTCCAAGTGTCGAGAATTCGATAGAATCCGGTTCATGACCACAAGTAAAACCCTTCTTGTTGAGCTGCCTCTCCAATGATTGTCCAACGATTCCAGCCTGAGCTCTGCATGTCAAATTCTCGCGATCAATCCAGAGAATCTTATCCAACAGCGCCATATCCAACGAGATAACCATTCGTTTCTCGGTGACTGGGGTGTCCAAAGCGTTCGTCACCGACGTACCACCTCCAATTGGAATAATCGCACAATTATGGCTCATTGCCCCCTCAATAATCTTGACGATCTCTTGTTCGGTCTTTGGCCAAACGACGACGTCTGGAAGACGTGGAATCTTTCCCTCTCTCAAGTTGACCATATCGTGAACAGTGTGGCCATGAGCGCGCATCAAACGGATGCGAGCCGAGTTTGAGAAGGAGATATTGTTCTCTTTGAGGAAATCGATAAGATCCTCGTTCTCCACTGGTGCGTCGATGACGACGTCGGAGAGCTTCTGAGCTGGGCTGACGTAGTTGAGGTCGATTCCGAGATAGTTCTCGAACCATGGACGGAAGTGGGGCATCACTTTGCCGGAGATGTCGTATCTGAAAGTTTTTGGGATGATTGGAGTGTCTTGAAATTTAAAAATTGGGGTTCTAGAATTCAAATTGTGGAGGATCTAGGATCTAGAGGACCTAGAATCGAGGATTTAAGAGGATCTAGGATCTAGGTTCTAGAAACTAGGATCTAGGATCAATCCAAAAAAGCAGTTCAGAAGCCTGGAAGTCTAGAATTCAAGTTCATGACTACTCAGCTCAAGAATTTAACTCACTTATCTCCGGTAAACGTCACATGACCATCCTTGTTGATGGCGAATTGCGAATCATTGTATCCCCAGCCGTTCCACTTGAGGATCTTGTCGCTGAAAATCGACATATTTTGGGGAAATTGGTCTGCTAATTATTTAGCAGACCCACGCTTTCTCTGCTCAGACCCCTTGAAGCGTGTGGGCTACCTTAGAACGCTGACTTTAAAGGTGCATATTTCAAAAACTAGAATCGCTGGAAAAAAGGTCAACTACAAAATTGCTCAGCATAAAATTTTTTTTGCACATTTTTGTAGTTGACAACTTTTTGATAGGTACTGTAGTTTTGGAGTTATGCGCCTTTAAAGTTGGCTGCTCAGGAGGCACCCAGAACTCGAAGGGAAGAGGATACATCTAGTTCGGGTCTGCTAAATATCTAGCAGACCATTTCGATTTGTAGTTTCTTACCGATAAGACTGCGGCACGTCGTGCTCAAGTGTTTGATAGGCTGATGACATTTACGTCAAGCTGAAAAATCGAAACTTTTGACAATTTTGAAGTTTTGGGAAATTATGAAGCTTTGGAAGGGGTTTTAAAGGATCATAGCTTCATTTTTTGCTAGAAATTGACTAGATATTTTAGAGTTTCTTGTCCAGAATGTTCTCTACAAAATTTCCTATCTATTGGTACAAAAATGAGTACTGTAGGATCAAAAATATGGGAATTATGATCCAAAAAATTTTTTGAAATCAAAAAATTTTTTTTTTGGAAAACTGAAGAAGAAGCTTATCGAGCACCACCTGATAGGTACATGTATCACGCGTACTTTTAAGCCGTCTATTGCATCAAAAATAGACAAAAAAGGAAAATTAGAATTGCAGTTCTAGAGAGGTTACTGTAGTTTTGGAATTTGCAGAAATTTGAAAAAAAAAATTTTAAGGAGAAATCGGAATTTGAGATTCGGATTTTAAGCTATCCTAATCAAGTTATAGCCTAAGATCAGAATTTTAGAATTTTCGATTATTTCATTCTGAATAAAAATTGAGGATCCTGAAAAATCCAAATATTCAAAAAAAATTTTTTTTGAATTTTTGGAATCTTTTGACCTAACAGAATAAAGACATAAGACAGAACTTTAAAAAATTCTAGTTCAAAAAGTTTTGTTTCCCTGAAAATCCTAAAATTCGGAAAGAGCAAGAAAAGGGGAAATCAATCAAACCGGCACCTAGCCTATAACGGAGCGCGTGTTTGTCCTCCAATACGTACAATACATGCATAATCGTTATCACCAATCACCACAAAAAAAGACAAAAATTCTGATTTTCTGTCTTCAAACTGGCCGTTTTAGGCCTGCTGTTATCAGTATTCCCCCCTCCTCTAGCCAAAGTACACATCAGATTAGGGTTATAGAAGGAAAATTGGACGAAAAACGGAAATTTTTAGGTATTTATTTCCGTTTTCAGAACAGGAAATGGCTGAAAATTGACAAATTTATAATGTGTTTGAAATTTGAAATTTCCCAGATAGAAAATGCGCTCCAATGAATTTTAAAAATCGGATTTTTCGTTGCAGATGCCATTCGAACGTTCGACTACGAGAAGTATGTGCTCAGGATGCCCGAACCAGCACTTTTGAATATGTTGAGATTTTTGAGGTAATCAGAGTTACAAAGATTTGAAAAAAAGATTCTGAAATTTCGGATTATTTTAAACATTCTTACAAAATATTCCGATGAAAATAAGCCAAAAGATCTCAAAACGCTGATATCTGAAAAACTGAAATCGCTGAAAAAAATTAGCCAACTACAAAATTGCTCAGCAGAAAAATTTTCACACTTTTGTAGTTTACAACTTCTTGATAGCTACAGTAGGTTTTTAGTTATGACCCTTTAAAGTTAGCGCACCCTTCCTTTAGGTACCAAAGCAAGCGTCAACTATAAAAGCGCATAACTCGAAAACTACGGTACCTATCAAAAAGTTGTTAATAACAAAAATGTGCAAAATTTTATGCTGTGCAATTTTGTAGTTGACCTTTTTTTCCAGCGATTCTAGTTTTTGAGATATGAGCGTTTTAAGGAAGGGTACCCATTGGCCTGCTAATGTTTGCGCGCGCTGTTGAGAGACGCAGAGAAAGTTGGCCTGCTAAAGATTTAGCAGGCCAACGCTCTCTTGTTTCTCTGCGCCTCTCATGGGTCTGCTAATGTCGCCGCGTTGGCCTGCTATTTAGCAGACCCAAAGAGACGCGGAGAAAGAAAGAGAGAGTGTGAGTCTGCTATCTATTTAGCAGGCCTATGGTCTGCTAATGTTGAATGCGTTCTGACTCTCTGCGTCTCTCGTGGGTCTGCTAATGTTTTACTCAAAGTAAACGAGAGCGTGGGTCTGCTATTTATTTAGCAGACCCAAAGAGACGCAGAGAAACGAGAGGGCGTAAATAATTAGCAGACCAACGCTTTTTTTGTTTTCATCATATTGTCGAATTAAGGACAGTGGGACCTGGAAAATTTCGCGGGCGGCGTTCGGGTCAATTTACGAGACCTCTCTCCAAAATCACTACTGTAGTAAACGAAACTTATTTCTGTGAATTCGGTGGGGGGTTTTCTGGACAGAATTTAGATTTCTTTCTATGAAAATGATCGCTAGTATCTCTAGAATCTGTATTTCATCGAAAAACCGAACTTAATTGCGAAAGTAGCTCGAACGAGGCAAAAGTCTGAAATATTACGTTTTTGCCGCATTTTTTCGTAGATCAAAAAAATCTACGCCTTTCAAATTCTCAGGTCCCACTTTTTTTAATTCGACAATAACTTTCTTCAAAATGAACTTAGAAATATGAAATTAGTCTCATTTTGAAGGATTTTGAAAAGAGAATTCGATATTTTTGAATTTTCAAGCTGAAAAAACTGAAAAACGGAACAGTTTAGTCATTTTTTCAGACTTCCCGACCTAGAAACCCTCAAAACCGCCTGTCCAGAACTATCAGAACTAATCGATATTCAACTTCGTCACCTCGACGACGAATTTCCACAACGACCATTCTATCAATTCGATCGTGGTGCTCCACCAGAAGACGTTGACGATGATGAGAAAATGATGTGTGATCGACAGAACGTGTCGATGACCTATTTTCCCGAGGATCAGTGTGTTTATATGTTCGGAGGAGAGACGCTGGAACAAATGGATGGGGGTCCGAGAGCCACGTTTAATGATTTATGGCGTCTGGAGACGGGAACGATGAGATGGAGCAGGGTTGTGATTCGAGGAGCACCATATCCATCGCCAAAGTGTCAAGCGTCTTTTGTTACATGGGGTGTAAGTGGTTAATTAGCCCTAAAATTCAAGAAAAATATTTAGCAGACCAAAAAGAATTGGCAAAAATCGGTTGAGCAGTTTTAGGAGCACTTAAAAGCGCATAACTTTTTTTGAAGTTTATACCAAATTGTAGGAAATTTGAAGAGCTACAATATGGTAAAAATTGTATTTCTCTGGCAAATTTTTGAAAAATGTTATGCGTCTTCAAACACATGCGACATGGTGCATCGTCCCCCACTTTCTGGAAGTTTAAAGGCGCATAACTTTTTTCAACGTCAAGCTAGAAAAATGAAGTTTATACCGAATTGTAGGAAATTTTATGGGCTTCAAAACCATATAAGAATTTTTATATTGTCGAATTAAAAAAAGTGACACCTGAGAATTTGAAAACTTTTGCTTTTTTTGATCTACGAAAAAGTGCGGCAAAAACGTAATATTTCAGAATTTCGGCTCGTTCGAGCTACTTTTGCGTTTGATTTTAGTTTTTTGCTGAAAAATAGGTTCTAGAGATGCTAGCGATCATTTTTATACCAAGAATTCAAAATTTTGTTCAGAAAATCCCACTAAATTCACATAAATAAATTTGTTATCTACAGTATCCGTTTTCGCTCCGCCCCCTCGTAAATCGACACGAGCGCCGTCTCCGAGATTTTCAGGTGTCACTTTTTTTAATCCGACAATAAGAAAAGTTTTCGAAAATTCGGAAATTCCTGTTTTAAGTTTCAAAAGTTTTGCTGGCAAATGCTCATTAGCTTGATGATCTTTTGCTAAATGCTCACTTGCTAAATATGCTCATTTGCCAAACTCGCTCATTTGCTAAAATAGTCCCACTTGCTAAATTTTGATCATTTGCTAAATAGGGGACTTGTTCAAATTGAAGGCTTAGGCTGAAACTACTTACCGGAAAACAGGTGTTTAAGCCTAAGCCTAAAATTTAAAGCAAAAACCGGAATATTCTGTAAAGAATGGATCCAAAAGTACTGAAATTAGAAAATAACAGCAAAATTTTCACTTTTTCATTTTTAGCAAATGATAAAAATTTAGCAAATGAAATTTAGCAAAAGAGACTATTTTAGCAAATGAGCGAGTTTAGCAAATGAGCATTTAGCAAAAGATCATCAAGCTAATGAGTATTTGCCGGTTTTGCTTGATTTTTAGTCAATTTTCACTTTCAAATTGACAAATTTTTGGCTTCTAACAGCCTGTAGCTTAACAGACCTGCGAATTAATTAGCAGACAAATTCTCTCGCTTCTCTGCGTCTCTCGTTGGCCTGCTAAATTTTTATCACACCAACGAGAGACACAGGGAGGCAGAGCTCTTTCCAACATTAGCAGACCAATGTGCGCATATTTCAAAACGCTGTATCTCCCGAACCATAATAGCCTAGCGAAAAATTTTCTACAAGTAAAATGTGTGAAATTTCAAGCTACACATTTTTGTAGTTAACCAAATTTTTCTAGTTTCACTAGTTTTTGAGATATGCGCCTTTAAAGTTGGCCTATCCAGCGGAAATTGGTCTGCTAAATAGTGATTTTCGTTTTGTTGTTGTTTCCAGTGAAAATTTGTAGTTTTTTTGGAATTTAATTAGGCCTTAATTAGGTGGGAAATTGAAAAAATGGGTCTGCTAAATATTTAGCTGACCAAAAATCGATTTTTCTTCTGATTAGTCACTTCCGATTGGTTTTTGATCATGTTTTGTTTGTTTTCGAACGCTTCCTTTTCTTTTCCTCTGCGTCTCTAACTCTCTAGCACAAACAATGAAAAGACTAATCGCGGTCATTTTCTGCTTAGTTTACTGATTTTCAACGATTTTTTGACTGAAACACGGCTGAGATTAAAAATATCCAAATTTTGAATTCCAGGATCAATTGGTACTGTATGGAGGTCGTGCGTATCGTCACGATGGTCGTGACGTCTTCTTCTCGGAACTCCATTTCTTCGACGTCGCCAGTTCCACGTGGCGTCGTGGCGCAGAATCCGCATCAAACCATCAGACGCCGATGGCTGGTCACTCGGCAATTATAACAAATAATTTTATGATAATGTACGGTGGATGGAGTCAGACACCGGATACGATGGCACGACTGACAGCGATGAATTTAAAAACCGAAGAGTTTAAAATTATTGATATGATGCATTCAACAGAATTTGAGGAACCAGTTGTACCTCCCAGACCGCCAGTGGTGTTTCCGAAGTGAGTGGATCGAGCATTTTGGAGTGAAAATTGCCTAAAAATCAACTCTAGAACACTTGAAAACCCCCTGAAACCTCTCAAAAATCAAAAATTTTGACTTTGAAAAATGACCAAACGGCTCAGTTGGATTTTCATTAGCAATCTGACGACCCGGGTTCGATTCCACTCGGTTCCAATTTTTTTTACATTTTCTGAGAATCATTCTTAGGCTATTCTAGAATGTTTTAAAGCTGAATACAGAATTTTCAGAAAAATCTGAAAATTCCAGACAAAAAAATTTTCGAAATTTTTTTTCATTTTTTAGAAAATTTGTCAAAAACACTAAAAAATAATTTGAAAACTTTTTGACAATATACTTTTTCAGTGTTTTTGAGCGTTTTTTGGAAAAATGGGAACATGGATTACTGTAGTTATGGATTCATAATTTTCCTATTCGAAAAATCAGGATTACTGTAATTTTTAGTTTTTTTGTTTAATTTGAATAATATGGATTACTGTAGCTTCCGGATTCCGTATGTTTGAATTGAAATGAAGCAGGACTACTGTAGTGTTCGGATTCATTGTTTTCCAATTAAAAAAAGTGGATTACTGTAGTTTTCGGATTCCTTTATTAAAAATCAAAATGATAAGGATTACTGTAGTTTTAGAGTAACTTTTAAAATTGGAAAAAAATAAATTACTGTACTTTTTGGAGTGATCTGTGTTAAAATTGAAATAATGAGGATTACTGTAGTTTTTGGATCAATTTTTGAAGTTCAATTAATATGGATTACTGTGGTTTTTGCAGATTCGACTGGCGAAAAACGAAACTCGTCCTAATCCGCGAAGGGTTGATATTGCTCACCGGAGAACTGCAACCCGGGGATTACGGTAGTTCAGTACTCATCGAATACGATCCGCAGGATGACCTAATTAGTGATGAATATCAAATGTGGGAGTGGAAAACGATTCCAACAGTGGGCCGATGGTGGAGGCCTCGCGAGGGCGCGGAGCTTCATCGAGACGCACCTCAATGGCTGTTGCCACGTGGCAATGCGAACTGTTCGATGCCAAATTTCGAGTTTCATCAGATTGCTGCCGTTCGGAATTCGACAAAGATTCGATTGGTCTCACTTGGAAGACTGAAAAATGAACATAGTGTGAGTTTGAGTGCATATCTCAAAAACTAGTGAAACTAGAAAAAATGTGTTAACTACCAAAATGTAGAGCGTAAAATTTTACCCTTTTTCCGAGTTGAAAATTTTTCGCTAGCTAGCATGGTTTCTGTGATATGACCTTTTGAAATATGAACGGCGCGCGTCTGCGTGGGTGTGGGTCTGCTAATGTTTGAAAACGCTCTGACTCTCTGCGTCCCTCATGGGTCTGCTAAATAATTAGCAGGGTCAACGGGAGACGCAGAGAAAAAGAGGGAGCGCGCATTGGTCTGCTAATGTTTGAAAGCGCTCTAACTGTCTGCGTCTCTGGTGGGTCTGCTAATGTTTATCGCTTGCGTAAACACTAGCAGACTCTCTTCGCCTGCGTCTCGCATTGGTCTGCTAATGTTTGAAAGGACTCTGCTTCTCTGGGTCTCTCGTTGGTGTGCTAAATAGCTAGCAGACCCAAATTCTTGTTTTCGCCCTAACTTTGCTAAAAATCAACGTAGAAAAGTGCAAAATGGCTCATTTTTATCGCAATTTTTTGTAGTTTGTAGTCTGCTAAATAATTAGCAGACCCAATTCCAGGTTCCCCGCCCGTGCATCTCCGACAAATACGACGCGACCCAATTGCACTATCGTGAATTCGTACGTCATCTGACACGTCATCTGGAGACCGAATTCCAAAAACGAACGGACCAGAATGTGCCAACGTCGTCGGCTACTGACCTGAAGACGTGCGCGGTGTTCAAATTTTTAAGTATGCACTGCAAAATAGAGAACTGTTTTGTGAATGGGTAATTTTGATGTTTTTGGGGGACATCCGGACAAACAGATTTCCTTATAGAAATGGAAAACCAAAACCAGCAAAAGTTCGGCTTCGAATAACGATGAGGAAAAATAAAAAGGTTCCGAAATTAGACGATTTTGATCGATGGGAACTGAGACAATCGATTTTAGCAGCCGTTAATCAGCTACGTGGGTTAACAAGCGTCTAATTAGAGACTAATTAAGATTCTAGAATCCAAATACTACGATATTAGCCATATGGATCAGCTTGTGGCTCGTGTCCCCAATCGGAATAGCGTTGTGAAGCGATTATCGATTTTTGTGGCGGAAATCGATCGGAATATTGATTTGGAGGATTTTCAGGAGTTGGTGTGAGTTAATTATCAAATTTAATTATTAAATTATTTAGAAAAAAGAGGGGCAGGGGGGGGGGGGGATTTTTTGGAATTTTTTCAAAGTTTGGTTTTAGCTGGCACCCTCAACCAATGCAATTCCCATCTCCAGCAGAAACCCGAGAATTCGCGTTAATTGGCGCTAATCACGACATAATTATGCACTCGGGCATTGTCACCTTCAATCAATCGATGCGACGAATGGGTCAGACGAATCTGCTGACACCGGTGGCCAGCACGAAGAATCATATGGCACCGAATTGTTGTACTTTTCGTTTTGATTAGTTAATTGGATCTAATTAGTCTCTATAATTACCTGAAAATCGTAATTTTTCAAATCTATTTTTCGCACTTTTTCATCTTGCATTCTTTCAGAAAATTAGCCTTTTTTTTCACTATTTTTTACTATGTAAAATTAAAAAAAAACTTTTTTTGCACTTTTTTCATTATTTTTACACCAATTTCCGTTTTTCAAAACGGTTATTTATATTTTTGACATTTATTATCCTTATTCTGACCTCTAGCGGCTCTAATTACCCCTAATTATCCCCCTAATTACAGAGAAAAGTATGACGTCGGCTCTGACGATTTGCTACATTCCAGACGGTGTTAAGGAGGAGCTGAAGAAGTTTCGATTCTCGAAATCCACCACGATGAATGCGTTGATTTGTGAGTATTTGGGTCTGCTAAATATTTAGCAGACCCATTGGGTAGAGAGAGAGACGCAGAGAAACAGCGCTGTATTAAAAATTAAACTGAACCAAACAATCCTAAAATCTTACAATTAGAAAATCTAGAATCCAAAAATAAAAAAAAACAGAAATCTTCAAAAATCTTAAATTTAAAGAAATCTTGAAAACTCAAAAAATATCAGAAAATCCAGAAATTTTTGAAAATTTCCTTAAAATATTGTAAATGATAAAATCCTGAAAATCCAAAAAATTCTAAAAATCATGAAAAATCCTAAAAATTCTGAAAATCCAAGTTTGTTTGAAATGTAACAAAAAATCCAAAAAATTCAAATCCTGAAAAGTTTTTGAAATTCTGAATATTCTAAAATTCCAAAAATCATGAAAACAAAAAATTTTTAAAGATTTTTAGAATTTATTGGATTTCAGAAAATCTTGATAATTTTAAAAACATCAAAAATTCAAAAATTCGTGACAATTTTAAGGATTTTGGATTTTCAGAGTTTTCAGGATTTTTTTAAAAAATTTTAATTTATACTAAACCTCGATTTTTTTCAGTGAAAATCGATCGTGAATCGCACGAGCTCCAATCGGAGCAACTTCTGAACGATTGCTCAATTGACGAATTCAAAGAAGAGCTTCCATCTCAACAGCCACGTTTCGTATTGCTCAGTTGGAGCAAAAAACACTCAGATGAGCGCGTCTCGTTCCCAATGCTTCTCATTTATTACTGCCCGAATGGTAGGCGGGAAATTTAAAAATTTTAAATTTTGAAAAAAATTATATTCCAGGAAGCAGCCCAGAACTCCAAATGCTCTACGCCGGTAGCCGCAACTTCATCGTCAACGAGTGCCACGTGTCAAAGGTAATTGAGAAGTTGATTAGTTGATTAATTAATTAGTGGTTTTCCAGAACATAGAAGTTCGCGATATCGATGAAATCGATGAAGATCTGTTGGATTCGAAATTTTAAATTTTGATTTTCTTAATTTTTCGAATTTCGAATTTATAATCATGCTCAAATGTTAATTAATTTATTATCATGCTTTGATACCTCTTAATTTATTTATTTACTTTGTATAATAACATTTTTTATAATTTTCAAAATTTTTTTGAAATTGAGTTGAAAGTTGGCAACAGAGGTTTGGGCTTAAAAACAATAATATTAAAAATTCGAAAAAATGTTGATTTTTCAAATTTCTGTCCATAACTTCTCTCAGAAAAAAGATATCTCTCTTGAAATTTGGTCCATTCGTTTTTATATTGAATTTAAATCATTTTCATAACGAAAAATCAAAAAAATTTTTTTTTGAGATTTTTGAAAAATGCCTTAATCTTGAAAATTTTTTTTTGTTTTTTTGTCATGAAAATGTTCTAAATTCAATTTTAAAACGAATGGACCAAATTTCAGAGCGAGATCTCTTCTCTGAAAAAAGTTATGGACAGAAATCTGAAAAAATAGGCTCGAACAAGGGTTAAAAATCTTTAAAAACTTTGTTTGAGCAAGAGATTTGGGACTTTGTGTGAGAGATTTGAACAGAAAAAGTTAACAAATATGCACTTTATTGATTTTAAATTGCAAAAATTCGAATATCGAAATTGCTGGAAATTTTAGGTTCGTCGAATTTTCCGGCTAAAAACTCGTTTCTCGTGGCGAATTGAGAATGCGGCGTTCTCCACTGGCTTCTGAAGATCATAGGTGCACAGGCAAACTTGGGCGAGTCCTCTGAAAGTTTTAAAAAATGTTCAAAAAAATTTTTCAAACAATTTTTTTTTTGAATTTTTTTCCAAAATTCAAATTTCGAGCTAGCCGCCACCACTTACGGATATCTTGGAGATCGTTGATAGCAGATTGGTGTGCTTCCTGGCATGCAGCTTTGGCAAATCTTTAGAAAATTAAGCTTAATTAGTGCTAATTGGGGGCTAATTACCTCTAGGCATGTGTACTGGTAGTCTGCTGAAAGGATGGTTGGTGCGAATTCAGCAGCATCGCAAATGTGCTCTGGATTCTGGCTCTCGGCGAGGTTTTGGATGGAATTCTGGAGGCGCTGAAAATATTAAAAAATTAAAATTTTTGATTTTTTGAAAAAAAAAATGTATTTCAAATTTTTTCAAATTTTTTAAAATCCTTACAAAATATTCCTCTTGTTGAAGAAAATTTTCCTTCCCATCGATTGCGTTTTCCAGCACTTCTCGATCGATATTTTCAGTTTTTAGTTTGGCTGAAATTATTGTTTTTATGACTAATATTCTGTTGAATTCTTGATTCTTCTGATATCACATTTATCTTAAAATTGTAGTCGAAATTCGTTTTGAACTTTTCTGACTGACTTCCACTTGAAAACAGTATAGGACATCACAAATAAGCTGAGTAATACCTTAAAGATGTTAGAAAAAGGATTTTTAGGGTTTTGGTCATCTTCGAAACGTCATATCTCAACATCCAGATAAGCTAGAGAAAATAAAGTAATTACACAAATGTAGATCTTAAAATTTTACACTTTTTTTTAGTTGATAATTGTTTGATAGCTATTATGGTTTAGGAGATATAAGCGTTTTAAGATAGCACGTCCAAATGGGCCTGCTAATGTTTGAATGCGCTCTCTAACTCTCTGCGTCTCTCAAAAGTGGTCTGCTAAATATTTAGCAGACCACTCGCCGATTTGAAGTGTTGTATCTCAAAAACTAAAAAAGCTAGAAAATTGATTTCAGTTAGCAAAATGTAGATCTTAAAATTTTACGCATTTTACTAGTTGAAAACTTTCTTTCGGCATTTTTGCCTAGCGAGATAATACCTATTTTTGGGAACAACTCACCAGAACAGTTTTCAAAACGCTATATCTCAAAAACTAAAAAACTACCTACGTCTCTCAAAAGTGGTCTGCTAAATATTTAGCAGACCAATTGCCGATTCAAAGCGTTGTATCTCAAAAACTAAAAAAGCTAGAAAAAAGTTGACAACTACTAAAATGTGTAGCTGTCATATATCTCTAATTGGAAACTTTTCCGTAGCGTTTTTGGTTCTCGAGATATACCCCATTTTCCGAAGCAACTCACTAGAAAAGCTTCAAGACGTCATATCTCACAAACCATCAGAGCTAGCTTACAATTGTCAACTACAAAAATGTAATCTTAAAATTTTACACATTGTGCTAGTTAAAAACTTTTTTCTAACTTGTTTGGTTTTCGAGATATAACGTTTTGAAAAAGAATTGGTCTGCTAATGTTCGAATGCGCTCTCTAACTACCTGCGTCTCTCAAAGTGGTCTGCTAAATAATTAGCAGACCAATCGCCGCTTCAAAGCGTTGTATCTCGAGAACTAGAAACGCTAGAAAAAAGTTTCCAACTAATAAAATGTATAAAATGTTAAGCCCAAGATTTTTTGCTATATCTCAAATACTAAAAAAGCTAACAAAAAGGTGTTAACTACAAAAATATAGAACTTAAAATTTTACACATTTTCATAGTTGAAAACTTTTTTCTAGCGTTTTTAGTTTTCGAGATATAACGTTTTGAAAAATAATTGGTCTGCTAAAGTTCGAAGACGCTCTAACTCTCCGCGTCTCTCGTTGGTCTGCTAAATATCTAGCAGACTAATCGCCGCTTCAAAGCGTCATATCTTGAAAACTAGAAAAACTAGAATAAAGTTTTCAACTAGAAAAATGTGTAAAATTTCAAGATCTACATTGTTCTAGTTGGCAACTTTTTAAAGCGTTTTTGGCTTTTGAGTTATCCCTCATTTTCCGGAGCAACTCACCAGAAGAGCTCTCAAAATAGTCCATACAAAATTCGGGGGCACGTGTTCCCATGAAGACGTCATTTTTGACGATGAATCGACGGATAGATGCTGACGTCGTGGAAACAAGCACGATGGCTAGAAGCGAAGCCAACGTCTTCATGATTACCTGCAAAAACTTTTGGGAATTCTGAATCTGCTATAAGGATTTAAAAAAATCCTATTTAAGAATCAATAGAAGTTCTTCAAATTTCAAAAAATTCTAAAAATCAAAACGTTCTAGAATCTGCAAAACTTCCAGTAATCTTTTTTCTAGTTAATTGAGTGGGAATCTGGCATAGAATCTGGCAAAAGGGGTGAGAATTTCTAGAATTTTCAGAACTAAACTATAAAAAGACGTGTAGAGAGTTCAGAGCAGCCCGGAGTACTCTAATTAGCTAATTAATTAATTGATTAATTGATTAGCAAACTCCTTTTGGTTTTAGGAACAAAAGTTCGCAATGGCCTGGAGAGTGGCAGCCAAACAAAGTATATTTCGAATTTTGCAATTTATAGAATTTCAATAGCTAGTTTAGTTTTGGGGATATACCAAATTCGAAAGAGCACACAGAAAAATAGGTATATCTCAAAAACTAGAAAAGCTAGAGAAAGTTGATTATTTACAAAAATGTAGAGCTTCTAATTTTACACATTTTATTAGTTGAAAATTTTTTGCTAGTCATTCTGGCTCAGGAGATTGAACACTTTTAAAAATGTGCTCAAAAATCGAGGCGAACGAAAAATTCTTTGCATCTCTCGCCGCTAGGCCAACTTTAAAGGCGCATATCTTAAAAACCAAGTTAGCCAACAAAATTTGACATACTACAAAGTTGCTCAGCATAAAATTTCCAACACTTTCATATTTTCAAAATTTTTGCAACTATTGTAGTTTTTGAGATATGCGCCTTTAAAGTTAGCTGACACCCACACTGCGCGAGGACGCAGGATAGGTCAACTTTAAAGGCGCATATCTCAACAACTAGAGAAGCTACTAAAATTTTGTCAGGAAACAAAATGTGCAAAATTTTAAGCTGAGCAATTTTCTAGTTGCCGATTCTTAACTAGCTCTCATGGTTCGTTAGATAAAGAACGTTAAAATGCCTAGCATAGATTCTAGAAGTTCTTCATATAGAGAAGTTTGAATCTCAAAAGCCAGAAGCTAGTAAAATGTTTGACATAAAAATTTTGAAGCCTTTTTTTTTGGTTTTTGAAACATTTAAGAAAATAAAAAGTCTCAAAAATAGGGAAAACGGGGAAAATCTGAAATTTCCAGTCAAATTCCAGAATCTATATAGTGGGCTGGAAGTCTTTTGTTTTGTGTGGGATGGATGTCGTCGTCAATCACCCCCTATAAATTGTAGGGGGCGGAGCCTAGAAGCGGAGAATAAGGACTACAAATATTCTCTTCTTCATCTATACAGGTGTCACACGTCTTCTGAAGATTCTGAAGGGAAAAATAAATAAGAAATCTTTATCACACAAATATGAAGGCGGGGGGAAAAAGCAAGGAAAAGCAAGATCAGGAAGAAATGGATACTGTAGTCTGGGGGCGCATCTCCGGGGGAAGGAGAAGTGGGCGGAGCCAGAAGATGTCATATTGAATGTTTATCTGAATTTTAGTAGTTTAGTCTACTTGTTTTTCTATTCGTCATTTTTTTTCTTTTTTGTATACATATGATTTTACGTTTAGATGATGTGACAGATATAAAAAATTGCAAAATAGATCCATTAGAAGAGATTACGGTAGATTTGCAGACTCCTTGATAGTTAGCCGCAGAGTTAGCTATAGAAGGCATAACAAAGTTTGGAAGGGGTATATCTCCAAAACTAAGAAAGTTAGAAAAAATTTGCCAATTATAAAAATGTGAAGCGGAAAATTTTACATATCTTACTAGTTAAAAGTTTTTAGGTAGCTATAATGGTTTAGGAGATATACCGCTTTGAAGTATGCATTGGTTTACTAATGTTTGAAACCCTCTAACTCTCTGCGTCTCTCTTAGGCTGCTAAATAATTAGCAGACCATTTGGCGCGCCCGGTTCTTAGAAGCACTGTATCTCAAAAACTAAAAAATCTAACAAAAATTTGTTAACTACAAAAATGTAGATCTTAAACGTTTACACATTTTTCTAGTTGATAATTTTTTGATAGCTATTATGGTTTAGGAGATATAAGCATTTTAAGATAGCACGTCCAAATGGGTCTAATGTTTGAAAAAAAAACTCGCCGATTTGAAGCGTTGTAACTCGCCGATTTGAAGAAAAACTTTTTTCTAGCTTGTTTGGTTTTCGAGATATAACGTTTTGAAAAAGAATTAGATGCTAATGTTCGAATGCGCTCTCTAACTACCTGCGTCTCTCAAAGTGGTCTGCTAAATAATTAGCAGACCAATCGCCGCTTCAAAGCGTTGTATCTCAAGAACTAGAAACGCTAGAAAAAAGTTTTCAACTAATTTTTTGGAGCAAGAAGAGCTGTGTCAATTCTCAAACTAGGAAAATGCTTCGAATTTTGTATTCTAATTTTTTTAATTAATAAATCCCAAAAAAAGTTTATGGCTTTTAAGATAGAGCGCTTTTTCTGTCTAGAGGTTTGAAAATCCTCAATATTGCAAAAAAAAACGGAATTGTGTTCCAAAAAAAATCCAAACAGCCGGGACAAATAGGTTTTCGGGCCTGAGAGAGCAGGAAAAAATAATGTGGTAAAGAGATTTTTTTGATTTATTAGCTTTTGGATTTTTTGAAAAATTTCCTTGGGGCCAAAATTGATTTTTTTTCGAAAGTTTTTTTTTGTTAGTTTTTTTTTTTTGAAAATGACCTCTAGGTCAACAACTGCTGTAGTCGTATACTCTGTTTCATCCGTTTCATACTACTCGTTCTTGGTCGATGCTCCGCGGTACTTGCTCCCAAATCTGCACGATACGAATAGTACATTGGTGTCGTTTGGTTATTGCTCTGAAAAAACGTTTTTTTTTTGGAATGTTCAGGCTATTTTAAGCCAATTTATCTCAGTTCCTGTGAAAGATATCAAAAAGTGGTCAAATAACAAAATGTTTGTGATAATATGATAAACATTTTATCAGTTGACCACTTTTTGATATCTTTTACAAAAAATGAGATACCTGGGCTCAAAGTTGATGGTTTTCTTACCGAAAATTCTTGTTTTACAGGCGGCGCCACAGCTCTCATGTTGTTTCCAGTGTAGGCGATCGCTTTCAGCTGCCATTCTCCGTGCTCCTCATTCCAGCTCACATACTTTTCAATCATTTCAACATGCTCCACTGGGATGTACTGGTTGATAATTGCCAGGTTTAGCATCAGTTCCTGGAAATTGGATTTTAGACATTTTGACGACTTTTGGGTAGATTTTAGGGATTTTTGAGCTAGCCTAAAACTAGAGTATGCTCCTTGAAGCATTCCATAGCTTCCATAGCTAACAAATTCTTGTCAACTAGACAGTTTTTGAAAATTCCAGTAACGTTGAAATTACCCTATTACCTCTAATAGGAGCCCACTCAGAACGTACACAACTTTGAGCTCAATTATCTCAGTGTCTATTAGGGATATCAAAAAATTGTCAACTGATAAAATGTTTATCATATTATCATAAACATTTTGTTATTTGGCCACTTTTTGATATCTTTCACAGGAACTGAGATAAATTGGAAAAAAAAAATTAAAACTTTCTTGATATCTTTTGAAAGTACTGAGATAATTGAGCTCAAAGTTGACAGTCTGGGTAGGCTTGTGTTAGAGGAAATAAGGTAGTCGAGTAACAGAGTTAACTTTAAAGGCGCATAACTCAAAAAGCATGAGAGCTAGTGAAATTAAGTAAACTAGTGAAATGTGGAGCGTAAAATTGGACGTATTTTATTTTAAAAAACAATTTTCTAGCTTTGAAATTACCCGAGTTACACCCTCTTTTCCAAAATGAGAGACGCAGAGAAGTGAGAATGCTCTCGTTTCTCTGCGTGTCTCCTGAAACTTTGAAGGGTTATATCTCATGAACTGTAATAGCTAGAAAAATGTGTAAACTACAAAAATGTAGAGCACAAAACTTTACATGTTTTCCTTCTTTCAAAATTGATCTATCTTCGAAACTAACCGAGTTACACCCCCTTTCCTAAAATGAGAGACACAGAGCGCTCTCGTTTCTCTGCGTCTCTCTCTCTCCCCTGAAACTTTGAAGGGTCATAACTTGGAAACCGTTAGAGCTACACAAACGTTTTCTAGATAAAAAATGTTCAGAATTAAATTTTACATTGGATGCATACCTTTTTCAACGATCGACAGTTCTCCAACATTCCCTCCATCTGTCTCTGATGCTCCTCCTCCAAATCCTGCAGCTCGGCACGCGAATCCTTCAATTCCATACCCAATTTTTTGATTTTCTTGGATTTCGCCAGCGATTCTTCTTGTAGAGATGAATATCTCTCCTCAATCTCCACTTTAACCGCGGTTTTCTCCTCTAATTGGTTCCTTAGATGAGCTTCTTGACTTTTCGACTGTTCTAGCTCTTTGTTGTTGATTTCCAGAAGTTTCGCTTGCTCCTCGACCTTTTCCAGAAGATTCTCACCGCCAACGATCAGCTTTTTCTCGATTTTTTCCAATTTGCTTCTGAAAACTTCTTCGTTATTTTGGAAAAAAAATTTCAAAAAAAATTTTTTTTTTGGATTCTTTTTTTCATTCTATGTGAAATTAAATTTTAAGCACATTTTCTCTTAAAACTTTTATTCTATCTCATCAATGTAGAGACGCAGAGAAGCAAGAGCGTTGTCGTTTCTCTGCGTCTCTCCTCAAACTTCAAAGAGCCATATCTCGCGAACCATTGAAGCTGGTGAATTTTTTCTCAAATTTGAAAATGTAGAGAGTTCAATTTCACACATTTCCGTTTTTTCAAAATCAATTTAGCTTCAAAACTAGCTAAGTTACAACCCTTTTTGCAAACAAGGAGACGCAGAGAAGCGAGAGTGCTCTCGTTTCTCTGCGTCTCCCCCTTCCCCTCTTTAAGGGGTTATATCTCGCGAAGCGTTAGAGATAGAAGAAAAATTCCAAGAGAAAAAGTGATTGAAATTAAATTTTACATAAGATGGTATAAAATTTGAAAAAAATTAAAATTTTCAAAAAAAAATTTTTTTTGGAACATTTTGATTTTTGAGTACCAGACTTTGAAGAGGCATATCTAAAAAAGGAAAATGGCTATTCAAATTTTACGAACTACAAAAATATGTAGAATTTCCTGCTCTATAAATCTAACAAATTCAAAAAAATCTATACCTCAATTTCTCGTGCTCACTCCTTGCTTTTTTCAATTCTGCCTCATTCTCCATCATCTCTTTGACCAGCCGATGCGTTTCCTCATCGTCCACCGCCGAATTGACTCGTTCTTCCAGAATTTTCCGTTTTCTCTCCATTTCCACTTCTCGCTCCTTCATTTTCGCCTCCCACGCCTCCTCCTGATTTTCATCCTCGCCAGGATTTTCTTCTAAAACGAATTTTGAGAATTTCTAGAGCAAGAAGTTCAAAATTACCATCCAACTGCTTCCTGAGCAGCTCGATTTCCAGCTGAAACTTTCGAAGTTGCGCATCTTTTGGATCCTCGTTGATTTTCGCCACATTTTGAATATTCTTTGCACGATTTGCGTATCTTAACGTTGACAACGTCTCATCGTAGTTGTAGGTGGCTGGACCAACATTTGCGATCTAAAAGAGCACGTGATATCTTGAGAATTATCACAGCTAGGTTGAAATTGTCAATTGAGAAATTGTAGAGCGTCAAATTTTACACATTTTGTTAGTGACACATTTTTAGATCTTTCAAGATAAAAACGTTTGAAAATATAAGGGAGTTGAATACGAATGACAAGCCCCGTTTTATCTCAACGAACCGTTTTATCTCAACAACTAGAAAAGCTACAAAAACTTTGTCAACTAAAAAACTGTAGAACTTAAAATTTTACACATTTTATTAGTTAAAAAATTTGACCTAGCTTTTCCCGTTTGCTAGATATAGTGCTTAAAAACTAGGACGCCTCGTAAGCCTGCTAAATAATTAGGAGACCAATTGGAGCGAGTCTCACCTGTTCAAAACGTTGTATCTTGAAAACTGGAAATGTTAGAAAAACGTTGCTAACTATACAAGTGTAGATCTTAACATTTTACACATTTTTCTATTTGATAATTTTTTTGATAGCTACAATGGTTTAGGAGATATAAGCGTTTTAAGATAGCACGTCCAAATGGGCCTGCTAATGTTTGAATGCGCTCTCTAACTCTCTGCGTCTCTCAAAAGTTGTCAGCTAAATATTTAGCAGACCAATCGCCGATTCAAAGCTTCATATCTCAAAATCGGTTATAGCTTTCAAAATTTTGTTAACTAACAAAGTGTAGAAAATTTCAAGTTCTACATTTTTGTAGTTGGCCAATTTTTTCTATCTGTTAGAGTTTTTGAGATATTTGAGATAACGCTAAACTTACCATCACAGTTTTTGAATTGCCGCCCAGCGAGTCTTGTAGTAATCGTGTCAATTTTGAATTTCGATAAGGTACATGTGTAGATTTGCCATCTACAAGAGAGCTTATCACATTTCCAAGGGTAGAGAGGGATAGGTTAATTTTTGCCGCTTCCTGGAAGATAATTTGGGTATTTTTGGGATTTTAGGAGCAATTACTGTAAACACTTCAACCTCAATTATCTCAATTTCTATGAAAGATAACAAAAATCTGTCAACTGATAAAATATTTGTCATAATATAAACAACATTTTATCAGTTGACAGATTTTTCATATCTTTTACAGGAAATGAGATAATCGAGCTCAAAGTGGAAGTATAAGTAAGTTAAAATTCTCAAATCCTGGTACCTTTAACCTCTCCCCCTGAGCTCCTGTCTTGCTCTGTCGTTCGGATCCAGCTAAATCGACTAATTGTAGTTTTCCCTGTGTCACTAGTCCATTTCGACAAGATTCAATGGTTACGGTAAACATTGCATGGGATCTAGAAGATTCTAGATTCATGGCAGTGGCTCCGACTTTGCCTGAAAAATTGCTGTTAATTTTAAAGGCGTTTAAGGGGTTAGAGAATTCAAATTTTTGAGAAAAATCATTTTTTCTAAAATTTCAAAATCCTAAAAGTTTAAAACTCTTAGGTGACTTTGGGTTGCTGAGCCTTGAAACTTACGATTCTTATTTCCAAACTCCATCAGGGCTTGCATTTTTGACGCATTCTCTACAGTAGGATTTGAGAGATTCCGTACATAGACACCCACATCTGGACGCTCCTTAATCTCCAAATGTCCACTGTGCTCTTTGGAGAGCAAATCTCGAATTTCTTCGTTATATATTTCCAAGTACGAGACACGGACAAGGAATCTGAAATTCTCATTTTCAATGGTTCAATTTTGTTTTTCAATTTACATAATTTTTTTTTGCTTGTCTAGTTTTTAAAATATTTCAAATTATAGGAAATTTCATCTAGATCATTTTTGTAGTCGACAAAATTTTGGTAGCTTTTTTGGTTCTTGAGATATAATTGCTTAAAAATAGCCGACCAATTCACTTGCCTAGATTTCAGAACCCTGTTTTCAAAGCGTTATATCTCTCGACCGCTCATAGCTTCTAGAATTTTATCAACTAACAAATTGTGTAAAATTTTATAAGCTACATTTTGATGTATATTTTATTAAAAAGGGGATTGGACGGTTCTTGAGATATGCGCCTTTAAAAAGACGCAGACGGTGGGAGGAGGCAGGTAAAAAGATGTCCGTTTTTGAAACTGTTATAACTTGACAACGGGGGAAGCTAAGTTTTCAAAACGCCAAAATGCATAAAATTGGATAAGCTACATTTTTATATAAATTTCACCATAATAGCTTTTTAGGTTCTTGAGATATTGCAGTTGAAAGCCAAGGCGCCTATTTCGATGGGCAGCAGACGCGTCCTGAAGGTGTCTTAGTTTTAAAGCGCTATATCTAGCAAACGGGGAAAGCTAGCTCTAATGTCCTAACCAATGAAATATGTAAAATTTTAAGTTCTACATTTTTGTAGTTTAACAAATTTTTCTAGCTTTTCTAGTTTTTGAGATAACTTACGTTGTATCATGCTGACATTTAGCGATATGATCAAAAATGTGAGCAAACGAATTCGGTATAATTCCCCGCATTTCTATTGGCTCCAACTCTCCGGCCATTGTGAACGTTTTTCCGGTACCAGTTTGACCATAAGCGAAGATTGTTCCTAAAATCAAAAATCAATTATTAAGACTAATTAAATTAATTACCATTGTATCCCTTCAACACATTCTCCACAATGGGTCTTGCCGCGACATTGTAAACTGTCATTTGATCGGTATTTGGGGAGAATACAGCGTCAAAGTAGAAGGTTCGTTGGGGTTCCTGTAAGAATTTGGAGCTTCATTTTGAGAAATAAAATTTGACATAGTTTGGTTGGTTTTAAAATTTTCTAGAGCTAAAATAAGTTGAGATAGAGGATTTTCAAAAAGTATAACTCTGAAGGTTTATATCTCCAAAACCAAAACAGCTAGAAAAAATTGGGCAACACCGAAAATGTAGCATATCAAATCTTAAACATTTTGTTAGTTAAGTAATTTAAACTAGCTTCACTCGTTCGCTAGATATAGCGTTTTAAACCTAGAACGCCTTCAAGACGCACCAGCTTCCCCCTCCCCCCCCACCCCCTCCGAAAATAGGTGCCTTGTATTTCAGCCGCATTATCTTAAGAACCTTTGAAGCTATTTTGATGAAATTTATATCAAAATGCAGCTTATTCAATTTCAAACATTTTAGTAATTTAAAATTTTTAGCTGACTTCTCCCGTTTTTGAGTTATAACAGTTTCAAAAACGGACATCTTTTTACCTGCCGTCTCCCACCTTCTGCGTCTCTTTAAAGGCGCATATCTCAAGAACCGGCCAACCCCTTTTAATAAAATTTATATCAAAATGTAGCTTAAGCAATTTTAAACATTTTAATACCGTAAAACCTGTAATAGAAGGGCATTCAAACTTTCAACTTCGAGTATATATATATATATATCTTGATTCCTGTGAAAGATAGCAAAAAGTGGTCAACTGATAAAATGTTGCTGATACTATGATAAACAATTTATCAGTTAACCACTTTTTAATATCTCATACAGGAATCGAGATAACTAAGCTCAAACTTGACGGTTTGGGGGCCCTTCTATTACAGGTTTTACGGTATATTGAAATTTTCGGCTAGCTTGACTTTTTCAGCAAATTGGTCTGCTAATTATTTAGCCTACCAACGCTTCAAATATTAGACACCAATTTTCGAACAATCATATCCCAAAAACCAAAAACGCTAGAAAAAATTGGCCAACTACAAAAATGATCTAGATTCAATTTCCTATAATTTGAGCTTAAAAAATCCCTTACTTCCTGATTGACACTTTTAATTGTGACCGCTTTATCCTCATCATTACAGTTCACCGCGATTTTGTGTCCTTGTAGTTTCTCGGTGGTTGAAATCGGACGACATCGGACCACAACTTTCACTTTTTCCGCTTCCTCCATGGTCTGAAAATCGATAAATTCGAATTTTAATGGGAAAATGGTGTCCTTAATGTTAAAAAGAAAGGATTTTCAGTATTAAAATTGCTAGAAAATTCTAGAAAAAAGTAAAAACTAAGAACAAGAAATAAGTGAGTTGTTGATGACCAGTTGTCTTGGCTACTCGTCGCGCGCACTGCGACGAGAGAGTGTGAAGAAACGAGAGACGCAGAGGAAGAGAAACGGAGCAGCATAATGGGGGAAACCGGGGGGCGAAGAAGGAGGAGGAGGAGACGGAATATAAGAATATATTGGATTTTAGGGGGAAAAGAGACAAGGGACAAGAAAAGAGGGGGAGGAAGAAGAGGGGGAGGACATCCGGACAAACCGATAGACTTGGAAAGAAGGATTCTAAAATGCTCGAAATTTGGAATTTCGTAGATCTGGAAAATGTCAAAAATTAGCTAATTTTTATTAAAAAATTGAAAAATATTCAAAAATTGAATATTTAGAAATCGAAAAATATTTGAAAATTGAATCTGAAAATTGAAATATTTAAGTTCGGAAATGTTTTCAAAAATTAAAAATTTCAGACAAAAAAACTGGAAAATGAAGGAATCGTGGACATCTGGGCACTAGGAAAAACAGAAAAAAAACAAACTTTGGAATTTCCCCAAATTGTGGACAGGATCAGGAGGAAGTATCTTGAAGGAATCTGAAAATGCGAAAATTCTGAAAATTTGGAATTTCTGAAGATTGGTAACACTTGAATTTTGAAAAAAAACTTGCAATAATTGAAGTTCTAAAACCTGAAATTTAAGGATTCAAAATTTTACAGGTAATTCTTACAGAACTACAGTAATCCTAAGTTTTCAATTGCTTAAAAATTGGATTCTAAAAAATAAACTAATGAAAAAGTCCAATTTTTCAAATTAGGGATATTAATAGAACAGAAAATCCCAAAAATTGGAAATTTTTTAATCTGAAAATTCGATTTTTCTCTCTGAAATTCAATTTTTCCAGCCATTACACAGATTGCTTCCTTTTTTTGAATTTCATCCATTCTTTAAAAAATCTGAAATTTCAAGTTATTTTTCATTTTTTAAAAATTTTTCCAGATTTTCCATTTTTCAGCGATTTTTCGAAATTTGACTCATTTTTTAACTCAAAAAAAATTCGTACACATCGTTTATCATTTTATTTTTTTCTCCCGAATTTTCTCATAAATTTCAAACTCGCTCAAAAATTTTCAGAAAAATTTTTCGCGCCATTTTTCAAAATATTTACATAGAAAAAACGGGAAAAAAGGAACATTAAATATGTACTGGGAATCCCAAAAAAAAAAAAGAAGACGTTCTTCTAGATTTAAGAATTTCTCCTCAATTCTTTTGGGAATCGACTAGGATGTTTTATTTTTTGTTGTTTTTAACAATTTTTTCATTTTTGGGTTTTAAAAAGTTAGTTCTGAAATTCTGAAAAAAAATTCTGAAAAATTCTTAGAAACTTAAAATTGGAAAATTCTTAAAATTCTGAAAACTTCGAAAATCCTTGGAATTTTGATAATCTTGAAATTCTGGAAATCCTTCAAATCTCAGAATTTTTTAATGTTCGATATTCTGGAATTCGATAAAATTGAAAATCGGAAATTTTTTCTGAAAGTTCTAGAAGTTCCAAAATGTTCTGAAAATTCTGATAATCCTTAATACCGTAAAACCTGTATCAGAAGGGACGACCCTTCTATTTTTTCAAACCCCTCTCGGAGGGCCCTTCTATTAAAGGTTTACGGTTTCTCTGAAAATGCTGAAAGTTAGGAAAATTCTGGAAATCCTTGAAATTCCGAAAATAGTAAAGTCTGAAAATTCCAAAATAGTCAAAATCTGAAAAATATAAATATTCTAGAATCTATAAAATTTCTGAATATCTGATATTCTTAAAAATCTAGAAATTCCGAAAATTTGAAATTTCTGAATATCTGGAAATCCTTGAAATTCTCAGAATCTTTGAAATTAAAAATGCTCTGAAAAATCTGAAAATCCTTGAAGTTCTAAAAATCCAGAAAATCCCAATAATTTGAAATTTCTGGAAAATCTGAAAGTTCTAAAAAGCCTTGAAAAATTCTGAAAATCCAAAAACTGGGAAAATCGAAAAATCAAAAACATTGAAAATTTTGAAAATCCCTAAAAATTCCCACTAAAATTTGTTTTCATTTTTTTAAATTTGTTTTTGTACAGTATATTTTTTTTATTTTTTCTCATCAATTATAAGAAATTATCTTCTACCCATGTCCCTTTAAAAACAAATACACCCAGATTTGTTGAAAATTCTTTTTTTTTTTTTTGAAAAATAATTTTTTTTTCGTATAGTTGACACTGAAAAATATAAATAAATATGAGAGGAGGAGAAGAAGAAGTCTGACGATGATCGCCGTGAGAAAAAATGAAAAAATCCTTATTATGAAGAAATGCATAATTTGTTTAGTTCTTATTAGTATTTTTGGCATTTTTCGAAAAATTCAAAAATTCGAAAAAAAATTTTTTTGAAGTATTTTTAACTTAAAAAATCAAGGATAGTTTTTAGGTAAACAAATAACCACAATTTCAGAATTCCAAAATTTTGCAAATTAAAAATTTTTTTTTTGAAATTTTCAAAATTCAAAAGTTGACTCATTTTTAAACCAGTTGTCATTTTCAATCCCACTTTTTTCTCTGCGCCTCTCACTCTCTCTCTCTCTCTCTCTTACAATATCCGGTTATCCGCGAACCTCTTGACAGGCTCTTCTTATCTTTTTCTTGTATTTTTCTCTGCGTCTCTTAAAGTTTTTGATCTCTCACCTCCTCATTTTTTCCTAAGGGATAGACTCTTCTTTCCCATAGAAAAGTACATTTTTTTTTGATTTTTGGTTATTCAAACTTTTCAAAAATTATAATTTACAAAGCTTTGGAACAAATTTTTGAATTTCAAAAAATTCCAGAATTTTGGAAAAAAAATTGTTCTCAAAATCTATTTTCGAAGACTACAAAGAAGCCCTAAAATACCCAAAATGTTAGATCTATAAAATTTTTCGAATTCCAGAAAAATGAAATTTCCCTTCTAGAATTATTGTTTTGTTTTTGTTGGTGGGACCTCCCACCAACCGAGTTGTTTTCTCTTTTTTCTGTCTTTAAAGGGACATTGAGAAGAACAGAGAGAAATTTTCAAAAAGATTAACTTCTTTCTCACTCGGCGATATTTTCAAATTTTTTAGTATAGTTTGAATATTTTGGAAACTTTGGACTTTTTTCCAGGATTTCTAGGTTTTTGGAATCAAAAATTCTCAAAAAAAGTTTAAATCTCTTTTTTCTCTACCCAGACACCTGGGACCCCCTATCTTCCACCCTCACCTTTTTGTTTTCCCTCAAATGTGTTCCACAATTTTATTGCTCATCCTTCTCCCCCCCCCCCCCCCTCTCTCTCTCTCTCTCTCTCTCTCTCTCTCTCTCAAAATAATCCATCAAGTTTTGTGTGTCCCCCAAAATCTTCTCACTTTTCTTCTTCTTCTCAAAAACCTCCCAGTGTCCAATTTGTGCTCCGAGGAGCACAAATTGGCCCAGTCAAAAGATAGAAGATCAAATCAAAAGAGATCAGCTGATTAGAAGACACCGCTTTTGTTTTTATTTCATAAATATTTTGAAACCTCTCAAAAAACAAAATTGAAAACGATTTTTTTTTGAAACTTTAGAAAAATATCCTCAACTTCAAAGCTTTCAATTATTACCTTATTTTCACTGAAAGTGAAAGTTTACTTCAAATGTTGACTCAAAAAAATCCGAGGATGATATTCTGATTTGCAGTATAAATTCCTACAAAATAAGCCAAATTTCATGTTTCTAAGTGCAATTTAAAGAAAGTTATGAGGAAAACAAAAAAAAACCAAGATTTTTTCGAGTTAGCAAAATTAAAACAGCTATATCTTAAAAACTCGTAAAGCCTGCAAAATTTTGTCAACCATAAAAATGTGTAGCTTGAAATTTTACATATAATATTAGTTGACAACTTTTTTCTAGCTACCGTAGTTTTTGAGTTATGCGCCTTTAAAGTTTGCATGCATACGCGTTGGCCTGCTAAATAGCTAGCAGGCCAATGCCGCAACATTAGCAGACCAACGAGACGCAAAGAAAGAGATGGAGCGTTGGCTTGCTTGCTATTTAGCAGACCAATGCTCTCGTTTCTCTGCGTCTCTTTGGGTCTGCTAGCTATTTAGCAGACCCATTTAAGCGTGCAATCTTAAATTGCATGCATAAGCGTTGGCCTGCTAAATAGCTAGCAGGCCAATTCTGTCTCGCTTCTCTGCGTCTCTTTGGGTCTGCTAAATAGCTAGCAGGCCAATGCCGCAACATTAGCAGACCAACGAGACGCAGAGAATGAGATGGAGCGTTGGCTTGCTAGCTATTTAGCAGACCAATGATCTCGTTTCTCTGCGTCTCTTTGGGTCTGCTAGCTATTTAGCAGACCAATTTAAAGCAATCTTAAAACGCTGCTATCTCCAAAACTACGGTAGCTAGAAAAAGTTGTCAACTACAAAAATGTGTAAACTTTTACGCTCTACAATTTTGATAAAATTTCGCTAGCTTTTCAGGTTTTTGAGATAGAGCGCGTTTTCCTCAGGTTTGGATGTCGTAAAAGCTGGCGCCAACTTCAAAAGCGCATATCTTAAAAACTACGGTAGCTAGGAAAATATTGTCAACTACAAAAATATAGCTCTAGCTTTGTTTTATGTATTTTCCTGTTTCAAAAAGGTCCGGGAAGCTTTTAGCTGGATTTTCAGAGCCATCTGACACTTGACACTAAAAACTAAACTAAACTAAAAAAACTAGAGAGAGCATAAGAACAAACCCCCTTAGCTATAAAAAATTTATGCTCTTTTTCTTCTGCTCTTCTTTGTGGTTCTCCATTCTCTTTTTTATTTTCTTATCTCTTTTTTTTCTGAAAAAAAGTGTTTTTTGGCATTTTGTACGTCATAAAAACGAAAAAACGCCGGGATGGGAACAAAGTGGTGGTGTTCCTCGTTTAACACGAAATTTGAGATTTTTAAACCGGTCCAGTACATATTTTTAAAGAAAAATTGAGCTAAAATTTTCGATCCAAAAAAAATTTTTTTTCAAAATGTTTTTTTCCTGAATAACATAGTTTTATGTACATTTTCAGTCTTCGATGTCTTATTTCAAAAAAAAAAAAGAGATCCATACATTTAAATTCAATTTTTACCGCCTTCTTTTATTCTTCCAGTTTTTTCTATCTCTCTTTTTTCACCTTAAAATTCAATTTAAGACATTTACGGAGAACGAATGTCTGTTTTTTTTAGTTTTTTGTATATTTTTTGGTCCGAAAACATATGAAATTGGGTTCAAAACATTTTGTATATGTTTTTGTATTTATTTTTTGGGACACAAAACATTTATGGAATTCTGTAGTTTTTTATTCCAAAAAATTGTATTTTTTCATTTAAAAATATCCCCAAAATTCAAATTTTAATTAAAAATGAAAGAGATTCTGAATTTGTGAATTTGTGAATTTGTGAATTTGTGAATTTCTGAATTTGTGAATTTGTGAATTTGTGAATTTCTGAATTTCTGAATTTCTGAATTTCTGAATTTGTGAATTTGTGAATTTGTGAATTTGTGAATTTGTGAATTTGTGAATTTCTGAATTTCTGAATTTCTGAATTTCTGAATTTCTGAATTTCTGAATTTCTGATATTCTGAATTTCTGAATTTCTGAATTTCTGAATTTTTGAATTTTTGAATTTCGGAATTTCTGAATTTCTGAATTTTTGAATTTCCGAATTTCTGAATTTTTGAATTTCTGAATTTTTGAATTTCTGAATTTCTGAATTTCTGAATTTCTGAATTTGTGAATTTGTGAATTTGTGAATTTCTGAATTTGTGAATTTCTGAATTTCTGAATTTCTGAATTTCTGAATTTCTGAATTTCTGAATTTCTGAATTTCTGAATTTCTGAATTTCTGAATTTCTGAATTTCTGAATTTCTGATATTCTGAATTTCTGAATTTCTGAATTTCTGAATTTCTGAATTTCTGAATTTCTGAATTTTTGAATTTCTGAATTTTTGAAATTTAGATGTTCTGAATTTTTGAAATTTAGATGTTCTGAATTTTTGAAATTTAGATGTTCTGAATTTCTGAAAACTCAACATTTTGGAAAATCTGAAATTTCTAAAAATCCAAAAATTTTGGAACAATCTGAAATTTCTGAAAACCCATAAATTTTGGAAAATCTGAAAATTCAAAAATTCCGTACAAATTTCAAATTTTCATTTTTTAAAAATTTGAAATTTTCAGAAGAAACTTTTGTAGTTTTTTCTAGATTTTCATGAAACACTTATACATCGGTCCCAAATTTTCTTTTTTTTTCCATTTTTCCCCAAGAATGTACAAAAAAAGAGAAAATTGGAAACACAAAAATGATTCTCCCGAAGCATTGTTCCACTTTGTTTTATTTATTCAACTGTTTCGTCAAAAAAAGGGGGCGAAAACCAAAAAGAGCCCTGAGGCGGCTATAGGCTCGGAGCATGAATCCACGCATTTCGTCCACACAAAAAATCTTCCCAAATTTTTGGTAATGATCTAGAAGAATTTTTTCCTCTATTTACTTTTCGCTTTTTTCCACTTTTTTGGTTTTGAATTTTTTTTTAAATTAAAATTTTTCATTTTTTTTCCTCAAAAATCTGAGCTCTGATATTTCATAGAACGGCCAAAAAACTATAGACATCTAGCCCGAAACCTAAAACTAAGAAAATTTCGTCTCAAAAAAGTTGTTTGTCAAAAAAAAAAGAAGAAACAAAGCAAAAAAGCAAATAAGTGAACATTGAAGTTCGAATTTTCGAATTTCAAAAAGTTTTGAAACCGTTTCTGATCTACTTTTATGAAATTTTGTAGGCTTAAAATGTTGCCTTTATAGATCACTGAAGTTCAATCTTTTCCGTTTTCACTAAATTTATTCATAACTATTCCCGTTTTTAGTTTTTTAGGCATGAAACTTTGAATTTTGAAATTTTTAATTTATTTTATCGAATTTCCCTTTTAAAATCCTTCAAAATGAGATTAATTTCATATTTCTAGGTGCTCTTTGAAGAAAGTTATGAGGAAAACAAAAAAACCAAGATTTTTTTGAGTTAGCAATAATAAAACAGCTATATCTTGAAAACCCGTAAAGTTTGCAATTTTTTGTTAACTATAAAAATGTGTAACTTAAAATTTTACATATTTTACTAGTTGACAACTTTTTTCTAGCTATCGTAGTTTTTGAGATATGCGCCTTTAAAGTTTGCATGCATAAGCGGGGGTCTGCTAAATAGCTAGCAGGCCAATGCCGCAACATTAGCAGACCAACGAGACGCAAAGAAAGAGATGGAGCGTTGGCTTGCTAGCTATTTTGCAGACCAATGATCTCGTTTCTCTGCGTCTCTTTGGGTCTGCTAGCTATTTAGCAGACCCATTTAAAGCAATCTTAAAACGCTGCTATCTCAAAAACTACGGTAGCTAGAAAAAAGTTGTCAACTACAAAAATTTTACGCTTCACATTTTTAAAAAAAAAAATTTTACGCTTCACATTTTTTTTAAAAAAAATTTTACGCTTCACATTTTTGTAGTTAACAAAAAATTGCTAGCTTTCCAGGTTTTTGAGATAGAGCGCGTTTTCTCTAGGTGCCTAATTTAGATATCTAAAAGCTGACTTCAAAAGCGCATATCTCAAAAACTACCGTAGCTAAATAAAAGTTGTCCACTACGAAAATGTAGCTCTAGTTTTGTTTCACATTTCTCAAGTATTTTCCAAACTCTGGAAAGCGTTCAATTGACCTATAGCTTGGCTAGTTTTGAAGCAAAACGAAAAAATTCATAATTTTTGAAATTCTTCGTCTGCTAATTATTATTTCCACAATGTTGAACATGATAATAAGATATATACATGATTTTGCATGTGTGTAATTCTTGTTCATCATCCTTCTTTCTCAATCAAATATTGGACTTCTGTTTCTATCTTTCCTTCTCTCTCATTTTCAATACTTTTCCTGAAGAGAGAAAAGAAAGAAAATTTCATTTTATCTCCTTGGGATATCCCCCTCTCACCAGGAAGAGCTGAGAAAATGTACTTTGCCTCAAGGGCAAAATTAGATGATGTCTTTATTCTGAAGACCACCGTGTGTTACAAAACTATATACTTTTTGATTTAGGTTTGAAAAAAAAAGAAATTTGGAAAAAACATTTTTTTCGAATTTTCGAATTTTTTGGAAATTCAAATTTTTAAAAATTTTTACCGACATCAAATTCAAAAAAGCCAATTTTCAGGAAAAATTCTAGCTGAAAATCTAGCCGAACAGTAAAAATAGAAGTTAGGTATAGTAGCTATTTTTCAGCTTTAAAAATATTTAGATTCCATTTTTTCAAATTTCCTCTTTTTCAGATTATCCAATCTTGTGATATTTGTCTTCTTCTCTGACGTAGAATGTTTTTTCTAGCTCCCGAAAAGTTTCATTTTGTAGATTCATCACACTTTTTTATTCAGAAGACGTCCCACGTCTTCTGAAGAAGCACTTTTTTAATCTTCACTCGAAATCTTTTTTTTGTCTTCTGGACTCTCAAAATGTTTTGTTTTCACTTCTCTTCTCTGTTTTCTACTTGTTCTAGTTAGGCTTTAAATTTGGGAAGAAAATTCTGGAAAATCTGAAAAAAAAATTTTTTGAAAAAATGTTTTTTTTCGTAAGATTGTATTTTTATAAAAAGTTTAGAAATCATCCGATTGCGATAAAAATTGATATCACGATTTGAAATGCCATAAAAAACACTAAGTTGGAACAAAATTCAAAAAATTTAAAAATTAAAAAAAATTTTTTCAATTTTTAGAAATTCCAGTTTTTTTTTCTTTTAATCTGTTTGTCCAGATATCCACTTCTACATCTTCTTTTTCTTCTTCTTCTTCTTCATTCTCTCCAGACCCATCATCTCCCCCATTTTTCCTCCCGTATGCAAGCACATAAAAATTTCTCGAAAAATCATTAAAAAACTAAAAACTTTCTTCCCCCATGTGTCCATCTGTAAATCCCGATTTCCAGATGTCCACTTGATCCCAGAAAGAGCACAAAAAGCCATGGACTCGAGTTCTCTATGCCTTCCGGAATCACAGCTTCGACTGTCTGGATCAACGCTGGAATCATTTTTGTATACTGTACTCTTCCCGCCAATTTGTCTTTTTGGTGTCGTTGGAAATGCGTTGACCATTTTGGTGCTGGTTAATAATGATTTTATGTCCAGGTGAGCAGTTTTGAAAGAAAAAAAAGTAAATCATTTGAAAAGGAATATGAAGAAAACGGAGAATTTGAATACCTATACTCTACCTATCAAATGATTTTTGACCATTTTCAAGAGCCTGTATCTCAGCTTTCAAGTTTCCGATTTCTTTGAAAATTTCAGAATATACAAAGCAAGAATAGAACTTTACTTTTTTAGTTGACATCTTTTTCTAGCTACCGTAGTTTTTGAGCTATGCGCCTTTAAAGTTGGCGCGCCTCCCCCACTGGTGGGCGGCGACCAGTGGGGGAGCAGGTCCACTTTAAAGGCGCATATCTCAAAAAGTGCACTAGCTAGACAAGTTGAGCAACCTATGAAAATGTGAGAAATTTGATTTTGAACATTTTAGTAGTTGACATCTTTTTTCTAGATACCGTAGTTTTTGAGATTTTTGCCTTTAAAGTTGGCTGACCGGTGGCAGAGAAGGGTTGCGATAGTTGGTCAACTTTAAAGGCGCGTAATTCAAAAACTCAAAGAGCTATCAAAAAATTTACAATTAAAGAAATAGAGAAAACTAAACTTTTGTACTGATTAGCCAGACTAGAAAGTCTGTTGATCCCTTTCGCCACGTAGAGGCTCAGTACATGAAAGGGAAACAAGGTTTATTTGACCAATGGGATCACCTCCTAAAACCCATAGGGGGTGGAGGGAGGGGTCCTCCACCCCCCACAAAAAAAACAACAAGAAGTCAGCCGAAAAACCCCTCTTTTCGGAGACCATTGTCGGTTAATTTTCAAAAGTACCTTCTCCCTGCTAAGCAGCCATAAGCATACACTTTTCATTGTTGTCTCAATTTTTTAAATCTTTGATAAAATCTCTTGCTACTGGGGGACGTTCAGTGATAAAACACCTAGCCATGAACCCCGAAACATGGCGACCCTGAGGGCCTTTTAGTACTTTTTTCGCAACGGACCAATCGA
Source organism: Caenorhabditis briggsae (assembly GCF_000004555.2). Classification (NCBI taxonomy): domain Eukaryota; kingdom Metazoa; phylum Nematoda; class Chromadorea; order Rhabditida; family Rhabditidae; genus Caenorhabditis; species Caenorhabditis briggsae. Next base: position 1,241,144 of record NC_013490.2, read on the forward strand.
CAGAAAAAAGCAAAAGAGACAACAAAAGAGCAGCGTAATGCAAAGAGCTTCTTACCAGTGAGAAGGTGCCCTTGAAAATTATCCAACAATAAAAATTTAAAGAGGCGGATTTCACAGAGAACTGATTTTCTTTTTCCAATACGTGGAATTTTTGAAACGAGTACAGGAGGAGGGGGCTAGACCTAATATTGATTGATTTAATCAGTTGCCTGGGGCAGTTACCCTCCAACCCCTTCTAAAGGTTCCCTCTAACCACGCAACGACACTCCGCTATCCCGCTCGGCGCGCGCACAATTTGAATTTAGTTTTTGAGTTTGTGACTGAGAGCTCAACTCAAGCTCGTGTTTTTAGAGACTCCGAAAGGAAATTTAAGTTTAATTAGCTAATTTCTAGACTTTAACTCTTGTTTGTTTCTTTTTAGCCTTGTTTCTCCCTTAATAAATCGTTATTGTCACATTTCTTGTTGATTTTCTTCTATTTTATCACAGGAACCTGATACCCCGGACATACCGCGGGCAATTAATTATTTATTACGTACAGGCTGCCAATTAAAATTCTCCAAATTCGAAAAGCAGCCCAAAATCTAAAAAATTCCAGAGCCAACATCTTCCTAACGTGTCTGGCAGTTTGTGATGTCTCATTTCTCATCCTTATCATTCCTCACTCATTGGCGAATTTCGATCGATTTGCTTTTAATTACACATTTCGTTATTTGTATCTTCCATCGAAAATGCACTTGATTGCATTCGCTAATTGGACGTCGGCGGTGGCGATATGGTAAGTTCGAAAATTTTCAAAATTATCCGATCCTGATAAAAATTGATATCACGAGCTGAAACATCTTAAAACCCACTATTCTAAAAAAATCTGAAAAATTGAATTTTTGAAAAAAAATTTTTTTTCAAATTTTTGGATTTTTTTTTCTAAAAATTTAAAAATCATCCGATTATCATAAAAATTGATATCACGATCTGAAATGTCATGAAAAGCACTATTCTGAAAAGAAATTTCATAAAACCAAAATTTCCAAAAACAAAATTTTGAAATTTCAGGATTTTTTTTTCGAAAATTTTCAAAATTTGAAAAAAATTTTTTTTTCAAATTTCCAATTTTTAAATTTTTTTTGAGGTTAGTTATTCTTATGCCATTTCAGATCATGAAATCAATTTTTATCAGAATCGGACAATTTTGAAATTTACGAATTTTTTCCACTTCAGGCTCGTCGTGGGCGTCTGTTTCGAGCGTGTCGCTGGCGTTCGCTCGCCTCTCCATCGTCTGACCACTCCGTCACGTGGCAAACTGACAACAGGACTGATAAGTCTGCTGACTTGTTGTGCAGCACTCACTTTCTACAACCATGTCAGCCATCATTGCTTTATAAAGTCGTTTTGTAACGCCTCGCAAATTATGGCCGTCTGTTTGGATGTCAATTTGGATGTGTGAGTTCATGAATATTGAATTTTCGAATTTGCACCGTTTCAAGCTCCAAAATGAGACTAAACACGACTAGGCTCGGCCCACCTTGAGTTTTAGTCAGAGACGCAGAGGGTCTCGCTTCTCTAGCGCTCTAACCCCTCAAAGTGGGCGGAGCCTAGTCGTGTTGGGGCTTATTTTGAAGCTCATGAAATTTCTAATTGGTCACAGTTTATTTCGAACAAATAACCTAAAAGTTTACCGAGTTATGGTCGATTTAATAAAAAAAACAAAAACATTTATGTTTAGCTGAAAAATTACTATTTTCCGAAAATCGATCATAACTCGGTTAATTTTTAAGTTATTCATGCAGAACTGACTGTAACCGGTTTGAAATTTTACAAGCTTCAAAATGAGCCCCAACACGACTAGGCTTCGCAAACTTTGAGTTTTGGTCAGAGACGCAGAGGGTCTCGCTTCTCTAGCGCTCTAGCCTCAAGCTTTGAGGCTCAACGTAGGAGGGGCCTAAACGTGTGTAGGCTCATTTTGAAGTTTGTAGCATTTGAAACTTAAAATTATGATTCCAAATGAGCTCCAACACGACTAGGCTCCGCCCACTTTACAGGGTTAGAGCGACAGAGAAGCGAGACACACTGCGTCTCTAGCCAAAACTCAAAGTGGGCGGAGTCTAGTCGTGTTTGAGCTCATTTTGAAGCTTGTAACATTTGAAACATAAAAATGTAATTTTGAAAAAATTTAAGTCCAAAATTAAAAAGATATGGGTACTTTTCTGTTTGGGGATTTTCCAAAAATTGATCATAACTCGCTTAATTTTGCAGCTGGCCCAACAACCGTACCAACATCTCCCCGCCGGCTCTTCGTACCTATGTAGCCGCGACGCGTGCCGCCAACGCGGCTCTCGTCGTCTTCCTTCCCATGATTCTGCTCGTTGTACTAAACATGATGCTCTTGTATTATGTCAAAAAACGCTCATTCTTCATGTACGCCTCCCTGGGTCGAGTTTCAGCCAGAATGCGAAAATCTGGTGACGTGGCACTTCCATTCGTTGGCACTCTATTCAGAAGGCACTCTGATCAGGTGAGCACCATTAGGGTATTGTAGATTTAGGTTTTGAGTAATACGTTCAGATTCTACAGCAAAGAACCGAACATCGCGTGGCCGTTACCGTATGCGCAGTTGTTACCTCTTTTACTATCACTCAGGTTTGGCGGGAAATTCAAAATTTTTTGAATTGCAAAAAATATTTTAGGCCCCATCTGCAGTGGTTCTAACTGTCAATTCGTTATTGAAAGAGAGGCTGGATGCTCATTGGTAGGTCAAATTTTCAAATTTATCTGATACTGATAAAAATTGATATCACGATCTGAAATAGCATAAAAATCACTATTCTGAAAAAAATTCTAAAAAACTGAAATCTTGAAAATTTTTTTTTCAAAAATCTTTATGAAAATTTTTCAAATCATCCGATTCTGATAAAAATTGATATCACGATCTAAAATGTCATAAATATCACTATTCTAGCTAAAAAATTTGAAAAATCTAAATTTTGAAAAAAAAATTTTTTTCAAAATTTTGGAATTTTCAAAAATCAATTTCCAGGTACCATATGACTACCATAACCTCATTTTTAGTCGTCATTGGCAAAAGTTTGAATTTCGTCGTCTTCTGTCTATCGTCTTCAAGTTTCCGACGTCGTCTAGCCAACACTTTGAGATCCAAATATGGCTCCAGGGATGAAAAGTGGGTCAAAAACTCAAAAAAAAAATTTCCAACATTTTCAAAACCATCCGATTCCGAAAAAATTTGATATCACGGTCTGAAATTGCATAAAATCACTATTTGGAAGAAAAAATTCGAAAAACTGAAAATTTGAAAAAAAAATTTTTCAATTTTTGGAACTTTTTTTCGATAAATCAATATTTTCCAGACGCTCGCACTCGATTAACACCACCTATACTCGCTGTGATAGTCGTGATTCGAGGATTCTATCGCAGAAAAAATCGTTTCAAAGTATCTAATCCTTAATTATCCAAATTTTCACTTTCCTCTTATAATGGGTAATTGATCTCTATTCCCTTAATAATAAATACAGAGAAGTTGATTTTCATTTCGAATAATAAATATTTAATAAAGCAATAAATTATTACTTCAATTAAAATTTAAATTATCATTTTGCCTGTCCCACAGACACCTTCAGCTTATGACGCAGCTCGGCATCTTTCGCCAACTGAAGTGGACTCTTCTTTTCGTTATTATTGAGCCCGATGTCGGCTCCGCGGTGAGCCAGAAGAAGTGCCACGTCAGCGCGATTCTCATCACACGCCAGATGTCTGAAATTTTGAAAATTAATGACCTAAAAATCATTTTTCTACGTTATTTTTAGCCAGAGTTATGAAGGAAGGAACAAAGTTGGTCTGCTAATTATTATATTTTCTTCGAAAATTTCAAAATCATCCGATTCTGATAAAAATTGACATCACGATCTGAATTGGCATAAAAATCATTATTCTAAGAAAGAATTCAGAAAAATCGAAAAATTGGAAAAAATTCTTTTTTCAAATTTTTCGAAAACATTTCAAAATTCTCCGATCCGCATAAAAATTGATATTACGACCTGAAACGGCTTAAAAATCACTATTTTGCAAAAAAAAACCCAAAAATCGAAAATTTGAAAAAAAGTTTTTTTTGAAGTTTTGGATTCTTTTTGGAAAATTTCCAAAATATCCGTTTCTGGTAAAAATTGATTTCACGGCCTGAAATAGCATGAAAAGCACTATTCTAGAAAAAAATTCGAAAAAATCGAAAATTTGGAAAAAATTTTTTTTTCAAAATTTTGATTTTTTTTTCGAAAATTTTCAAAATCGCCCGATTTTGGTAAAAATTGATACCACGATCTGAAATGATATAAAAATCACCATGGTGAAAAACAATCTATAATTAGCAGACCCAAAACCATAACTTTTTCTGAAATCAACCAAGAAATGTGAAATTAGGCTCATTATTCAGAATATTTGAACCACTAACAGTGCAGTGTTCCCTTCGCTATCCTGCCTGTCCAAACTACACTTTCCACTGCCAATCAGCGCTCTAACAATCACATCATTGCCCCGAGAAGACGCTCGATGGAGCGCAGTTGCTCCAAACTTATCAGGCAAGTTTACGGCCTCCGGAGCAGCCTCAATGAGCAATTTTGCAATTTCCACATGGTTTTTACTGCAAGCATAATGAAGACTACTCTGACGATTCGAGTTGGTATGGGCCGCATTGACATTTGAGAGGCCTAGGAGGTACCGTACGACTTCCACACGTCCAGCAGAGCTGGCAATCATCAGAGGGGTCCAACCGAGCTGAAAATTCATAGAAATTGCCACGTGGTTTTTCTTCAGAATCCTCCTACATCATCTTCCTTGTCAGCCATCTCAGAATCATTGAGAATTGCAAACTGTAGAAGTGGCAAACTGCCTCCGACCGCCGCGAAGTGTACTGTAGATCTTCCAGAATCGTCTTTAAAGCCTACGAGATTCGGATGACGTGTCAGAAGACGTTTCGCTTCGTCATCTTTTGTTTCACGGAGAAGTCCCGCGAGCTCATGGACCAGCTCTACCATTGACTTTTCTGAAGGCGTGGACGTCATCTGGAAATTTCTGAAAATGAATTTTCGAAAAATCTGAGAGTGTTCTTTTAAAAGTATAGGAAAAAAGCAAATTTTACAGCGAAGAAAACAAAAAATGGCATAAAACCCAGAAAAATCTTTATAAATAAATATTTAATTAATTAATTAATTTTATACACACGAAAATGGAAAGCCCGAAAATTCCGAAATTCCAGATATCACCAAATCTTAAACCAGGAGAATATGCGCTTCTGAAGAATGTAGTAAACGACGCCGAAATAGAAGAGGAAGAAGAAGACCAGCAGGATTTTTTCAGTGAATTCTCGTTGTTCGTATTTCGATAGGAGCTTGTTGCCAGTCTGAAAACACGAAAAATGAGCTAAAAATCAATATTCTACGTGGATTTTGAGCCAAGTTATGAAGGGAAATAAGATTTGGGTCTGCTAATGTTGCAGAGAGACGCAGAGAAAGAGAGGGAGCGGTGGCCTGCTATTTATTCAAACATTAGCAGACCCATTCTCTCGTTTCTCTGCGTCTCGTTGGTCTGCTAATGTTTAGCGCAGGGTGCGCAAGGGTCTGCTAGCTATTTAGCAGACCCACGTGACGCAGAGTAACAGAGGGCACGCATGGGTCTGCTAATGCTCGCCGCAGAGAGCGCTAATTATTAGCAGACCACTTCTCTTGTTTCACAGCGCCTCGTTGGCCTGCTAATGTTGCCGCGTTGGCCTGCTAAATATTTAGCAGGCCTACGAGACGCAGAGAAGCAAGAGAATGGGTCTGCTAATGTTTGGCGCACGGGCGCATTGGCCTGCTAAATAGCTAGCAGACCAAGACCTACTAATGTTCATAATGGCCTACTAATGTTCAGCGCTCAACATTAGCAGACCCAAATCATCATATTTCCCTCATAACTCGGCTCAAAATCCACGTAGAATCTTGATTTTTGAGCATTTTTCGAGACCTACCATTATATGCCCTTTCTGATTATCATATTCCGCTTGTGTCTGCCCTAAAACCGAAGAGGAGTGTACCAGCGAGCTCATCGCTTGCTCTCCACTATCGACTTGCTGTGACATCCGCGCGACGAGGTCTTGAAGACGTGTGGCTCTCTGAATATCGGAATTTTGAGCTGAATCTCCTATGAATGTTGGGATTTCAAGCTAAATCGACGATCTACCTCTTCATGACTGGTTATTTTGATATTTCCCGTCGCCATCTTCCCATCGCGCGTCATCAACAACGATCGTCGCTCATCGGCGGCTACAAACTACACTTTCTTTAAATGAAAACTGAAATTTGCCACGTGGCGCGAACCTATATCTTTGCCAACGTCGTCTGCGCCCTCTTTCAGCTTTTTCTGAAGATGTACCATCTGTTTTTCGTGGCTCAACACGTGGATTTCAATGATTTTTCGATCGCTAAGCGAGGGAATCTGAAGAAAAATCGTTTTTTCTGGAAATTTCTATAAGTTTTACTTCTTTCGCCAACGTCTTCAGATGCGAAATTTTCGTCTGCATCGTTCGCAGAAGACGTTGCGCCTCCTTGACGTCGTTTTTCAGCTGTTTCGAGTCGTTCGATGAGTTTCCAATTTTCACAGCTTCCACTTTCTCCTTCGTTATCCCATATAACCGGTTGAGCTCGAGATGCGAGCTCTCGGCTTCCTCGATTTTCAGACGTGGATTTTTCAGCGTTTCAACCATCTGAATTCGCTTTTTTTTTGAAAAATCTTTAAAACATCAGTGAAGATAAATAATTTCAACCGGAAACCACCTAATTTCTTTTAAAATTGTAAAAAATTAAATTCAAATATATTATTTTTAAGAGTATTTTAAAGCCAATCAAAGAACAAAACAGGAGAAACAAATAGAACTAGAGTTACTACAAACTACAACAAGATGTGGAAAATGCTAGACATTGAAACCGGCTGCTCGCATGCACGCTTTGTGAGCCTCGATCAGTTTTCCGCAGTGCTCCTCTCCATTTTCAATGATACACACATCGCGAACCTGAAAAAAAGGTTGAAAAGTAGAAGAAATTTGGGTCTGCTTTGAAGAAATTTGGGTCTGCTAAATAATTAGCAGGCCAATTTCTCGAAAAAACGGTGAAAATTGCGAAAAAATGAGCTAAAAATCAAGATTCTACGTGGATCTTGAGCCAAGTTATGAGGGGATATGATTTGGGTCTGCTAGTGTTGCAGAGAGACGCAGAGAACGAAAGAGTGGGTCTGCTAGCTATTTAGCAGGCCACGAGACGCTGAGAAGCGAGACAGTTGGCTTGCTAATGTTTTTTTACTCTCTCGTTTCTCTGCGTCTCGTAGGCCTGGGAAATAGTTAGAAGACCCATTCACTCGCTTCTCTTCGTCTCTGCAACATTAGCAGACCCAAATTTTATTTCCCTCATAACTTGGCTCAAAACCTACGTAGAATCTGGATTTTCAGCTCATTTCTTCGCATTTTTTCAGACCTAGTGCCTGCTTAATAATTAGCAGACCCATTCCCTTCTCTGTGGGTCTGCTAAATAATTAGCAGAACAATTTTGCTTATTTTTCGTCTAAAAACCCACTCTTTTCGTTTCGGGACACGCACAGCACGGCTTCAACTTCTTCTCTTGCTGTTGTGGAGCATCTGATGACGTCTTCTGCTCCTGTGGTGACGGCATTTTATAGTCTAAATAATTATTGGTTTTTCTGGGTTCAAGTGAAGCAATTTATTTCTAAGACCCGTTCAGAACGAGATGAAGAAGATATTCAAAAACGAAATTCGTCAGACCATATAGAGAAAAACAATGGATGAGAAACACCGTCATTGTATTTCGTTGAAAAATATGAAAAAAGAAGAAGAGTATCGTCGAAAGCGAAAAAAAAAATATAAAGAATACATAAACGGGAGAGGTGAATTACGACTGATTTCTTGGGACGACGGTAACATTGTGATTTACCAGTTGATTGGTTGGAAGAAGAAGAAAAGGGATTAGCTGAAATGGATAATTTGTTAAGGCTGAACATAGAAGACCATTGAGAAGGGGTTTTTTTAGTTTTGGGGTGGGGAAAATCGGACACATTTTGGGCTTTAAAGGAACTTTTAGAATCACGGAAACGAAGCGAATAAATTAGGGAGAACGAATTAAGAGAAAATGTAGACGGTGGCACGGTTGAGATCCCAGTTGTTGCAGCTGAGCACGCTGATCGCCTCCTCCTCACGAACTCCCATGTCCTTGAGCTTGTCGACACGAGCCTGGTAGTCGGCGTTGACTGGCAAGGTGCCTTTTGCGAATTTCAGAGTCCAGTATTCAGCGGTGGCCTGGAAAGAAAGAAAAATTACAGGGATTTCAAATAGATGATTTTCTAAAAAATCAAAATGAGTACACCTTGAAAACCTGTGGCTTATCCATATACTGCTTAGCCACGACAGCGTCCTGTGGATCTTTTGGCTCGGCGGTGCACATCAACGCCTGAATGGAGAGTAGAACAGTGCGAAGGGTCAAGGAGGCAGCCCTAAAGAATTCAGAATTCATTAATGTATCTGGAAAAACAGTGGAACTACCATTGATCCTTGAGGATGTCGAGACAGATCACACCGGTCTGAGAGCTCACGTTTGGATGCCATATTTTCGTGGCGAACTTGACCTGGAAGATGGGAAAGGATTAGCAGACCGAAATAGGTTTTAGAGTAGTATAATTTAGGCTATGAGCAGGACCAAAAGGTTAATTAGCAGATAAAACGCCTGAAAATTGGCCTAAGAAACCCAGTTTCGGAGTTTTATTGACCAAATTTAAATGCACTTGTCTGATAGCTGCCCTATGATACTAACCGACGGTGGCGAGAAAGGATACTGATCCGGAATCTTGATGTCCAAATCGAACATTCCACCGGCGTATGGAGTATCTGGTGGTCCTCGGATGTGTCCCTAAAACAGAAAATTTGAAATTAAAGCTTTCTAGGGCTTTTTTACCTTGATCTCGGTGAGATTCTCATTCAAAATCTCGATCATTATTCCGGTTTCGCTGATCTCCGAGTTGGTAACGACCTCTTTACATTCTCGTTGCAGCCGGTTAAATGCGATGTTCGACATTTTTGTTTTCTTTTTTTCTGAAAAGATAGCGATAAAATCAGAGAGAAATGGCGGAAATCGAGAAAGTTCCGGAAAAATCGATAGCCAAGGTGAAAACTGGGGAAATTTGACAGGAAAAGAGCCGGAAATTATAGAATCGATGTCAGCGACATGAGAAAACGTATTTTCAGCTCTGAAAATCAAAGAAATCGCTTGTAAAATTCAAATTTGTCACCTAACAATCATCATTTCTCAATTTCGCAATTGCAACCTATTTTTCGCGAGCTCCATACTCAAGATAGGTTTTAAAACGCCCTCTTCCCCCTAGAGACCTAGTTTTTCAGCCATTTCAGCCTTATAAACCAGGAAAAAAGTGAAAAAAACACCATTCAAAAGGAAGAGGAATCTGACTCACGAGGCGGCAAGAACCGCCGTCACTAAACAACGCGCGGCGGGATAGCGGAGCATCGTTGTCACTCAATTTTGCGGAGAAGAAACCGGGTCTAACGCGTGATCAGGCACCCCCTAGTCATCGATTTTCGGATTGATCTGTACTCTTGATCGCTATATAAACCTTTTCATAATTGCATCATAGTCTTTAAATCTAGTTCTAGTCATGTTTTTAAGTATCGGAAAATGCGCAGTGAGAAATGAGGGAGAGACGCAGAGAAAAGTGGTCTGCTAATGGGGTTATTCATGATTTGTTTTTTAAATACAAAAAAAATACGAAAAAATACATGAAATACATTTTTTCGCATGCATTAATTTTTTTTGTTTAAAAAATACAAGAAAATACATTTTTTATGTCATGAATATTGTCGAATTAAAAAAAAGTGACACCTGAGAATTTGAAAAATTTTGCTTTTTTTTGAACTACGAAAAAGTGCGGCAAAAACGTAATATTTCAGAATTTCGGCTTGTTCGAGCTACTTTCGTGTTTAATTTTAGTTTTTTGCTTAAAAATAGATTCTAGAGATGCTAGCGATCATTTTCCTATTTTGCTTGTCTGAGAAAAAAAAGGTTAGAGAGTATTTTTTGCAGTCTGAATACGGTAGCGATATCGAAGCGGAGAGCCTAAATAGCACATATTAAGTGGAGACGCAGACACTATTTCTCTGCGTCTCACCCTTTTTTTTCTCAGACAAGCATAATACCAAGAAATCAAAATTTTGTTCAGAAAATCCCACTAAATTCCCATAAATAAATTTGTTATCTACAGTGTCCGTTTTCGCTCCGCCCCCTCGTAAATCGACACGAGCGCCGTCTCCGAGATTTTCAGGTGTCACTTTTTTTAATCCGACAATAAATAACCCCATAATTATTTAGCGCTCTCGCTTTCTCTGCGTCTCATGGGTCTGCTAATGTTTGAAACAATAGCAGACCCATTCTCCAAGTGTATTTTTGGCCTGCTAAATATCTATCAGGCCAACGCTCTCTTTCTCCATTGGCCTGCTAGGTATTTAGCAGACCCAAATTTCTTCAAAATTCACTTAGAAAAGTTAAAACAGCTCTTTTTCAGCGTTTTTTCTTCAAATTTTCGACTTTTTAAACCTATTTTATCAATTTTTCGCTCTTTCCAGATGTCGCGCACCACAAGATCAGCGGCGGCGAGCTCCTCCACCCAAAAAGAGGACTCAAACATGGAGATGATGTCTCCAGAAGGCTCCTCAAGCTCTCCATCAGCCCCCAACACCCCGGCCAACCCATTCAGCACAGATCGAAAAAAGGCGACGCATTTGAGATGTGAACGGCAGCGGCGGGAGGCTATTAATGTGAGAATTCTAGAAAAAAAAAACTGAATTTTAGGCAGAAAATTGATTTCAGAGTGGCTACAACGAGTTGAAGGATCTGATTCCGCAGACGACGACGTCGTTGGGATGTAAAACGACGAATGCGGCGATTTTGTTCAGGTAAGAATTGGGAAAATCGAGTGAAAACGCGAGCAAGTGGTCTGCTAAATATTTAGCAGGCCAATCAGAGACGCAGAGAAGCGAGAAAAGTGGTCTGCTAATGTTTCGCGCCGAGGGTGCATTGACCTGCTAATTATTTAGCAAACCCATTGGCCTGCTAATGTTGTCTCGTGCTATTGAGAGACGCAGAGAAAGAGCGCATTGGTCTGCTAATGTTTGACGCAGAGAGAAACATTTAATAGCAAACCATTTCTCTCGCTTCTCTGCGTCTCGTTGGCCTGCTAATTATTTAGCAGGCCAACACTCTCTCACCCTGCGTCTCTATGCAACATTAGCAGACCCAAATCATTTCCCCTCATAACTTGGCTCAAAATCCACGTAGAATCTTGATTTTTAGCTCATTTTCTTGCATTTTTCGCCATTTTTCAGAGCCTGCGACTTCATGGGCCAACTAAAAACCGACATCTCCGACGCCGACAAACAGCTACAAATACTAAACGCCCAGGCGTCGGCTTTGGAGATGATTGCTTCGGAATACGAACAAATGGCGTCGTCGGTTCCCGACTCTGGCCAATCCACGATTCAAGTGAAGATGTTGCAACTCTTATTGGACGATTGTTTCTCTACATTCTCAAATCAAGTCGATTTTACCACATATGCCACTATTACACGGACCCTTTTGTCTTGGGTGGAGAGTTTGGCGCCAAACGCGGAACCATTCAAATCCACGGCTGGCAAAATGGTCACCATGCCTTTTACATCGCCATAACTTCTTCTTTTTTTTTTGAAAATTTGAATTATAATAAAATTTATGTACATAGTTTTATAATAAAATTTATGTACATAGTTTTTAGGAAATCTCTGTAATCATTGAGAAGCCGGGAAGCCAGTAGAGTTGGGCGTAGTATTTGGGAAAAAGCTCGTCGTCGGACCAGGCTTTGATGATTTCAGAGGTGTGGATTATGATGGGGATCTGGAATAAGTTTTTTTTTGAATTTTTTTTTGAACAAAAAAATTCAACTTACAAATTTCGGAATCGGGTGAGCATCCACCCAAATCTCAGTATCAAAAACCACAAGCAGCGGGCGGCTCAAAGACTTCCTTGTCTTTTTTAATTGCACTTTGCATTGTTTTAAATTTTCCAGAATTTGCGGAACGTCACATCTAACGTCTTCCTCTGAATTCACGTCTTCTAAAGTCACCAGAAGACGGTTTTGCACGTCTTCTGAAAGATTCTGATCCACGTGGATTTGTTGAGAGCCACTGGACGTTTTTAGGGAGGCTAGCTTAATAGAAGTACAGTATTTGGGATGGCCGTGGAGATAGGAACCTGGAAGTTTCTGGAAATTATTGAAAAAAGAAAAACCACTGACCAATTGAAAATGGGGAAATTGCAATTAAATTAGATCTGAACTTTTTTAATTCCACCAAAAATTTTTCGTCAGAAACCACGACTGTATAGCGGGTGGACCACCAGAAAGAGCTCAGTGGGCCATATTTGGTGTTTAGGAAGCCTACAAGTTCTCGGAGATTTGATGTGGTTCTGAAAAATAGAAAATTTTCAAAATGGTGCAATCCTGATTAAAAAAGGTATCACGATCTGAAATGGCATGAAAAAGACTATTTCCGAAAAATCAAAATTTTGAAAAAAATTTTTTCAATTTTTTGGAATTTTTTTTTGGAAAATTTCAAAATCATATAATCCTGATAAAAATCAATATCACGACCTGAAATGGCATAGAAATCAATGTTCTAAAAAAATTTTTAAAAAAATAAGTTGAAAAACTTTATTTTTTCGAAAAAACCAACTTTTTGATTTCCTCGAAATTTCCTTTAAACTCAAAATCCACTTTTTCTCCTGGCATTGCTACTAATTCTGGAATCTCCTCAGCCGTTGAAACATTCAATTTCATACCCGGTATAGTGGTATAGTCGAATGGTTTTGGCTGAAAATGAAAATTTCAGCTAAAAAAAAATGTTTGGGTGCCAAACCTTCGGTAGACGATTCCAAATTGCTAAAAAGGCGAGAAATCCGGCGAAATTTAGGACAAAGTATAGAATAACCAGTAGCATTTTCTATTTATTGATTTTTAGCAGAAGGCAATTTTCTTATCTTTTTTTCTGACCATAAATATTTATGATTTGGTCATATATGATAAGAAAAATTGTAGTTTGTTGGGAAATTTGAGAAAACTAGAGGAATCTAGAAAAATCCGAAAATTCCGAAAAATGTTTTTTTGAAAATCCTAAAATTTCAAAAAATAGATTTTTTTAATTTTCAATTTTTTGGGATTTTTTTTCAGAATAGTGATTTTCAAGCAATTTCAAATCGTGTCATCAATTTTTATCAGAATTGGACCATTTTGAGAAATGTTTCGAAAAAAAATCCGGAAATAAATTTTTTTTTCAAATTTTCGATTTTTTGAAAAATTTCTCGAATCTCGATTTTCAGGGCATTTCAGATCGTGATATCAATTTTTATCAGGATTGGACCATTTTGAAAAATGTTTCGAAAAAAATCCTGAGATTTTCCAAAAAAAAATTTTTTTTCAAATTTTAGATTTTTTTGAAATTTTCTTTCAGAATATAGATTTTTTTTTCAGATCGTGATATCAATTTTCATCAGAATTAGATCATTTTGAAAATTTTCTATTTTTCAGAACCACATCAAATCTCCGAGACCTTTTAGACTTCCTAAACACCAAATATGGCCCACTGAGCTCTTTCTGGTGGTCCACCCGCTATACAGTCGTGGTTTCTGACGAAAAATTTTTGGTGGAATTAAAAAAGTTCAGATCTAATTTAATTGCAATTTCCCCATTTCCAAAAAATGTTCCTTTAATTTTCGACCTCTCTGATGACGTCTAAAACATTACTGGATCGTAGTCCAAAACATGCCACCTCATCGCCGCCATGTCCTCTCGTCTCTAAATTCAATAAAAATCGAAGACCCTATTCAAAATTATGTGCTCTTTTTTACGAAAAAAAAGGGAGAAGAAGAGAAATTGAGGAAGTCAAGTGGTCGATTCTTCATTTTTCTTCATTTTTTCATCCATTTAGTTCGGGTGGTCAAAGATTTCCGTTTCTGATTTGTTCTGGTAAAATCTTACTATAAGTCATCGAAATTGGAATTTTTGATCTACTAACAATAAAAAATCGGTTCTTAAGAATCTTCTCGATTATAGCTTTACAGTCTCAAGGGAGCTACTGATAGCATTGCTTGTTTGTTTTCCATTTTCTAGATATTTGGTCCAGTTGATGCTTATTATATTTTTTATCATTTTGTAGCTCTTCTCAAGCTCTACAGTTTGCAGTTTGAATTTTTTAAAAATTCCGTTTTTGAAAGAAGTTATTATTCTTCTAAATTGACTAATCGAAACAACTGACCTCACAACTTGTCCTCGAGGTGATACTATGTTTAACCTACTAGTATCTACAACGTGATTACTGTATGCTTATCATGTTTTATATCATTTTGTAGATCTTTTTTGATTCTACAATTTGCAATGTGAATTTTTGAAAAATATTAATATTGAAGAATGTTATGGTCTTTCTAATCTAGCTGACTGTTCGAAACAACTGACCTCCAGGGAAACTATGCGATCCTCAATAAGATTTTATTGATTTTCCCTCTTTTTCGGAAAAATATTGTCATGTTATATATCATTTTGTAGCTCTTTTTGCCTTCTACAATATGTATTTTTAGTTTTTTTTAAATTCTGATTTTGAAAAAACTTATGTTACTTCTCATCTTACTGACCTTACACCAACTCCTCGCGCTGATCCTTATTTTTGTCTTTAGTTTGACCGGTTTATATTAGTAATGAATAGTTTAATGTTTATTATGCTTTATTATATTTTGTAGTTCTTTTCAAGTTCTACAAACCACAATTTAAACTTTGGCGAAATTCCAAGTTTGAAGGAAGTTATGAGTAATACAAACTGGATATAATATTTCAGAAAATTTTAGAAAATATGTTAATACTGTAGTTTAGATCAAGCTTGAATAAAAACAAACATAGCTAACTTTTACATCACTTTGTAGCTCTTTTTGAGCTCTACCTTTTCCAAATTTGATTTTTTGAAAATGTCAATTCTGAGTAGAACTATGAGCAATTGAAAATTTTGATTGCTAACTAATCCCTGCCATTTCTCCTAGACAGCTACTACGTAATGGTCCATCGGGATCTAAAAGAATTTTTTTCAATAACAAAAATTTCATATTCTGATTATAATGAGCTCATTTTGATTGTGTTATGCTCAATTTGGTAAAAGATCTTTTTCAAAAGATTCTTTTTTCTGAAAAAAATCGAAAAAATTAACTTTTCTGAATTTCCAAAACGCGCCAACGGCACGCCAGCCATATTTAAAAATGTATAGTTTAATCCAGGAAATGTGTCCTTTTCCCCCAAAAATGTTTTTCTCGCTCGACAATAAAAAATCATTGATGTGGAAATTGAAAAAAAAATTTTAAGGAATTCAAAATTCTGAAGACGTCGAGTCTGAAGAAGTGTTGAAAAAAGAGACACTATGAGGGTGAAAAATAGAACCAAAAGTCAATTCGGAAGAAAATTGTTGAACCTTTTTTAAACAATTTTTTTGGAATTTGAAAGTTTTTAATATTTCTGAAAATTTTCGAAAAATGAAAAAAAATACTTTTCCCTGAAAATCGCGAAAATCAAAACTCCTGAAACCACCTTCAAGATTATTCAATTTGACTGAAAATTTCAGAGAATATTAAACTTAATAAGAACTTCATTTTTGTAGTAGACAACGTTTTTCTGGCTACCGTAGTTATTGAGGTATGCGCCTTTAATGTTGACCCGCCTCCCGTCAGGCGCGCGCCAGTGAATGAGAAGGCGCATATCTCAAAAACTACGCTAGCTAGAAAAACGTGATCAACTACAAAAATGCAGCTCTTGTAGTGTTTAGTATTGCCTGACATTTTCAGACAAATCTTTACAAATTAAAAACTTGAAATTTTTGTCCAAAAAAAAAAACGAAAACAATTTTTTCCAATTTTTCCGATTTTCAACCATTTTTTTTTTAAAATTGCTCAGCATCATAAAAGAAATCATAAGACATCTTCCTCCTACTCATTTTTTTCGAGTAGAGTAAACATTTTTTTTTTGAAAAATTCAATTTTTTCTCGTTTTTTTTTCAACGGAGCACAAATCGAGTGTGTGGATGGGGAGCACTTTCTAATCAGAAGAAGTGCTCACTTCTTCAGAAAAAAGAAGAAGACGATTTTGGATTCTCCTACTACTACAATTCTTCATTTTCTTCGAATTCTTCACATTTTTTTGTTTGAGATTCTAGAAAGTTTGATTTTTCGAAAATTTAAAAAATTTTGAGAATTTAGAACTCTACTCTATCTAGTAATAAGATTCTGAACAATTTTAAAAATTCAAAAAAAAAGTATTATGAAAATTTTTGAAATTCCAGGAAATCCTGATTTGGCTCTACTACCGGATTTCCGGGAACAAAAAAGAGGAACACCCAATACACAGAAAAATTAATAAAAAGAAAAAAAAAATGATTTCCAGACTTCCTTATTGATATCTTCTTCTTTTTTCTAGAAGAAAAAGATTCTAGCATATTCTGAAATTTTCTAGAAAATTCGGAATTTCGTGAATTTTTCGACGAATTCCTAGATGTTCTATAATTTCGAAAATTTGAGATTTTTGAAATTTTTTGAAATCCTGGATTTTTCGGAACTTTCTTTTTTTCCATATTTTGCTCCTTTTTAAATTTTTTTAAATATTTTTCTGATTTTTGACTACTGACGTCCTTAAAAATTTCTCTAAAACCTCAAAAACCTTTTTCCTCCTCTTCTTCTTTTCACGTCTTCTACTTCTTCTTCTTTGTCTTCTTGAAGTCCATTTGATCTTGATTTACGACCTGAGTTAGAGTTTTTGGGGAAAAAGATGAAACAAAAAATTTCGAAAAAAAATTTTTTTTTCGGAATTTTTTGTTCTTCCTGTTCTTCCTTTGATGGGAACGATGTTCTGGAATTTTAGATTTTTTAAATTATTTTTGTTACTATGACTCACAATTTTTTGGAAAAACGCATTTTCCAGGAAAAGGACTTATACAATTTTTTTTTATGGACCATAATTCTTTTTGAGAAAATTGGACAAAAATTTTTGGCCCTTTTTTGAAGTTAAAAATTTTGGGATTTTCGAATTTTCCTAAAATTCGAATTTTTTTTTGAAATTCCAATCATTTGAATTTAAAAACTTTCCAGATTTTCCCGATTTTCAGTTTTTGAATTTCCAAATTTCCCAAAAATTTAAAGTTTCGAGGTTCTGGAATTTTTTAATTTTTCCGAATTTCTAACTTTTCTTGAATATCAATTTTCTATGTTTTCCAGGGTTTCAGAATTGTTTTTGGAACTTTTGGACTTTTTTTTTTGATATTTCTGGAATTTTCTAATTTTTTAGATTTTCCAAACTTTCGAAATTTCCAATTTTTTGAATTCTGGACTATTTTAGTTACTATTTTAGTTGTCCTGGATTTTCCAAAGTTTCAGATTTTCCCACTTTCAGATTTTACCAAAAAAGCCTGAAATTTCAGAAACCTGATTCTCTTTTCTGGATTTCTTGTACTTTCTCCTCGTTTTCCAAAATTTTGAGTTTCTCAATTTTCTAAACTTTTTGAAGATCTGGAATTTCGATTTTCAGAATTTCCAATTTCTCGAAAATACCTAGTTTTCAATTTTTCTGAATTGATAATCCTGGATTTAACGACTTTTTTGATTTTTCTGATTTTCCAGAATCATTACCATTACTAATAACATTCACCAGATTCTGTATGTGCGTATGTATGTAGCACACCTTATCACCCATTCAAAGGTAACCGATCAAGCTGAAACCTGGACAGATAGATCAGAATTGTGTCTTAGTTGATGCCCGAACTTTTGGTTTTTCGAAATTTTGATTTGGAAGTCTTCTGGAGACGTTCCTTGGTTTCACCTGTCAGTAAAGGGTGGATGGTGGAGGGCAACCGGAGGCCAGGAGGTTTAGCTCCGAAGTGGCCTAAACCGACTGGTTCTTTAAAAAATAAAAGTTTCAAATTCAGATTTTCAGGATTTCAGAATTTTCTGGAATTGAAAAATCTAGTCATTTTCAGCGTGTAGTGTAGACCAACCAAATCTGTCATCGCCCAAAAAAAAAAACAAAAGAAATTTATTTTTTGTTGTGTTCCAACAGAGAGTCAGAGCATTTTTTTTTCGGGGGGGGGGGGGGGGGGGGGGGAGTGGAGGTCCTCTGAAAGGAGGAGAAGGGATATGAACAATTTGTATGGTGTCTAGTAGTGAATACACAGATACACAAACACAATGAGAAGACACATACAAGGAGCTCTTTCTTTTCTCTCAGATTCACTTATTTCGTTCGCCTCCTCCTCTATCTTGTGTTCGATTAGCTTGGGGACCTCGATTTCGTTAATTTTTGGGGCTATTTTTATACTCTTTATTTTGAAATTCATAAATTCAAACTCCAAAATTTGAGTCCAGCATTCTAAGACTTTTAAAATAAGTGTAAACATGCCAAGGAACTTTCTAGCCTGACAAATCTCAGGGTTCCCTCTTTCAAAGCGGTATATCTCAAAAACCAAGAATTCTAGAAAAAAGTTGTTAACTACAAAAATGTAGAGCCTTTAATTTTACACTAGTTTCTTTTTTCAAAATTAGGCTAGCTTTAAAACTAACCGAGTTACAGCCCTTGTTCCAAGCAAGGAGACGCAGAGAAGCGAGAGCGTTCTCGTTTCTCTGCGTCTCCCTCTTCTCCCTCTTTAAGGGGCTATATCTCGCGAACCGTTAGAGCTAGAGAAAAAGTTTCTGGAGAAAAAGTGTTTAGAATTGAATTTCACATCTAGAAGTATAAAGTTTTAAAAAATTTCAAAAAAATTGTTTTAAATTTTTTTCAGAGTTTTGGAAAAATAGATTTTTCGACACAGTATATTTTATTTTACAGGTGTAAAAATGACATTTTGTCTTACTCACTGCTTCAAGGCACTTTCTAACTCTATTTGTTCCCTAGCAGAGACGCAGACAGCGAGAATCACTCGTTTCTCTGCGTCTCCCACTCCCCTCTCTCTCGCCTCGCACCGTAACAGCGCGCGCTAACTTTAAAGGTGCATATCTCAAAAACTAGAAACGCTAGAAAAAAGCTGTTAACTACAAAAACGTAGAACTTTAAATTTCACACAACTTTATTGTTTGAAAATTTTGCTAGCTTAAAAACTAGCTGAGTTACAGGCTAGGTTAGAGGCGCAGAGCGCTCTCGTTTCTCTGCGTCTCTTTGAGGGGTGATATCTCCCGAACCGTTTGAGCTAGAAAAACGGTTCCAATTGGAAAAATGTTGAAAATTTTATGCTCTGCTGAATGAACTTACTATTAGTTGCCATGTTTTTCTCTTATTTTTATTTACACTAGTATCTATATGTGTCATCATAATCAGAATAGGCCCTCCTATTTTCTCATTTTTTTGGCCGGAAAATGAGTGTCTAGAGAATGAACGGATATCCCCCATCTGAAATCTGATTATTAGATTTTTTGTTATGTCTTCTCTCATTCATTTTTTTTCTCTTCCGCTTTTTTCTTCTTTTTTCGACCCAAAAATTCTGAAAATCAATTTTTTCAAATTTTCAAATTTTCAAAACTTTCTAGTTGCTGTCTGATCCGATTAGAAAGAGGGGTCTTGACATTTTCTTCCATCTGCTTTGTTTTTCGGTTTTTTAAAGAAAAATTTATTAAAAAGAGAAATTTCCGGAAAACCCAAAAGAGCTAGAAAAAAGTTGTAGTTACTCCTCCCTTTGCAAACGATGAGTTGCAGAGCGCTCCCGTTTTTCTGTGTGGCCACTTTAAAGGCGCATATCTCAAACAATAGGAAAGCTAGAAAAAAGTGGAAAACCACAAAAATGTAAAGCATAAAATTTTCCATATTTTCCTTTTTTCAAAATTCATCTAGCTTTAAAACTAACCGAGTTACACCCCTTTTTCGGAAAGAGAGACGCGAAGAAGCGAGAGTGCTCTCGTTTCTCTGCGTCTCCTCCATTACCTCTAGTTAGAGGGTTATATCTCAGGAACTGTTAGAGCTAGAAGAAATATTCTAAGAAAATTTGAACTCTGTTCTCTGTATGCTTCAAAATGAATATGAACGCCCTAAGTATAAGAAATTTCATTTAAAAGAGACTACCTTCCTTTAAAGGCGCATACCTCTAAAACTAAGAAAGCTAGAAAAAAGTTGTAAACTACAAAAATGTGTAAAATTTTATTATCTTAATTTTATTTGTTAACATTATTTTCCTAGCTTTTACAATTTTTAAGATATGACGCCTAGAAGAAGAAATACCATTTTTTCACAAATTCAGCTAACCCCTTTGGAAAATCTTTGGAAAATCCAGGAAATGTCTGATCCCAATTCTTGAGCCTTATTTTTGGAGTTTGATCTTTGTTCATTTTGTATGAGCGTCATTCGGAAAACTCCAAAATTCATTTTTTGAATGAATCACTAAAATTTTTCTGTTATTTTTGATCCATTTCTATCCGTTTTGGCTCCGCCCACTTTTTCCAGTTATCCAGATCATTTTATTTTTTGCTTTGTCATTTTGTACCTCATCTTATATATAGTACTTATGTTTTTGGAATTTTTGAAATATTTTTTTTCAAAATTCTAAAATTTAGATTTTTCCAGAAAATGAACAAAAATGATTACATTATCCTGGCACAAACTCTAAACACTATTTGCTATGTGATCACAATTGCAGTGGGAATCGGAGGCAACTTTTGGGTTTCTTGGAAGGTGAGCAATCGTTTTTATTCAAAAATTGTATTTTTGTGATTTTTGGAATCCTAAAAAGTGGAAATGTTAGATTTTAAAGGTTTTGATAAGTTTTTAAACCTGGAAAACCAGATTTTACTGTTTATTTTGACCTATAACATCGGTTTTTGCAAATTGAAGATATGGAATTGTTGAGAGAAATGAAGAAAAAACGGGCATAGTTAGGTTTTTCGGAGATTTTTGAGTTTTGAAGGACAAAAAATACACTAAAACCAATCGATTTTTTGAAATAAATGAAAAAATCAAGCGTGGGACTCTTGAAAACCTAAAAAAAGCCTCAAAAATGCATTAAAACTCCCAAAAATCGAGCTTTTTCAAAATTTTGGTCAGATGGCCTAGTGGGTTTTTGGGTATGACAGTTTAAGAATCTCAACACCAGGGTTCGATTCCACCCGGTGGCAAACCTTTTTTGCTTCAGTGTAGAGCATAGCTTAGTGGTTCTGGAAGGTTCTGGATGCTCGATTCATATGTTTTCGAATTTTTGGAAAAAAATTTGATCCTAATAACCTCAAATTTCAGAATTTTCACATTCCAAGAGTCTAGAACCTCCTAGAACCCCTAAACCATGCTCTACACAAAACCAAAAAGACTTTGCCACCGGGTGGAATCGAACCCGGGAGTTGAGAATAGTTAATTTTCACACCCAAAAACCCACTAGGCCACCCGAGCAAATTTTCGAAAAATTTCGATTTTTACTGGTTTTTCATGGATTTTCAGGGGTTTTAAATGTTTTCAACGGTCCCAGACTCAATTTCGCGTTTTTTTGTTCAATATCAAACGGTTTTAATGTATTTTGCTGCTTTAAAACTTAAAAACTACAGTCTGAGCCATCTTGAAGCGTTAAGTGTCAAAATGCTTCATTTTTCCAATTTTTTTTCGGTTTCAAGGGTATTAAAGACGTAATTTTTGGTTTTCAGGTCGGTGTAGTGGTTATGTTCGACAAAACTACAGTACCCCGCAAAGTGGTCTCTCTGATTCTGTTCATTTGCATTGCTGACCTATTCGTCCTGTCACATCTGATTCTATATGTACATTTTCAATTTTATCAGCAGTGGATTTTTGGGTCAATTGTTTGCAAGGTACGGATAACCCAAGAACAAAAATAATCCAAAATCCCTATATTTTTTAGTCATTTTACATCATCGAAGTAGTCAACAAGCTCGTCATCCCGCTCGCCCTCCTTTTAATCAGTCGAGAATCCTACGAATCCGTCAAAATGACGTCACACAAGTGCTCGAAAAAGGGATTGGCACCGTGGACGATTCTGTTCCGGTTGTATGCGGGAATGGCGTTTTGTGCAGTGGTCATGTTGGTGGTGAGTGTTTTTTGAAAATATCTCAAAAACTAGAGAAGCTAGAAGAACGTTGTTAATCACAAAAATGTAAAACACAAAATTTCACACAATTTCCTTTTTTCAAAATGAATCTAGCTTCAAAACTACTCGAGTTACGCCCATTTTTCAATATGAGAGACGCAGAGAAGCAAGAGCGCTCTCGTTTCTCTGCGTCTCTCCCTTGCTGGCGCGCAGCTGCTACTTTAAAGGCGCATAACTCCACTCAAAATTGAGGAATCTCCAAGTTTTAAAAACTTGAATTGTGTAGCTTTTCAAGGGCTACAAAATGTTGTAAAACTTGAAATGGCTGTAATTTGGGATTCAAGAGAAAATGTGGTATTTCCAAAAGTCGCCTAAAGTTGTTTCAAATCGCTGTATCTCAGCTCCTAGGCAGACAATCATGAAACTTTTTATTGTGTTTTCAACACTTTCAGCCACTTTTTGACTTTTAAAGGCTCCATTAACACAATGAGAGACGCAGACAACGAGACTATCTTGCTTCTCTGCGTCTCCTTCCCCTACTAGGAGCACGCGCTAAGTTTAAAGGCGCATACCTCTAAAACTAAGAAAGCTAGAAAAAAGTTGTAAACTACAAAAATGTGTGAAATTTTATTATCTTAATTTTATTTGTTAACATTGTTTTTCTAGCTTTTACGATTTTTAAAATATGACGCCTAGAAGAAGAAATACCATTTTTCACAAATTCAGCTAACCCCAAACTTTGAAGGGTTATATCTCAAAAACCGTTATAGCTAGAAAAGAATTTCCAACTGGAAAAAATATCCTGAATTTTATATTTTATAATTTTTCATATTTAAATCCTAAAAAATTCCAGATCTCGGTGCTCATTTTCGCCGACACCCGAAGGTATAAGATTCCAAGGAAGGGAGTGCTTAATGAAGTGACCGTTTGCAGTTTTCATCCGCCACATCCCTACGGTAATTTTTTTTTAAGATGAAAAAAATTCAAAAGTATAAAAAAGTGAAAGTTTTTACCTCGAATAACTTGAAAAAAAAGAAATTTTCAAAAAAAAATTCTTTTTTTGGAAAAAATTTTTTCAACAAAATTTCAAAATTTTCAGCCACCATCTTCAATGTACTGGCGTTCATCTTTGGGTATGTTCTCACAAGTGCTGCCTACGTGTATTTCTATCTGAGAGTTCCGATAATTCTGAAAAGACGATATTCGTCCATCAGAACTACTTCGAGTGAGTCATTTTTCCTTTTTTCAGAATTTTTGCATTTTTCTCAAAATCTAAAAATCCGAGAAAAGTTTTGTTTACTACAAATTTGTAGAGCACAAAATGCTAGATATTTCAGTTTTTTCAAAATTGATCTAGCTTCAAAACTAGCCGAGTTACACCCCTTTTTGTAATGTGAGAGACGCAGAGCGCTCTCGTTTCTCTGCGTCTCTCACTCCTCCAACTTTGAAGGCTTATATTTCGCGCGCCGTTAGAGCTAGAAAAAATGTTCCAACAGAAAAAATGTTTAAAATTAAATTTTACATCGGAGAGTATAAAAATTCAGAAAATTCCAAAAAAAAATTTTTTTTCAAAAAAAATTTTTTTTTTCAAAAACTTTCAAAACTCCAGGCAGTTCCAACCGTATCAACTGCACATCAATTCTGCGCATTCGTCGTACTGTAACTGCATTTGTCATTGTGTACCTAGTCTGTTGGACTCCTTACTGGTGCCTTTTTTGGCTCCTTTCCTTTTTCCCAATCGCCAATAACTGGATGGTTGTGGTCTCTACGTTTACCCACCTGCTACCGTATATTTCGTGCACCGCGTATCCGGTGATTCTAACAGCAATCAATAAGGGAATTCGAAGTGCACATTCGACAATTATGACTAGTCAGAGAAAGAAGTTGATGACGATTCGAGCTGGGGCTTATCAGGTAACTTTGAAACGAAATATCTCAAAAACCAAGCTAGGAGAATATTTATAACTACCAAAATGTAGAACATAAAATTTTACACAACTTCCTCTTTCCAAAATTCATCTAGCTCTTAAATTAGCCGAGTTACCCCTTTTTGCAAGTCAGAGAGGCGAGAGCGCTCTCGTTTCTCTGCGTCTCCCCCCTCCCTCTCCCTAGTGATGGAGGGCGTGCTTTCCTGGCTTAATTTTAAAACGTTATATCTCAAAAACTAAAACAGCTACTAAATTATTTACAACTACAAAGATGTGTAAAATTTAATGCTTTACAATTTTGTAGTTAAAACAATTTTGCTAGCTATTCTAGTTTTGGAGATACAGCTTGTCAAAAAAGGTAAACTCTTTTTCTCACTATTTTGAGTTTATTTCAAGGACGGTAGGAGCTACAAAAATGGTCCCAACTAGAAAAACGCGCCAAATTACAATCTTAAGCCAAAAAACTTTCAGATGATAACCGCACAACTTGGATTTGTGCAAACGTGGCTGCGAGACGATCAGAATGGCGGCACACTAGCTCCAAGTCTGATTAGTCCCAGATGGAGCTCTTCTGGAAGTGTTGGAATTTCGAAAATCCACGTGTCAAGTGTAGATGTCGAAGAGGATGAGGAGCCACCGACGACTCAGATCTTTTTGTAGTAGATCAAAACTTTTTTGTCTTTTTCGTCATATTTTTTAAGGCATCTCATGTTTTCGGGTCGTTTTTAAAGCTGAAATAAACGTTTTTTTTCAAATCTTCGTGAAAATCGATATTTCTGAAACTATAAAACATCAAGTTAGCTCAAAAATGTGCTCTGGAACCCCTAAAAACCTTTAAAACTGCTAGAATCCCTTAAAAACCACGAAAATCAACGTTTCAAAAAAATTCGGTCAGATGGTTCAGGTGAGTTTGGAATTTTTAATTGGAAAAATCGATATTTTTGAGAAAAATAACCTTAAAAATTGTTTAAAATCTATGAAACCTTCAAAAATTGATAAAAATCTATGTTTTTCAAAAATTTGGTCAGATGGCCTAGTGGATTTTTGGGTATGAGAATTTAAGAATCTCAACACCAGGGTTCGATTCCTTTCGGTGCCAAATTATTTTTGCTTTTGTGTAGAGGTTCTAGAAGCTTCTAGGCACTTGGAATACCGAAAATCTTGAAATTTGAACTCTCAAAAACTTTAGTTTTAGCAATTTTTCGAAAATCGAAATTTTTTGAATTTTTCGCTTTTTTCCCAAATCTGAAAGTCTGAAAAAGGCATCCAGAAGCTCCTTAAACGACTGAATTTTGCTCTACACAAAAGCAAAAAAAGTTTGGCGCCGAGTGGAATCGAACCCTGGTGTTGAGATTCTGAATTTTTCATGTCCAAAAATCCACTGAGCCATCTGACCAAAATTTGGAAAAGAGGGTTTTACATGGTTTTTTACAAACTTTTAACGGTTATATAGGTTTTCAGGCACGTAAAATATGATTTTTCAACTTTTAAACCCCCATTTTACAGTCCGGAATGCGAAATTTGCGCCATGGAGTACAGCAAAGAGAATGTCCCAAAAATTTTGACGGAATGCGGGCATTCGATATGTTCTAATTGTGTGGAACAGTTGGCAAGCAGATATATTAATTGGTATTTGTTATGTCCATTTTGTAAGACACCAACTATTCTAGGCTAATTAGGGGTAATTAATTAATTGATTAATCTTTTTCAGGCAATTTCGACAGACTGGTTATCAATTGTGCACTAATGAATATTGTAAAGGATATTGCAAAATTAAGAGGTCCGGAGCCGGAGCCAGAAGAAGCTCCTGAAAAATCCCATCAAGAAAATAACTAATTAATTAATTGCCCAATTAACTATTTTTTAATTGCTAAGAACACAATAAAACAAGGAAAAAAGTTCACAGAATACCCATTCCTTATCATCTCCCATCGTTTTTTTGGCGGAAAAAAGAGACGGCGAGAGAGTACGCAACTCGAGGAGACGCAGAGAAACGCATCGTTATCAGCTACACTACTCTGTTGCGCGGTCATCGTCTTTTTCTTCTTATTTTGTTGATCACACCATTTTTTATTTTGTTTAGCACTAAATTTTAAGTTTTGAGTACTTTTTTTTTGGATTGAGAGATGAGTAGAATGGGGAAATTGGGTGAGTTTGGAAATTTTAATTTGAAAAATCGATATTTTCGATAAGAATAATTTGAAAAATCAGCTGTGGAACCCTTAAAAACCTATAAAATCTTCAAAAATCCATGAAAATCGAGGTTTTTCCAAAAATTTGCTCAAATGGCTCAGTGGATTTTTGAGCATGAAAATTTAGGAATCCCAACACCAGGGTTCGATTCCACTAGATCCCAAACTTTTTTTGCTTCTGTGAAAAGCAAAAATCAATTGTTCTAGAAGCGTCCAGACGTCTTTTTTCAGATTTTCCGAATTTTTTTTGAAAAATTCAAAAATTTTCGATTTCCAGAAAGTTCCTAAAACTAAAGTTTTTGAGTCTAAAATTTCAAAAACCATCTCTGGAACCCTTGAAAACCTCAAAAATCTCCAAAAAACCATAAAAATCGAGGTTTTTCATAATTTTGCTCAAATGGCGCAGTGGATTTTTGGGCATGAAAATTTAGGAATCTCAACACCGGGGTTCGATTCCACTTGGCGTCAAACTCTTTTTGCTTTTTCGTAGAGCATGATTTAGGGGTTCTAGACGGTTCCAGAAGCTCGAATTATGATTTTTGGAATTTTTGAAAAAAAAAAATGAAAAAATCCAAAATTTCGATTTTTGAAAACTTTTCGAAAAATAGTCGGAAATGACGTTTTCTGATAAAATGAGTATGAAAATCAGCTCTGAAATCCTTTAAAAGCTATAAAACCACTGAAAATTCATGAAAATCGCGATTTTTTAAAAATTTGGTCAAATGGCCTAGTGGGGTTTTGGACATGAAAATTTAGGAATCTCAACACCTGGGTTCAATTCCACCTGGTTCCAAACTTCGTTTGATTTTGCTTAGAGCATGAATTTAAGGTTCTAGAAGGTTCCAGAAGCTCGAATTATGATTTTTCGAATTTTTGAAAAAAAAATAATTTCGAAAAAAATCTTTTTTTTCGAAAATTTTTCTTCTGAAATTTGAAATTATTCAAACAGCCAATTAACCCCTCCTCACCTCCGAATTGAGTATTTTTTTTAGATTCTCCACCTTCTACACGCTGTCTCATCTGCTCGGCTCAAGCGACCGGATTCCATTTTGAGGCTCAGTCATGCTCGGCGTGCGCCGCGTTTTTTCGACGAACCGTTGCACTGACAAAGACTTTTAAGTGTATCACAGGCAAAGATGATTGTGCAGTACACTACAGTAAGTTAATTAGAGGTAATTAGGAGGAGTTCCAGTTTGAATTTTCGGAAAAACTCAAACGGGAAGAGAGATACATAGGAAAGAAGGGTTGGGTGTCTTTAAAGCGTTATATCTCAAAAACTAATAAAGCTATTTAACAATTTCAAATTACAAAAATGTAGATCACAAAATTTTACGTATTTTTCTGTTTTTAAAACTTCTCTAGCTTCAAAACTAGCCAAGTTACACATGTTTTTGCAAGCGAGGAGGCGAGAGCGCTCTCGTTTCTCTGCGTCCCACTCCCCCTCTCTCTCTCGCGCTCGCGAGCTCCCGCGTTTTGGTGGCCAATTTTAAAAGGATTATACCTCAAAAACTATGATAGCTAGAAAAAAGTTGCTAACTAATAAAATGTGTAAAATTTTATGTTTTACAAGTTTGTAGTTTACAAAATTTGGCTAGCATGCCTTGTTTTAGATATACAGCTTTTCAAAGACATTTGGTTCTATTTTCACTAATTTCCATAAATTTCAAATAGCAATGAAGTTTTTTTTAAATTTCAAGCTACGAAAATGAAGAGCACAAAATTCTACACATTTTCATTTTTTCAAAAGTGTTCTAGCTTCAAAACTAGCCGAGTTACACCCCTTTTTTCAAGCGAGGCGGCGAGAGCGCTCTCGTTTCTCTGCGTCTCCCTTGTCCTCTCTCCCTCCCCATTGGAGCGGAGGCCTCAACTTCAAAGCGTTATATCTCAAAAAATATAATAGCTAGAAAAAAGTTGCTAACTAATAAAATGTGTAGCATTTTATGTTCTACAAATTTGTAATTTACAAAATTTTGCTATCTAGCCTAGTTTTAGAGATACGGGTCCTCAAATAAAGTACGTAATTTTTCCGCTATTTTGACCTTATCTCAAGAACGGTTAGAGCTAGAAAAACGAGTTAAACTAGAATAATGTTTCCAGGCATGCACCAAATTTGTCGTAGCTGTCGTCACAAGAAATGTCTGACCAGTGGAATGAAGCCAGCCGGTGTGCAGCCAAAAAAGGGAAATGTGGAGACTGGAAGAGCGTTTTTCACAAAATCCGGGTTGAAAAGAAACAAAAAGTTTGCAAATGTCTCTCCAGTGACAGCAGATGAGGAAAAGTTGGTGGTCGAGAAGATTCCGAAAATCGAGGTCTCCGATTCTACAGTATCCCCCATGGATTCTTCTTCTGTAGAGACAGAGGATTCCAGTCAAATGGATTTGGATGATTTCGTTGTGGTTAGTTTGGGGATTTTGATCCAAAAAATGGATTCTGAAATTCCAGAAAATCCCAACACCTCGAAAAATCTCATCCACACCTTCGACTCGCTCCACAATCACCATGTTTAGCACCCCTGGACCATCCCCGGCATCATTAATGAGTCCAAGTACCCCGAAACCTTCTCTTCCAGATGCTTTAACAGTTTTAATCCGCGAGGAAATGAAATTAGGGGAGCGAAGAAGGCTTTTGTTCAGCGAGAGAGCAGTGGGAACACTTTTAGGGCAAAATCGACAGTGTGTGAGTCTAGTTAAAAACATTTTTCTAGCCCTCAAAAAAAGTGAGAGCGGACCTTTTTTGACAAGCTATATCTCCAAAACTAAACAAGCTAGCAAAATTTTAAAAACAACAAAATTGTAGAGCATAACAATTTACACATTTTACTAGTTAACAACTTTTTTCTATCTTCTCTAGTTTTTGAGATATAACGTTTTGAAGTTGAGGCGCGCGCTCCAAAGGGTGCCCGCTCTAATGGAGGAGACGCAGAGAAACGAGAGCGCTCTCGCTTCTTTGCGTCTCGCTAAAAGAGGGTGTAACTCTGCTAGTTGTTTAAGCTAGAGCAATTTTGAAAAAAGAAGAATGTGGGAAATTTTGTGCTCTGTATCTTTGTATGCTAAACATTTTGAAAATCTCGAATTGCTTCTGAGATTCACATGAGTTTGTGAAAAAATGAACCAGATGTCTTTGAAAGACTATATCTCCAAAACTAAACAAGCTAACTAAATTTTGTTAACTACAAACTTGTGAAGCATAACATTTTACACACTTTACTAGTTGAACAATTTGTTCTAGCTATCATAGTTATTGAGATATGCGCTTTTAAACTAACGTTAACCAATTTTAGTAAATTTTTAGCTGATCATATCTCGGCAGCCTTGATAACTATCGGGATGGGTCCAACTAAAAAAATGTGTTAAATTATATTTTTTAGACATCTAACTTAATTCCAAAAACGATTACCTTTTTTCAGCCCTACAAAAAAGAGGATATCAAGCCATTGGTATTCCATGACTTTCGTCTGACCATCAAAACCCATATAATGCTGGTCTACGAGTGGCTCCAATCGTGGCCAGAGCTCCAGGAATTAGATGATTTCGATCGAATGTCACTTTTACGGAAAGCAGTGCTCATTCACTTTCTTCTCGACCCATCTTTCCTTTCTTATCAAATTGGAGAGCCGGATAAGCTGATAATGCAAAATGGTGGATTTATCTCTACGGCCGACCATCATGGTGTTGGTTGGGAGGATGAACCGGATATCAGTGGAGAGAATAAACGAAAATATTATGTGCCAATTATGAAACAAATTACGGATGAGATCATGCCAGCGATGAAAGCCATGAGCATCACTTTTGAGGAATTTGTCGCGTTAAAAGCGCTAGCCTGCTTTCAAGGAGGTAAGCTGGTCGCGTTTTCCAAGGTTTTAGGGAGAAATAGGTGTTAAACTGAGCTCTAGGACTCTTGAAATTGACTTCAGGGCTTTGGAAAACCTATATAAACTACAAACGTCAATAAAAAACTATGAAAATCGAGATTTTTTGAAATTATGGTCAGGTGGCCTAGTGGGTTTTAGACCCTGAAAATTTATGAATCTCAACACCAGGGTTCGATTCCTCTTGGTGCCAAACTTTTTTTGCTTTTGTGTAGAGCAAGATTTAAGGGTTCTAGAAGCTTTTAGACAATTGGAATTTAGAAAGTTCTGAAATTTGAAGTTTTTGAGATCAAAATTTTTAGAAAAATCGAAATTTTAAAAATCAAGCATCTAGAATCTTCCAGAACTCCTAATTCTTGCTCTACAGAAAAGCAAAAAGAGTTTGCCACCGAGAGGAATCGAACCCCGGTGTTGAGATTCCTAATTTTCATGCTAGAAAATCCACTGAGCCATTTGAGCAAATTTTTGAAAAACTCGTTTTTTATGGTTTTAGATTGATTTTTGGGGGGGTTTTTATAGGTTTTTGAGGGTCCCAGAGTTGATTTCCAATAATTTTAATCATAAAAACCCTAATTTTAGCAAATTTTCAAAAATCAAAAATTTCGGATTTTGTAGAAAACTATTCAAAAATCTGAAAATGGTGAAAAAATCATCTAGAAGCTTCCAGAACCCCTAATTCTTGCTCTAAACAAAAGCAAAAAGAATTTGCCACCGGGTGGAATCGAGCCCTGATGTTGAGATTAGTAGTTTTTCATGTCCAAAAACCCACTGAGCCATCTGACCGAACTTTTGAAAAATCTTGATTTTTATGGATTTTTAGGGGGTTTAATAGTTTTCAAGGGCCCCGAACTCGAATTTTGCATTAATTTCTGCTTGAAATGAGTGGCTATAGTGTATTTTGATACTTCATAGCTCAAGAAATCACCGCCTGAGCCATATTGAAGCGTTTAGTGTCAAATTTAGCGTCAAAATGTTTCATTTTTCTTCATTTTTTCCAGTAAATCTATATTTGCAGGTTTCGAAAATGTGTCCGAGGCAAAGAGACACTTAATTACCCAACAGGTGAATCGAGTACTATCCTCCCTTCACACTCATTATCTAGAAAGTTCTGAGGAGAAAATTGCCGAGCGATTTGGAACAATTGTGCTAATGCTAAGCAATATTTTTGTGAGTTTTGAGTTAATTAGGTCACTAATTAGCAGTTAATTACCCCCTAATTACAGACAGCGGGCAATGATTTCGTGAAGAATCATCGAGAAATTGACATTTTTCATATTTGGGACCTGGATAAATTGGTACTGCAACTTTTGAATTTGGATAAAATCATGGAGACGGAGGCGAGGGAGACCGCGGAGAAACGAGCAATTAGGAACGGAATTAATTTACATAATGAGGGCAATTAACTTTTGATTTTTGACAAAAAAGTGAAGTCTGAGACTTGAAAAATAAAGTTTTTACTTTTTAAATTTTTTTCTTTTGAAAGAGTTAATTGGTCAATTAATCAATTATCTCTGGAGGAACTTCTGGAACTTCAGCTTTTTCCAATTCCTCTCTTATCTTTGCAATTTCCGATACAAATTTAATTAGAGAGAAATTGGTGTGTAGCCTTTTCAAATTTCCTGAAAAAAAAATAAATTTTTAAACTTAATTATTCTTAATTAGCCTTACCATTAATTACACTGGGAAGACTACAATGTGGGCAGTGCAAATAATGATCATAGTAATCATAAGCTGCCTTTTTAGCACAATCCGTGCATATCGAATGTCCACACTCTCTGATAATCAATGCAACTCGTTCTGGGGTGTATTCCAGCTTACATCCATCGCATTTTGGGCTGAAAATTGCTGATTAGAAGGGAAATACATGCAAAAAACAGCTCTAGGACGCTGTAAAACCTATAGAACCGTCAAAAACCCTCCAAAATCTGTTAAAAACCATAAAAATCAACATTTTTCAAAAATTTGCTCAGGTGGCCTAGTGGATTTTTCGATGTAAAAATTTAGGAATCTCAACACCAGGGTTCGATTCCTCTTGGTGCCAAACTTTTTTTGCTTTTGTGTAGAGCAAGATTTAGGGGTTCTAGAAGCTTCTAAACACTTGGAATGTCGAAAATTCTGAAATTTGAAGTTTTTGAGATCACAATTTTTAGAAAATTCTGAAATTTTAAAAAATCACGCATGTAGAAGATTCCAGAACCCCTAATTCTTGCTCTACACAAAAGCAAAAAAAGTTTGGCACCAAGAGGAATCGAACCCTGGTGTTGAGATTCCTAAATTTTTACATCCAAAAATCCACTAGGCCACCTGAGCAAATTTTTGAAAAATGTTGATTTTTATGGTTTTTAACGGGTTTTCAGGGATTTTTAAGGTTTTTAAGTTTTTAAGGGTCCAAACTCGCTTTCCGCATCAATTTTGTATAAAATCCAAATGTTAAAACGTATTTTGATGCATAGAAACTCAAAAAACTTCGAAAAACCCGACCTGAGCCATATTGAAGCGTAAAAGGGATTTTTTGTGATTTTAAAGGTTCTTCTGAATAATTTAGTTCAAAAAACCTTAGTTTCTGCAATTTTCCGAAAAGTTCGGGAAAATTTTTTTCGCAAATTTTTTTCTCGAAAATCTGAAAATCCGAAAAAATGCTGGTAGAAGCTTTCAGAACCACTAATTCTTGCTTTAAACAAAAGCAAAAAAAGTTTGACGCCAGGTGGAATCGAACCCTGTTGTTGAGATTCCTAAATTTTCATGTCCAAAAATCCACTAAACCACGAGAGCAAATTTTTGAAAAACCTTGTTCTTCATGAATTTCAGCGGAATTTTAGGGGTTTTATAGGTTTTCAAGGGTCCCAGAGCTAATTTTTTTAAAAATTATCTTGCTCTAAATACAGAATTTCCCTCACCATGGAAGCAGCAACAATAAAATAGCCTCCGGCTTTTGCTTCACTTCAACGACAGCTACAGTAGGAGCCACAGCATCAAATTCTGGTGGTGCCAAATCGGTCCATTCAACTTGGTTATGATAAATTAAGTATAAATCCAATGTAGCAAAATAGGAAATCAAAGAAAATATGATTTGAATGAATGCGATGGCTACAGTATCCCAAATATCAGTTGAGAATATTTTTGCTAGTCGGATAGAGATAATTAGGGGCGCTAAATGAATGAAAAATGCGCCAACTACTGATTCCGGTGAAGCATTGATGTCACATTTGATAAGATAGTGATAATTCACGAATATGAAGAGTGGGATGGAGAGAAAGAAGAATTTCAGGAGTAGGAGTTGCTGAAATTTTTGGGTATTTTGAGGAAAAGAAAAAAAAATATTTTTTCGTAATTCGTAATATTCTGAAAATTGGTAAAAATTGAAAACTCGAAAAATCTTAAAATTTCCAATTTTTTGAAATTTCAGATTTTTAAAGATTGTTAAAAAATTTTAGAAGCTTTGAATTTAAAAAAATCTGAAAATTCGGAAAATTTCGAAAAATTTTCAAGAAATTGGAATTTTCAGAAAAGAAAAAATATTTCCGCAAAATCTGAAATTTTGAAAAAAAAATTGAAAATTCTGTAAATTTCAAAAAAAAAGAAAATTCAGGAAATCCTGAAAATTTCTTTCAAATCTGAATCTGAGAATTTCAAAATTCTTAAAATTCTTAAATTTTCAAAAAATCGAAAAAATGAAAATTCTAAAAATTTCAAAAAAATCCGAAAATCTTCAAATTCTAAAAATTCTCGAAATTCTGTAAATTCTAAGAATTTCAAAACATTCAAATATCTGGATTTTTCAGAAAATTTAACGTTTCTAGAAGTTTCAGAATTTAAGACTTCATATTCTGAAAATCTCAAAAAATTGAAAATTCTGAAAATTATAAAAATTGAAAATTCTAAAATAATTAGTTTATAGAGGATTTCAAATTTTCTGAAAATTCAAAAATTTTAACCTTAAAATTTCAGATTTTAACCTTAAAATTTCAGATTTTCAGCAAAAAAGAGCAAGAAAAACGGTGGAAAATGAGCGAAAATAGAGTTTTAGGCCCAAAATAATTTATTTTCGTATTTTTGTTTTTCGAAAAAAAAGGATAAATCCGTTGCCTAGCAACCAAAAGGATCAAAACTCTTTAAGAGAAATTAGAAGAAAAATAATGAGCAGTTTGAAAACTTTGAGGGAGAAAATTAATGGAAAAAAACAAAAAAAAAGAAATAGGATGGCAACAGGAATGCATAGAAACCGAAGAAAAACCCGGAAATCGGATATTGAACCTGAAAATAATTGCGAAATTCAGCCTCAAACCCCTTAAAAACCTATAAACCCCCAAAAAATCCATCAAAAACTATGTAAATCAAGATTTTTCGAAATTTTGGTCAGATGGCCTAGTGGTTTTTTGGACACGAAAATTTAGGAGTCTCAACACCAGGGTTCGATTCCACTCGGTGGCAAACCTTTTTTGCTTTTATTTAGAGTATGGTTTAGGAGTTCCGGATGTTTTTTTTTCAGATTTTCAGATTTTCGGAAAATTTTTTGAAAATTCAAAAATTTCGATTTCCAAAAAGTATCTAATATTGAGGTTTTTTAGTTTAAAAAGTTAAAAGTCATCTCTGGAACCCAAGAAAACCCCCAAAAACTCATGAAAAATCATAAAAATCGCGATTTTTTAAAATTTTGGTCAGATGGCCTGGTGGACTTTTGGATGAGCAAATCTACTAATCTCAACACTATGGTTCGACACTATGGTTTGAAACAGAAAATGTAAATGTGAAATTCAGCTTCAACCCCCCTTTAAAGCCTATGAAACCCCAAAAAAGCTTTCAGAACGGTTTTTTTTCAAGTTTTAAGGCTTTTGGAAAAGTGAAAATTCCGAAAAATCGATTTTCAGAAGAAAAGAAGGCAAAAATAATGTTTTCAGATGAATTCATTGTGAAAAACAGCTCTGGGACTCTAGAAAACCTAGAAAACCTCTCAAATTTGATGAAAATCGGGATTTTCTAAAAATTTGGTCAGGTGGCCTAGTGGATTTTTGGACATGGAAATAACGAATCTCAACACCAGGGTTCGATTCCACTTGATGCTAAATTTTTTTTGTTTTTGTGAAAAGCAATATTTAGGGGTTCCGGAAGCTTCAAGACGTCTTTTTTCAGATTTTCAGATTATCGGAATTTTTTTTTGCAAAAATTCAAAAATGTTCGATTTCCAGAAAGTTCCTAAATGTAAGGTTTTTGAGCCTAAAAAGGTTAAAAATCATCTCTGAAACCCTTGTAAATTTTGAGAATCTCCAAAAAAACTATAAAAATCGCAAAAACCAAAATCTTCAAGAATTTTTCAGTTTTGTCAAAAAACAACCGAGTTACGGTAATATTACATTTTTTGGGTCCCACCACGAAAATTTCGAAAAAAACAAAAGTGTTCAAATATAGTCATGTTTATACTCATTTTGAAGCTCTCAATATGGTCAATCTAGGAAAACCATTTTCATGTTGAAAAAAATCGAAATTTGATCTAGTATTTGTCCATTTACAGAATTTTTGCTGTCTCGAAAATTTTGAACTACTGTAACTTTGCTCATATTCCATCAAAATAGTCATATTTATACTTATTTTGAAGCTCTCAATGACCCAAACTCAGATTATTCTAACAGTTGAATTGTCACTTTACTTAATTGCGGTTTTTGGTGGGGTTTCAATTTATCGAAAATTCGGAAAGTACTAAATGATAAAACATTTTTTTTTTTGATCCTACCTAGTTAACAAATTTGGTTTTTTAATCTAGAAAAATAGAAGGAACACAAAATTACAAACTTCCAGAAAAAAAAAACATTTTTCTTAAAATTTCTAAATACTATAATTTCTTACTGTCCAAATTATCCTAATTAACTGAAACGTCTTTTTTTCAGACTGTGCTTAAAAGTGCTATTGTTGCTGAGCCATAACACTTCGAAACTTGGTAATAATCCAAATAATTTATATAATTGATCAAAATAAAAATAAATAATTAAGTATTTTTGTAATTAAAACTTCTGAATTGCATTCTTCAAATCCTCTCTAGCCTTCTGTTTCTCCTTTTTGCTAGCCTTTCCTGTAAGATATAAACAATTATTTTCCGCAAAAAGAATTAATTGGTCCAATTAACACTCACCGTTAATTATGCCAGTCAATTTACAAAATGGGCAACATCTCCAATCGTTTCCACCATGTTTTAGGACACATTCTCTGCATACCGTATGCGAACAACCTAACTGTCGTTTCACAATTCGCACGGTTTCGTACAATTTGTCTTGGTCCATAGAAATTGCTAAACAGGCAAAAACACACATTTTAAGTACAAAAGCAGCAAGTGCCGACTAAAAATGAAAGAGGAGATCGACTTTGAAGCAATTTTCGAAAAATCGCGGTATCTTTTCTCACCGCGAGAGATTTTAATCGAATAATAGCTTGAAACACTCAAAAATAGATTCTTTACAATAATTTGACAAAAGAAATTATTAAAACACCGAACAATTTGAGAAATTTTCGGTTTTTGAAAATTGCTTCAAAGTCGATCTCCTCTTTCATTTTTAGTCGGAACTAGCTGCTTTTGTACTTAAAATGTGTGTTTTTGCCTGTTTAACAATTTCTATGGACGAAAAATTGAAAAAATTGACGAAAAATAAGAAAATTTCGCTAAAAACCGGCTTTTCAGTGCAAAATTTTTCAAAAAAAAAGTTTTCGCCGCGCGCAACCGCGCTCCGCTGAGAAAAAGGCTTGCAGTTCATTTTGGGAGCTGGGGAGACC
>NC_013490.2:1278186-1279889 GCF_000004555.2 Caenorhabditis briggsae
AGCGGCTGTGTCCATTTTTTCCATTCGTCCAAAGATATAATAAATCACTGAAACCANAATTATAAAGAAAAATGAAAATCCACAATGTTTTCTGTAATTTAACGCCAGTGATGAGCAATGAACAAAGCAGGAAAGAGTCCAGAATAGGTTTATGAGGCAGGTGACGATTTGCCAGGCATAGAAGCTCTGTAAAATCGAATTTCTGGTAGTTAGTCATAAAATTTAGAAGGACATTCGAAATTCTATACTCTAGTTTTTGAATTTTCGAATTTGCTCCATTTTGAGCCGAGATACAACTGTTTGAAGGTATCTGAGCCGCACCCACAGAGGGGTGTAAGGCCTGCCAACTTTAAAGGCGCATATCTCTAAAACTACAATAGCTACAACAAAAATGCGAACAAAAAAGTTGTAGAAAATTACAATTTATACATTTTACAAGTTACCATATTTTTCTAGCTATATTAAGTTTTGAGATATGCGTCTTTAACGCTGGCGCGCATCCCCATCAGGTGCGGTTCAGAGAGGCGCGCTAACTTTAAAGGCGCATAGCTCGCAAACTACAGT
Source organism: Caenorhabditis briggsae (assembly GCF_000004555.2). NCBI lineage: Eukaryota > Metazoa > Nematoda > Chromadorea > Rhabditida > Rhabditidae > Caenorhabditis > Caenorhabditis briggsae. The sequence goes on from NC_013490.2 coordinate 1,278,751, forward strand.
AGCTAGAAAACAGTTCTCAACTAGTAATATACGTAAAATTTTATGCTTCATATTTTCCTGGTTTGCTGTCACTATTGTAGTTTTTGAGATATGCGCTTTTAAAGTGGACGCACCTCTCCGAACGGCATAGGAAGACGGGTGGGAGATTTACCAATTTTAAAGACTCATAGCTCCAAAACTACAGTAGGTAGAAAAAAGTTGCTAAACACAAAAATATATAAAATTACGTTTTACATATTTTATTAGTTGAACACTTTTTTCTCTCTATCGTATTTTTTAAGCTATGCGCCTTTAAAGCTGGGGACCACCTCCCTCAAGGCGCGATGTAGAGAGACGCGCCAACTTCAAAAGTGCATATCTCAAAAAATATCATAGTTAGAAAAAAGTTGTCAACTATTGAAATGTGTAAAATAAAATTTTACATACTTTGCTAGTTGACGGCTTTTTTGTATCTTTTTTTAGAAGCGAGATAATTTGCTTCAAACTTTTTGGATTTTTTTTTACATTTTTTAATTTTCTGCCTTTTTTTGAAACCCTGTAATTTTTCAAATCCTTGGAATTTCAAATTCCGAGAATTATGACAAATTATTTTTTCAAATTTCCTAGAATTCCATGTTTTCCCTATAATTTTCATTTTGGTAAACAAAACTTATGTATACTAGTTTAAAGGGAAATCATTAGGAAAAATCCAAAATGCCAAGAAATCGAAAAAAAGATTGGAAAGCCCTAGAAGCTAATATGCGTATGGGTCCAAAAGTTTAGAAGGGCTGTAAAAGCAGTTTTCTAATAAAATCAGTATGAAAATCAGCTGTGGGACTATTAAAAACCTATAAAAGCGCCTCAAATTCATTGAAAATCGTAAAAATCGATGTTTTTCCAAAAATTTGGTCCGATGGCCTAGTGGATTTTTGGGCATGCAAATCTAGGAATCTCAACACCGGGGTTCGATTCCTCTCGGTGGAAAACCTTTTTTGCTTTTATTTAGAGTATGGTTTAGGGGCACTAGAAGGTTCTGGATGCTCAATATACCATATTTCGAAATGCTTCTAAAATTTTCGATCCTAAAAACTTCCTTTTATTTAAAGCAATATTGTTATATTTTTGAAACGATAGGATTACTGTAGTAACCCCAAAATCCC
>NC_013490.2:1280298-1284296 GCF_000004555.2 Caenorhabditis briggsae
TAACCACTTTTTGATATCTTTCAAAAGAAGTGAGATATATAGGCTCAAAGTGGACGATCCGGGTGTCGTTCTATTAGAGGTTTTACGGTACCTACCAATTAATCTTCCACAATTTTCATTCCCATTATCATCGCTGATGTCCCAAATGAAAAAATGCACATTGTCCAAATGTACAAAAATGTTTCACACCTAAGTCTATCATTTCTGGGTGTTAATTCTGCACACCAATTGAGAAATATTTTAAACATCCCTAACAAAATTATGAAAATCACAAAAACGTATAAAACATTTTTCAAACATTCCCAAACATTGGAATTTGGCGACAGAAAAGGGAACATTTTGAATGAGAAGTAGATTAGATTAAGAAGATTCACTAATTGGGCAATTGAGGAGACTGACTTGAATAGGGGCAATTTTAGGCTCATTTTTCAGATTTTTCAACAATAAAAATTGTTTTTTTTTAAATAATTTTGTTTATGCCAAAAACAAAAATTTCAGACTTTTGAGTAAACTCTGACTAAGCCCCGCCCCTTTTTGTTGAAAGCAGAAATGACATCATAAAGTGTCAGGTCAATTTCTCCACGAAGTTTTCGGCCAAAATCAATGAAAAAATAGATTCTCCGACCGTCAAAAACCCTTAAAAACCCCGAAAATTTATTAAAAACCAAGAAAATCGAGGTTTTTCAAATATTGTGTCAGGTGGCCAAGTGTTTTTTTGGGCATGAAAATTTAGTAACCTCAACACCAGGGTTCGATTCCTCCCGGCGTCAAACTTTTTTTCTTTTGTGTAAAGCAGGAAGTAGGGGTTCTAGAGGCTTCTAGAAGCCTAAAATACCGGAATTGTGATATTTTGGAAAATTTAAAGGCGCATGACCCTTTGAAAAAAAAAACGAAATACAACCAAATATAGGCTTGTGGGGGCTCATTTTGAAGCTCTCAGCGGCATTAGTTCAATTTTCAAAGTTTTGAACGTCTAGGACTACTGTAGAAACGCCAAAAACCCAAAAAGAAAAGCTTACCACTTCCGTTTCCATATACTTATAACCAATTATCATCATAACTGTCCCAAATCCAAAAATTGCCAAACTCCAATAAATTAAAAAATATTTACTTATAATTAACTCATGGTTGACTATTTCTCTGTATTTAATCCAATTAAAATATATTTGAAAAATCCAAAATGCAATTAGAAAAGTCACAAAAACATATAGAAAATTTTCCAAAAAATATGCATTTGGCATCAAAAGGAAAACTCGAATTAAATAATAAATTAGAAGAAGAAAATTTGCTAATTGGGCAATTGAGGAGGCGGACTTAATTAGGGGCAATTTTAAACACATTTTCTCCGATTTTTTTTTGGAAAATTTCGAAAGAAAAATGAAAAATAACTATCTGGAAAAATAAATCTTGTTTATGCCTAAAACAGTAATTATAGGCTTTCTAGAAAACTCTAAGAAAAAAAATTCGTCATTTTTTGCCGAAATTATAGGATGCACGACTTTTTGGAAGGACAATAATGTGGGCGTTTTTCAAAAATTTTTGAAATTTAGAAATTTCAAAATTTTTAGAATAATTACATATTTCAGAAAATTTTTTGGAGGGAATTCGAAAATTTTAAACACAAGGAAGCCAACGTACACCTGGCTGAGCGCCGCCCACTTTTCCCATAGCAAACTTCGCACCCTTATTTGACGGAGGATCCAAACACTATAAAAATGACATTTTCGACCAGAATAAGTATGAAAATCAGCTCTAGGACCCTTAAAAACCTAAGAAATCTCTAAAAAACGATGAAAATCAACATTTTTCAAAAATTTGCACTGATGGCCTAGTGGATTTTTGGACACGAAAATTTAGGAATCCCAACACCAGGGTTCGATTCCACTTGGCGTCAAACTTTTTTTGCTTTTGTGTAAAACAAGAATTAGGGCTTTGTCAAAGCTTTCAGAACGGTTTTTTTTTCAAATTTTAAGGCTTTTGGAAAAGTGAAAATTCCGAAAAATCGATTTTCAGAAAAAAAGACGGCCAAAATAATGTTTTCAGATGAATTCACTGTGAAAAACAGCTCTGGGACCCTCTAAAACCTACAAAACCTCACAAATTTGATGAAAATCGGGGGTTTCTAAAAATTTGGTCAGGTGGCAAGTGGATTTTNGGACATGGAAATAACNAATCTCAACACCANGGTTCNATTCCACTTGATGCTAAATTTTTTTTGTTTTTGTGTAAAGCAAGATTTAGGGGTTCTAGAACCTTCTAAACACTTGGAATGTCGAAAATTCTGAAATTTTTGGGATCAAATTTTTTTCAAAAATTCGAAAAATCATAAATCAAGCATCTACAAGCTTCCAGAACCTCTAAATCTTGGTCTACACAAAAGCAAAAAACGTTTGACGCCAAGTGGAATCGAACCCCGGTGTTGAGATTCCTAGATTTGCATGCCCAAAAATCCACTAGGCCATCGGACCAAATTTTTGGAAAAACATCGATTTTTACGATTTTCAATGAATTTGAGGCGCTTTTATAGGTTTTTAATAGTCCCACAGCTGATTTGACCTAATTTTTGGAAAACCTCGATTTTTATGGATTTTCATGAACTTTCAGCGGTTCTATAGGTTTTCAAGGGTCCCAGAGCTGAATTCCGTGTTTATTTTGTCCAAAAACCTTTGTTTTTAACCGCTTTTTCAGATTTTTCGCAGAAAAATCTGAAAATCCTAATTCAACGATTTTTCTAGATCTTTTTGTTTTAATTTTTGAATAATTATCTGATTTATTTATGAATATATACACAGTTTAGGGTTAGGGGAATTTGAAATTTAAATAAAAAAAATTGTTTTTTGAAAAAAAAATCAGGGAAATACAAGAAACAAAGTGAGTATATAGGCGAGAACATAGATGTGAGAGAAATGGGTCTTGAATTGAAAAAAAAAAATCAATAATTGAATTATCGATTTTTTTTAATTTCCAGATCCAGGAGAAAAAAAAAACAGAGGTAATATGTGCGTGTGTGTTGAAAAGGGGGCGGAGCTTAAAAGAATATTACAGTAAGAAAAGTTTGGGGAAAACCCGGATTTTTGATGGGGGATTTTCCGTAATAAATAGAATATTTCTTGAATTAATTTTCGCGAGAAACAAAAAAAAAGCGGGCGGGGCTTATTTCTGAAAGACCTAATGGCTAGAATTTTTATTCTGGAATCATTGGGATGCGGCGGGGCGTTTGTGAGGATATGGTCATTTTTTGAGACAAACAAAGAGATTTTTGAGAGACATAAATTATAATTTTTGGGAATTTTATAAATTGGAATTTTTGAAAAAAAAAATTCTGAAAATTTTTTTTTTCAAAAATTTTAAAATTCTGAAAAAAAAATCTGAAACAAACAAAAAATATTATGAAGTTAGAGAAAGAAGATTATTTTTTAAAAAAATGAAAAGGGGGCGGAGCCTAATTTTCAGGGATGCTCCTCGATGAGACGTTCTGTTTCGCCAAATGCCGTACGGCCGTTTCCACGATGAGGGGGTCCATGGTGACCATGATGATGGTAGCCGGTGTTTCCATTTTTCTGAAAAAATTGAATTTTTGAATTTTCAGCCAAAAACATTGTTTTTTCTAAAAACTTTTTTCCAATTTTTTTTTTCGGAAAGTGCTCTAAAATAAATTTCTGAGCTTAAAAAATAGGGCCCACTTTTTTGGTTTTAGTGTGGACCATTTTTAGGCTAATGGAGAAGGTCCTAGAGCTCAAATTTTAAGATTTTCAGACAAAATCTGAAAATTTCAGACAAAAAAAATTAGCAAAAATTTTTTTTTCGTTTTAAAACTATTTTTTGGCCCACGATCCAAGGGTACATCGAAAAAGGGTACATCGAGTTCTTAGGGTACATTGGTTCTGAGGGTACATGGGATCTTAGACTGTAAGGCGTTTCCGCCTAAGCCTACAATTTTGAGCAGAAATCAAAATAGTATGTATAAAAATATTGATTTACTTTTTTTGTCCACCTAC
>NC_013490.2:1284422-1297857 GCF_000004555.2 Caenorhabditis briggsae
CTTTTTTTGTCCACCTACATGTACCGAACAATCCAATGTACCCTTGGAACCAATGTACCCTAAGAACTCGATGTACCCTTTTTCGATGTACCCTTGGATACTAGGCCAAAAAATAGTTTTAAAACGAAAACAATTTTTTTTTTGCTAATTTTTTTTGTCTGAAATTTTCAGATTTTTCTGAAAATCTTAAAATTTGAGCTCTAGGACCTTCTCGATTAGCCTAAAAATGGTTTACACTAAAACCAAAAAAGTTTGCCGCCAAGTGGAATCGAACCCGGGTGTTGAGATTGGCCTCAAAATCCCACTGTGCCATTCGTGTAATTTTTTGAAAAATCGCCTAAAAATGGCGAAAAATGGTCAAAAATGTTGAGGAACGTTTTTTTTGCGGATTTTTCAATCATTAACGTTTTAGGCAATGAAAACTTTCAAAAAAAATTTTTTTGTCTGAAATTTTCAGATTTTTTCTGAAAATCACAAAATTCGAGCTCTAGAGAAGTCTGGAATAGTCTTTAGCTCATTTCAGCTCATTTTTTTTGCAAATTTTTCAATCATTCACGTTTTATGCAATGAAAACTTTCAAAAAAAAATTTTTTTTTCGAAATTTTTTTTCTGAAATTTTCAGATTTTTCTGATAATCCCAAAATTCTAGCTCTAAGATATTTTAGAATGGTCTAAAAATAGCACACACAAAAATCAAAAAAAATTGACACTGAGTGGAATCGAACCCGGGTGTTGAGATCGGCCCCAAAATCCCACTGCGCCATTCGTGCAATTTTCGGAAAAATAGCTAAAAATCGGTCAAAATCGCCAGAAAAGTGGATTTTGGGGGTTTTCGGGTGCGTTAAGTTCGTTTTCGAGCTCTAGAACTGACTATTTTCGCTGTGAAATAAGTGAAAATGAGTCAAAAATGAAAATTTTCGGATTTAGCTCATTTCAGCTCATTTTCACCCTTTTTCCTCAATTTTTCTCGAATTTCAAGCGTACCGAAGGCGATCCTTTGCTCAGCGGTGGCTCCGTCTCCGTATAATCCGGATCCCCATTGAAACCAGTGGGTATAACCACTGGATGATCCCCGACACCACTGAGTTTCGCTTTTTTCGCGGCTGCTTCTGCCGCCGCCTGCATTTGCTTCTGTTTCTCGAAATAGGTGGCTCCTTTGGTCTGCGATCCACTCCATTTCGTCTGGGGTGGTGCTCCATAGGACGCTGTCGATGCTCCAGTGCTGCGGCGCTGAAATTTTGGGTCATTTCGAGCCATTTTTGGTCGATTTCGAGAGTATTTTTGCAAATTTTTTCGAATTTTTCCTGATAGCTCATCCTTACCGTATCCATAGAATTCAGCTGGTTATCCGAATAGTAGCTATCCTCATGAAGGTGTCCACCAGACCCAACACCATCTGTCAACCGTAGTCCCTCTCCGAATCCAGCTCGCTCGTTGGACCCGCCTCGGTTCGTCAGGCAGTATGGACCGCCCGTGTAGCTGCAATTGCTGGCGCCAGTGTTTCGTCGCTGAAAATGCTTCAAAATGAGCCCAAAAACTAATATTTTTAAAGAAAAAAATTTCTGAAAAAAATTTTTCTTTTGGCTGAAAATCTTTTTTGGCTGAAAATCTTTTTTGTCTGAAATTCTTTTCTGTCGTCTGAAACAGCTGGAAATGCAGATATTCGAATTCGAGAGCTCATCAGCTTTGAAATGAGCCCAAACACGACTACTTTTGGGCAAAAAAAAATGTTTGGCTGAAATTTGTTAAGCCCCGCCCCCTCACACCTACCGTAGGCACATCTGCTGCCACGTCTCGCTCCACATAGTCTCCCTCGTCTCCTGTATACGTTCGAATTTCAGTGTCACTCGGTCCACGACTGTGATTCATCAGCGTGTACTCCTCGTCGAGACTGCCCTGGCGACGTTTTGGCTGAAATTTTCAGATGTTTCTAGAAATTCAAAATTCGAGCTGTACAACCTTCTGGAATAGTCTAGAAATGATCTACACAAAAATCAAAAAAGTTTGCCACCGAGTGGAATCGAACCCGGGTCGTCAGATTGCTATCGAAAATCCCACTGAGCCATTTTTGCATTTTTCGAAAAAATGCTCAAAAATGGCTGAACACTTCCAGAAAAAAGGGGTTTTGAGGTTTCTGAATGTGTTTTAGTGCATTCTAGGCTCAAAACCTATCAATTTCAACTGTAAAATGCGCCAAAAATGAAGATTTCTAGAGATGAGTCAAGTAGTTGGTTTTTGGCTTAAAATCGCTCATTGTTACCCGTTTTCAGCTGCAAACAGTTCATTTTGAAGCTCAAGAAGCTTGAAAACTAGCAGTAATCTCAAAAACTAGCAATTTTGACTGTATTCTAGCTAAAAATCGCAATTTTGGCGCCGAGAGGTTTACCTCTTGGCTTAAAATCACTCATTTTCAACCATTTTCAGCCCAAAATGGCTCATTTTAAAGCCCCTACCTTCATAGGAATCATCGTGGAACCCATCGAGATCGTCGAATGACTACTACCCCCACCAGTGCCTCCTCCATTCTTCCTCAATCCATCACTCTTGAACTCTTTCATCGGGATCGAGTCAGTCATCCTTCTACCGCCCTTCCTCTCCTCCTCCATGACCTGCGCATCCATAGCAGCCGGGTCCAGCTCCTCAGGCGGATTATAGTTATAAATCTCATCCAAATCCAGTGGTTCCGTGTCCTCCATGGCCATCTGATTCTCTGTGAACACGAACGACAGAGTTTTGAACTCCTCCGACGCTTCGGCTGATAGCAGATGGACCAGCTGAAGGAACGTCGGACGGTCCCTGGGCGCGTATCTCCAGCACATCTTCATAATCTTGTACCAATACTCTGAGCAACAATCCGGCTTCTTAATCACCTTCCTCGCCATTCCGATGTAATTCAAAACTTCATCGTTGGATAGACCAATGTAGGGTTGGGCGCCGAGGGTGATCAGCTCGTAGAGGACCACTCCGAAACTCCAAATGTCGGATTTCGAGTCGAATTTGCCGTCCTAAATAGTGACAAATTATGAAAAAGGGCGAAAAACATTTAAAAAAATTTTTTTTCGAAAATTTTTTGTCTGAAAATTTCAGATTTTTCTGAAAATCGTAAAATTCCAGCTCTAGAGAAGTCTGGAATAGTCTGAAAATGGTCCACACAAAAATCAAAAGAAATTGCCACCGAGTGGAATCGAACCCGAGTCGTCAGATTGCTATCAAAAACCCCACTGAGCCATTAGTGCAATTTTTGTAAAATCGCCTAAAATGACTGAAAATATCGATTATTGGAGTTTCAGGACCGTTTTTCATCAAATTTTCCGCTAAAAATTCATTTTGAAATCAAAAAAAAAAAATTTTCTCAAAAAAATTTTTTGTCTGAAAATTTCAGATTTTTCTGAAAATCGTAAAATTCCAGCTCTAGAGAAGTCTGGAATAGTCTGAAAATGATCCACACAAATATCAAAAGAAATTGCCACCGAGTGGAATCGAACCCGGGTCGTCAGATTGGTAGCGGAAAATGCTCAAAATCCACTGAGCCATCTGTGCAATTTTTCTAAAATCGCTTAAAATAGGCGATAATTGTCTGAAAAAGTTGATTATGTGAAATTCTGGGTCCGTAATATCCATTTTTGAGCTCATATATAAGCAATTTCAAGTGTAAAATGGCCAAAAACCATCCAAAAATGAAAATTTTGGCGATAAGTCAGGTGTCACAATTTTTGGCTCAAAAAAAGCTCAAAACTACTCAAAAAGGTGTCTAAAAATCGATCATTCGCACATTTTCTCTAATAAAAACGTTTGAAGACGAAAAAATCTTAAAAAAAAATTTTTTTCAAAAAAATGTTTGTCTGCAACTTTCAGATTTTTCTGAAAATTCCAAAATTCCAGCTTTAGAGAGCTCTAGAATAGTGTAAAAATGGTCCACACAAAAATCAAAAAAGTTTGGCACCGAGTGGAATCGAACTCGGGTCGTCAGATTGCTATCCAAAAACCCACTGCGCCATCTGGACAATTTTTCTAAAATCGCTTAAAAATCGATTTTTCGACGAGTTCTTTCCGATTTTCCGCGTTCTAAGCCATTTTTGACACTAATTTTGCAGTTTGGACGCTCGAAAAGCTTCAAAAATGTCACTTTTCTAGGCTTAAAACGCTAAAAATTCTGTTGACCATATCTCAGCTCAAAATGACCCAATTTTCAAGATTTTCAGCTTAAAAATCCATCTAATGTTTAGCTCTTTTCCAATTCTAGCTGAATCCTACTGCTCACCTTCAACGATTCCGGCGACATCCATCTGACAGGCATCATTCTCTTTCCGGACGGCTTATAGTAGTCGTGATAGAACAAGTCTCTGGCCATTCCGAAATCTCCAATTTTCACCAATTCCGTTTTATCAATCATACAGTTTCTGGCTGCCAAATCTCGATGACAGAATTTCAGCGATTCCAGATAGGCCATTCCATCGCAAATCTGGGCGGCCCACTCGCAAATCTTCTCCCGCGGCACAATGTTGTAGAAATTGCAGTTGTTCTCGTCGAATACCTGCAAAAATATCGATTTTTCGGGTTCAAAAATCGATAATCTGGAACGAAAAATCGTTAAATTATCGACAATTGCCTACCTCCTCCTCTCGCTTGGCTCTCAAATAGTCGCGGAGATTTCCCAGCTCCATGAATTCCATGACCACCCACGCAGGATGGACACTCGATACGACACCGAACAGTTTGACGATGAATGTGGTCTGGAAATTCAAATTTTTAGATAAAAATTGGCTGAAAATCCAAAAAAAAAAATTTTTTTTTGAAACATTTTTTTTTTCTGAAATTTTCAGATTTTTCTGAAAATCCCAAAATTTGAGCTCTAGAACATTCTAGAATAGTCAAAAAATGGTCCACACAAAAATCACAAGAGTTTGTCACCGAGTGGAATCGAACCCGTGTGTTGAGATTGGTAGTTGAAAATCCCATTGAGCCATTTGTACCATTTTTTGAAAATATGCTTAAAATCGCCCAAAATCGCCCAAAATCTGGATTCTGGGGATTTTCGAGTCTCTCTTTCTCGTTTTCAAGCTCAAAACTAGCAATTTCGATTGTAAAATAGCGAAAAATCACAATTTTGGCGCCGAGTGGTTTACCTCCTGGCTTAACATCGCTCATTTTAAACCATTTTCAGCCCAAAATAGCTCATTTTGAGCATTTCTTCTTCTGGAAAATGACTTCAAACACTCCCAATCTCACCTTGAAATTCTTCATCACATTCGCCTCCATCAAATAGTTCATATTCTCCAGTGACTCTGCCGCCTCCTCCGTATTAATCTTCACGGCGCATGGGCCAAACGCATCGCCTCGAATCGACACACACTTCTTTCCCTGTGCCAGATAGACCTTTCCGAATGTACCCTGTCCAATGACCTCTCCCAGTGTCACCGACTCCTTCTCCAGCTCCCAATCGTCAATGGTATACTTGTTGTCCACACAGTACTCCGGATTCATGTGCATGAAATCGGCCAACTTCTTGACACGCTTTCCAAACTTGTACCTGACGTTGTAGTAGACGACGCCAGCGATCGCTGCGATCAGGCAGAAGATGAAGAGGCCGACGAGGAGCAGACGCCACCATAGCCAGAAGCTTGGCATCGACACTTCGTACATCGCCTGACGCTTCACACGTTCACCGTTCGACGCTGCCGAGTAGGTGACGATTCCGATTCTGAAAAAAATAGTCGCTTTTCAAAAATAGTCTCCTAAATTCTTCAAAACGTAACTTTCTGAACTTTTCACATCGTTAACTTTTCTTGCCGTGCGATTTCCGTCATTTTGATACCCATGTTGCCGTACTTTGAAGAATTTTTTGGAATTTGGAATTCAGAAGACGTCGAAATTCAGAATTTCAGAAGTCACTAAACTAGGTCGATATCGGTATCAAAATGTCGGGAATCGCATGAAAAAGAGATCTAACGTAGTGAATTAACTTTAAAAATTGAAAAAAAATTTGTTTCTAAAAATTTTTTATCTGAAAATTTCAGATTTTTTTCCCGGAATGTCAGATTGGTAGTGGAAAATCCCACTGCGCCATTTGGTCATTTTTCAGTAAAACGGCCTAAAATCGCTCAAAAATTGCAAAAAAAGGATGAGATATTGATTTTTCGCGTATTTTCGTAAGAGAGTAACGATTTTAAGACAAAAATTGAAAAAAATTTTGCCTAAAAATTTTTTTGTCTGAAATTTTCAGATTTGTCTGAAAATCCTAAAATTCGAGCTGTACAACCTTCTGGAATAGTCTAAAAATGGTCCACACAAAAATCAAAAGAGTTTGCCACCGAGTGGAATCGAACCGTGGCCTTCAGATTGCTATCGAAAATCCCACTGAGCTACTTGTGCAATTTTTTGAAAAATGTCTAAAAATCGCTTTTTTCGGTAATTTTTCGCAGGTTTTCAGAATTTTCAGGTGTTTTGAGTCAATTTATAGCCACTTTTGACACTTATAAAGCTGTTTGAAAGCTCGAAAAGCCTCAAAAACTCACTCATAGCTTCCTTCGGACAAATCGCGGAATACGGTACCATGGGTGGTTGGATCGAAACCTTTGGTATTCGGTACACACACAGGGATCTCCATGCTGTTCTTTACAGTAACCATGTATCCCAAAACGCCTCCATTCGTCTCATCCGGATGGTTCCAAGTGATATGAACCTTATTGGGTTCCTGCTTATCTTGAATCGTCATAATTGTCGATTGGTCCACCTTATCAATGTCCGGTTTGGCTAGAGTTCGTTTCTTGGTCGCCGCTTTATGTGGGACGGAGCAGTAGTGCGGGAAGTTCGAGGTGTTTTGGCATGCTTGGATTGTGATCTGCAAAATTGCTCATTTTTAAAGGGAGCATAAGACAAATCGCAGAATTTGAGGTCCCAAAACATTTCAAAACCGCGAAAAACACGAAAAATCATTAAAATATGCATTTTTTGCGATTTTTGAGCAATTTCCCGAAAAATGCAAAAATGGCTCAGTGGGATTTTCAACGTACCAATCTCAACACCCGGGTTCGATTCCATTCAGCGGCAAACTTTTTTGATTTTTGTGAGGACCATTTTTAGACGGTTCTAGAGCTGAAGTTTTTGAGAATTTTGAAAAATCTGAAATTTTCAGCAATTTTTTTTCCAGATTTTTCGAAATTCCCAGCTTTAGAACATTCTAGAATAGTCTAAAAATGGTCTACACAAAAATCAAAAGAGTTTGCCACGAGTGGAATCGAACTCGGGTCGTCAGATTGTGCTGAAAAACCCACTGAGCCATTCGTGCAATTTTGCGGAAAATGCCTAAAAATCGTATTTTTCGGGGGATTCTATGCGATTTTTCGCGTTTTATGCCATTTTTGACACTAAATATTTTGAAATTCAAATTCAAATTGGAAAAAAAAAATTTTTTTCGAAATTTTTTTTCCTGAAATTTTCAGATTTTTCTGAAAATCCAAAATTCAAGCTCCAGAAAGTTCTAAAATAGCTTTAAAATGGTCCACACAAAAATCAAAAAAGTTTGCCGCCGAGTGGAATCGAACCCGGGTCGTCAGATTGCTAGCCAAAATCCCACTGCGCCATTCGTGCAATTTTTCGAAAAATGCCTAAAAATAGATTTTTCAGTCATTTTTCGAGCTTTTTCTTATGGGAATAGTCATTTTCAGCCATTTTTAAAGCTAAAAATGCTGTTTAGAGGCTTCAAAACCTTCAAAAATAATCCAAATTTTCGGTGGTTTTTCGCGCATTTTAAGCTGTTCTGCAAGCCTGTTTGTGCGCTCCAAACACCTAAACCTACCGCATAAATCGTATAGTGCTTCAGATTCCCCAACAACCATTGATTTCCAGTCGCTTTGGCTGTCACATTGATGGTATTCACATTGGCCGGATACAGAATTTCATCCATCACAGCCACTGTGGGCTTGGCTTCAGGGGCTACTGTCGAATTGGTACTACTGTCATTCTCATTTTGCTCCTGCTTATCACCCGCCAACAGTCGCTTAATCTCCTCATCCGTCGTCTCCTTTCCAATATCCTGGTCCTTTTCGTTGGGTGTGTCTGTTTGTCCGGATGTCTCTGGTGATTTTTTGAAGAATTTTTTCTCTTTTCTCGCCAACATTTCATCCTGTTCTTTGGCGTTTTGAATCGATCGCTTCTCACGAATATTTGCTCTGAAAATTCGACGAGTTTAGGCTGAAAATGGGCTTTTAAGACCGATTTTTAGGCCAAAAGTAGGCTTAATTAGGCTTGGAATAGAGCTTATTTCGAGCCTAAAAATAGGAGGCGTTTTGAGCTTGAAATCGATTTAATTTAGGCCAAAAATAGGTAATTTCCAGACTCAAAATCAGCTATTTCAGGCCTAAAATAGGTCTATTTTGGACCTTAAATAGGCTTTTTCAAGACTAAATAGGTTATTTTTAGCCTAAAAATAACGATTCCAGACTGAGAATGTGCATTTTCTTAGACTTGGAAATAGCCCATTTTACGGACAAACTAGCCTATTCTAGGCTTGAAAATGGACATTATTGGGGCCCAAAATAGACAATTTCAAGCCTAAAAACGACTATTCTGAGACTAAAAAAGCCTATATTATTCCAGAAAAATAGTCATATTTGGGCCTAAAATAGCTTATTTTAGGCCCAAAAAACCCATTTGTAGGCCTAAAAAGCCTATTTTCAGCCGAAATCAAGCCTAAAATTTGAAAATAACGGACCTAGAAAGAAAGATAGGATAGGACCATGAAAAAATAGAAGAAAATGTTAGTTTTTCGAAAAAGGGGCGTGGTTAGTGAGGTGGTGGTGTGTGGTGCAAAAAAAAAGGGGCGGGGCTTAAAAGGCATACTGTATCTTCTAAAAGCATTCTATGCGAAGAAGAGAGAAGAGGATTACTGTAGAAGAGAAGGGAAAACACTTATTAGCAATCAATGGGATATGGAAAATGGACGATTTTTAAGCTGAGCAATCGCCCCAAACTTGGCCAAAACTTTGATTTTTTTTTCTAAAAAACGACTGTCTGTCAATCTGGAAGTCCAGATGTCCAATTTTCAGGATTCAAAATAGAAGTTAAAGCTGAGCAATCGCTCTGGAATCTTTCCCTTCAGTTTGGAGCCCAAAAAATGGCTCAAAATGATTCAATTTTTTTCTTTCCATTTTCCCAATCATGCAAAAAACTCAAAAAAAAAAGCATTCAAAAAAATCAATAAATCAATAAGAAAAACCACAAATCAGCTCCTACAATATCAGTGCCGAAAACCGTTCATACTGCTCGTCGTCAATGTCGGCTCCCCGAATCGCGTGGCTCTGCCCCTCTTCCTCGCCACGCAGAATCGCCTGACGTCTTCTCTCCAGTGCTTCTGTGTTCCTTTTGACCCTCAGATGCTCCTCCACGTCTTCTGCATCCTCTCCAGGCGTCTCGTGCTCGAAAACCTCCGATTCCATGGGTCGACGACGGATGGCGCAGCCGATGGGGTCCGCATCGTAGTCACAGCCGTGGCTAGAGAGATGATTAGAGATAGCGGGGCGATGATGATAGATAGTTAGAGATTAAAAATTTGAAAAAAAAATTTTTTTTTTTGAAAAATATTTTTTTCTGAAATTGTCAGATTTGTCTGAATATCCAAAATTTCAGCTCTAGAGAAGTCTGGAATAGTCTAAAAATGATCATCACAAAAATCAAAAGAAATCGCCACCGCGTGGAATCGAACCCCGGTCGTCGGATTGGTAGTCGAAAATCCCTCTGCGCCATATGGTCATTTTTCGGAAAATTGCTCGAAAATCGATTTTTTAGCGACTAAAACGAATTTTTCGCGTTTTGGGCTGTTTTTTTGAGGCAGATTAACAATTTTGCACCCAAAAAAATTTTTTTTTTGAAAATTTTTTTTTCTGAAATTGTCAGATTTGTCTGAATATCCAAAATTTCAGCTCTAGAGAAGTCTGGAGTAGTCTAAAAATGATTCTCACAAAAGTCAAAAGAAATCGCCACCAAGTGGAATCGAACCCGGGTCGTCAGATCGGGCTGAAAATCCCTCTGCGCCATTTGGCCAATTTTTTGAAAAATGCTCAAAAATCGATTTTCTGCCGGATTTAGAGTGATTTTTTGTGCATTCAGAGCTGTTTTTCGGGTCAAAAACACCAACATTCCACAAAAAAATCTGAAAAAAAAAATTTTTTTCAAAAATTTTTTTTCTGAAAATTCCACATTTTCAGGTTTTTCTGAAAATCCAAAATTTGAGCTCTAGAGAAGTCTAGAATAGCCTAAAAATGATCCACACAAAAAACAAAAGAGTTTGCCACCGAGTGGAATCGAACCCGGGTCGTCAGATCGGGCTGCAAATCCCACTGCGCCATTTGGTCATTTTTCGGAAAATTGCTCAAAAATGCTCAAAAATCGAAGTTTTCAACGATTCAAATTGATTTTTCGTGTTCTCTACTGTTTCTGGCATCGGAAATTGCGATTTTCCGCAATTTTCATCTCGAAAATCGCTATTTTAGAGGCAAAAAAGGGGTGATATGCTAGATGCTGCTAGGAACATAGGAATCAAGCAAAATCAGGAAAAAAAGCACTGCAAACGTGTGTAAGTGAGTCAAGTCACAGCCTGGAAGTCTGAAATAGCTAGTTTCCTAGCTTTTAAAAGTCCTAAAATCCATAAAAAACAGCTAAAACTCTCTGGAAACGTCCTAAGCCTTAGGTGGCTCAAGCTAGCTCAAATTTCGCGCTTCAAAAGCACAAAAATAGCCTGGAAAGCCTCCGAAACCGGATTTTCGCTCAGAAACCCCAGAAACACACACACAACCACCAACACAACCATCTATCAAAACTAACGTAGTCG
Source organism: Caenorhabditis briggsae (assembly GCF_000004555.2). Taxonomy (NCBI): domain Eukaryota; kingdom Metazoa; phylum Nematoda; class Chromadorea; order Rhabditida; family Rhabditidae; genus Caenorhabditis; species Caenorhabditis briggsae. The sequence goes on from NC_013490.2 coordinate 1,295,251, forward strand.
CCGACGCGAAAAGCGTATCAATTAGCGTATTTTCGAAATTGGCATCCTCTTGCCTCTTATCCGGATCCGGCGTCGTCAACGAGCGATCGTCAGAGGATGCTAACGCTGAGCAAGCGCAACATCCGGCTGACGCCGAGCACGTGTCATTGCTGGTGAACGGGGAGTACATGGAAATCGATACTTCTTTGTCTGGCTTATCCGACGTGTCGTCTTCATAACGGGTGGCGACCATGGTGCCTGGAAATTGAGCAAAATTAGCTGGAAAAAAACGAAAAATGGTGGAGCTGTTTTCGGATGCTCTAGGGAGCTCTAGAACCCTTAAAAACCTATAAAAACCCTTAAAATTTCTAAAAATCCATTAAAAACCATGAAAATTGCCATTTTTCAAAAATTTGCTCAAATGGCCTAGTGGATTTTTGGACGAGAAATTTACGAATCTCAACACCAAAGTTCGATTCCACCTGGCCTAAAATTCTTTTTGCTTTTGTTTAGAGCAAGATTTAGGGGTTCTAGAAGTTTCTAGATGCTGGATTTGTGATTTTTTGAAATTTTCATATTTTCCGAATTCTGAAATTCTGAGTTTCAGAAGTTTCTAGAACATTTTACCACCTAAAATGGGTTAAAAACTTAAGCAAAAAGAATTTGACCACAGGTGGGATCGAACCCCGGTGTTGAGATTGGTAGTGGAAAACGCCGAAAATCCCACTGAGCCATTTGGTCATTTTTTCTAAAAATAGCCCAATACACCCGGAAAATCGATTCTAGATTGGTTTTTTGTGATTTTTCAGGTTTTGAGGGTCCAAAAACCTCTAAGATAGCCGAAAATCGTCTAAAACCTACCCTCTTCATTACAAAACCTCATCGCCTCCGCGTGCACATCGATATCCAGCTCTCGCCATGAGATTGTGTAGAACGTGATGTCACCGTTGCTATGGTGTGGTGGATCCCAGACGAGTCTGAAAATATCGATTTTTTTCAGCAAAAAAATGTTTTTCAAAAAAATTTTTTTCTGAAATTTTTAGATTTTTCTGAAAATCATGAAATTAGAGCTCTACGATGTTCTAGAATAGTCTAAAAATGGTCTACACAAAAATCAAAAGAAATTGCCGCCGAATGGAATCGAACCCGGGTGTTGAGATTGGTAGTCGAAAATCCCACTGAGTCACTAGTACAATTTTAGGAAATTGCGCAAAAATCGATTTTTCAAGGGAATTTTCATCATTTTCGGTGTTTTTGAACAATTTCGCGGCAATTGTCAACAAAAAAACCAAGAAAATTCGAAAAAAATTTTTTTCAAAAATAAATTTGTCTCAAATTTTCAGATTTTGCTGAAAATCCTAAAATTTCAGCTCTAGAGAAGTCTGGAAATGATTCACACAAAAATCAAAAGAAATTGCCACCGAGTGGATCCGAACCCGAGTGTTGAGATTGGTAGCGAAAATCCCACTGAGCCATTCGGACATTTTTTGTAAATTGGCTTAAAAATTGCTAAAAATTCGTTTTTTCGGCGGTTTAAAGTGATATTTGGCAATTTCAGCTGTTTTAACGCTATTTTTTAGGTCAAAAATATTGATTTTCATCGATTTTCAACACGAAAATCACAATTTCAGAGCACTCACTTAATAGAATTCTGGGAAACTGCATCAACTCGAACCATTGGGGGGTCTGGAACCGCATATTTCGTCCTCACAAATCCAATTTTCGAGATTCCATTCCTGGCGCCTGGATGGCGGACCATTTGAGTGGCCACATAGTAGGCGTAGAGGGTGTTCGGGCGGATACGGTCTTTTGCCAACAATGTCGCTTCAATAACTTTTTTACCATCTTCGTAGTGCTGAATGAACACCGATGACCACGAGTCGACGCATGCCGATCGATCGTCATCGATTGTCATTTTGGATCGATTTTGTCCACTTCCTGAAAGAAGAAAAACCGCTTTCTGGTACTTAGAGGGTGAGTTTTCGCTGTTTCAGGCCACCTCTGGGGCTATTTTTGAGCCAAAAAACCTAAGAACACAAGAAAAACCACTCTAAAATCGATTTTCCAAACGTTTTAGAGCGATTTTCCTAAAAAATTCACATGGCCCCAGGGGGGGAATTTTCCCTACNATTCTCCNCCCCNTTTTTGGGAATTTGNANCATTTCNACCCNAAAAAATTTTCTGAAATTTTCAGATTATTCTGAAAATCCGAAATTTGAGCCCTAGAAGGTTCTAGAATAATCTAAAAATGATTCACACAGAAATCAAAAGAGTTTGCCACCGAGTGGAAACGAACCTGGATGTTGAGTTTCGTAGCGAAAATCCCACTGATCCACTTTTGCAATTTTTTGAAAAAGGTCTAAAAATAGCCTAAAAATCGATTTTTCAGCGGTTCTAACCGGATTTTTTGCATTCCAATCGCTTTTTTAGGTCAAAATAATTGATTTTCGAGCCAAAAACTGCAATTTTCCCCTGAAATTTAGGACGTTTCCGTTGTCCCAAATCCTACCTTATAAAACAAACTCGTATCCCAAAAATTCAAAAATCACATATTTCGACCTAAAAAAGCGCCTGAAATGCAAAAAAAATCGGTTCGAACCGCTGAAAAATCGATTTTTGAGCGATTTT
>NC_013490.2:1297867-1356954 GCF_000004555.2 Caenorhabditis briggsae
TTTCAGATTTTTCTGAAAATCTGAAATTTGAGCCTTAGAAGGTTCTAGAATAGTCTAAAAATGGTCGACACACAAATCAAAAGAAGTTGCCACCGAGTGGAATCGAACCCGGATCATCAGATTGCCGGCGAAAATCCCACTGCGCCATCTGGACATTTTTTTGTAAAATCGCTTAAAAATGCTTAAAAATCGATTTTTCGGCGGTTCAAAGTAGTTTTATCTCAGTTTCGGCGGTTTTTTGAGTTGAAAATAGTGATTTTCAAGCCAAAAACTGCGATTTTTCCCCTGAGATTCCGGAATTTTCCGCTCCAAAATCACTCTTACCTTATAGAACAGTTCGTATCCCAAAAATTTGCGAAAATCACTATCCGTCAAATCCAATTGTGCCCAACTGAAATGAATCGAATCGTCACTGACAGCGCCCAGTTTGACCGTAATCAGCGAGGTGGCACAGATCGCCTTATCACCGTTCGAGTTGGGCGATTGGTCATCATCATGGGTTTTATTGATTCCGAGCATTTTTGTGAGATCGGTGATCAGCTCGAAGCACAGCATTCGATTGTTGTGGAACTGCAAAAACAGTGGAATTTGGGGAGGAAGATGGGTCTAAAATCATCTTTTACAGCCAAAAATAGGATGAAAATACTGAAATATCGAGACTTTTTGACATCCCAAAAAGCTTTAAAAGTGTCTAAAACTTCTAAAAACGCTAAAAATCACTTTTAAACCGTCGAAAAAACAAAATTTCAGCGATTTTTAAGCGAATTTTCAAAAAATGACCAAATGGCTTAGTGGGATTTTGGCTAGCAATCTGAGGGTCGGGGTTCGATTCCACTCGGTGGCAAACTTTTTTGATTTTTGTGTAGACCATTTCTAGACTATTTTAGAGCCCTCTAGAGCTGGAATTTCGGAATTTTCGAAAATCTGAAAGTTTCAGAAAAAATTTTTTGGCTTAAATTCCAAATTTGAGTTCTAGGGTGTTTTAGAATAGCTTAAAAATGGTCCACACAAAAATCAAAAAAGTCTGCCACCGAGAGGAATCGAACCCGGGTCGTCAGATCGGGCTGAAAATCCCACTGCGCCATTCGTGTAATTTTTTGAAAAATCGCTCAAAAATCGATTTTTCGGCCATTTTTCCCGCTTTTTCTTATGAGAATATGCATTTAAAGCTATTTTTGACCGTTGTATGCTGTTTGGCGCTGAAATCAGAAAAAAATTAATATCAATTTTTTTGAAAGTTTTCAAAATTTCAGATTTTTCGAAAATCTCGAGTTTTGACATCCTGAACATTCTAGAATAGTTTAAAACTGATTCTCACAAAAATCAAAAACGTTTGCCACCGAGTGGAATAGAACCAGCAACCTCAGATTGCCGGCGATAATCCCACTGAGCCACCTGTGCAATTTTTGTAAAAAACGCTAAAAATCGTATTTTTCAGCGGTTCAAAGTGATTTTTAGCGTTTTCAGGCATTTTTGACACTATTCTCATTGTTTGGAGCGTCGAAAACCGTCATTTTTTGCTCTTTTCTAGGCCAAAATCATATGAGGCGTTTCTAGCTCAATTTTTACCAATTTTTTTCCTCTAAAAAGCTGAAAAACTCACCTGAACAGTGGCATTCTTGTTGCCAAACACAATTTCTCGATTATCCTCAAAAAGCGATCGCATATTGTCATTTTCGACCACTGAAATCGCGAATTTGTTCAAGAATAGCGTGTCGCCTCGAATCAGTTTCAGCCTTTTGAACATTGCCAGTGATAAGAGGGGTGGTGATCGCATGATGTGCAGATACTCCGTGATTGTGTGGATATTCGCAAAGACTTCCTGGAAATCATGAAAATAGTCTAAAAATGGCTGAAACAGTCCAAAATTGGTCCAAATTGGCTGAAAATAAACTGAAAACCGTGAAAATTAGCTTTCAAATCGCTGAAAATGTCCTTGAAACCCTTAAAATCGACACTCCCTGAGAGCCAAAAGCATTCTGCACGCGGCCGGTCGATTTCCGTGCTTGAGCTGTTTTGTACTCCTCGTGGACAAGTGAGCGTGCGAAATTTGAATTTTTGGGTTTCAAATAGCGCCTAGATTATTTTTCTGGATTTTTGGACCATTTTCAAGCCATTTAGGACCATTTTCTGCCAGTTTTGGTCCATTTCAAGCCCTTACCTTCAACTCAGCGGCCATTCCCGACTCCTGTTTGCCACGAATCTCAATCGTCAGATTTCCCTTGATGATGTTGCATCGTCGAAGAGCCAACGCCTTGGGAAATGTGTCGATTTTGTGGTCAATGGTGCAGGTGATCTCACACGGTCCATCGCATTTCTTACAGAACCGTATATCCTGGAAATTGAAAGAAAAATTAGATTTCAAAACACTTAAACAGCTTAATTAGTGTCAAAAATAGCTTGAAATGCATATTTCCACAGAAAAAAAACGCAAAAAATGGGCGAAAAATCGATTTTTAAGCGATTTTCCTAAAAAATGCACGAATGGCTCAGTGGGGTTTTCGCCGGCAATCTCAACACCCGGGTTCGATTCCACTTGGTGGCAATCTCTTTTGATTTTTGTTTTGAGCATTTTTAGATTATTCTATAGTATTCTAGAGCTCAAGTTTTGGGAATTTTGAAAAATCTGGAAATTTCAGAAAAAAAAAATTTTTCTGAAAATTTCCAAAATTCTAAAATTAGAGCTCTAGGATGTTCTAGAATAGTTTAAAAATGATCCACACAAAAAACAAAAAAGATTGCCACCGAGTGGAATCGAACCCGGGTGTTGAGATTGCTAGCGAAAACCCCACTGAGCCACACCGTGCATTTTTAGGAAAAACGCTCAAAAACACTGGAAACGTCGATTTTCAAAGAAGTTTTCTGTTGGATTTAGTATTTGTAGCAAGATTCCAGCAATTTTCAACAAAAAACCGAGAAAAATCTAAAAATTTTTTTTTTTGAAAAACTTCAAAATTTGGATTTTTGCTGAAAACTCAAAATTAGAGCTCTAGGATGTTCTAGAATAGTCTAAAAATGATTCTCACGAAAATCTAAAAAGTTTGCCACCGAGTGGAATCGAACCCCGACCCTCAGATTGCTAGCCAAAATCCCACTGAGCCATTTGGTCATTTTTTGAAAATTCGCTTAAAAATCGTATTTTTCAGCGTTTTAGAGTAATTTTTCGAGTTTTGAGCTATTTTTGGGGTCAAAAACAGCATTTTTCTAGTCAATTTCACCGATTTTTCATCAATTTACCGTACCTTCTTATTAATCTCCCAACCCTCGGGACACTTGTCGGAACACAGGCCATCCGTCGCTTTGATATGTTGAAAGATGTTCTTCTGTTTCGGATTCAGTGCCAGACACTCGGCCTTCGTGACACACCGTCGTCCCATCAGCACGTACATGTTCTTGGGGCATTTGGCAACACATTTTCCGTTATAGTGTAGATGACGGCATGCCGAGCATTGCGTGTCGTCGTTCGGAGCATCACAGCCACCCAGACATTGCTCATGACATCGTTCTCCTGGAAATTAACGATTTTAAGAAAAAAGTCCAAAAGAAATTTTTTTTCCAAAAATTTTTTTGTCTGAAATTTTCAGATTTTTCTGAAATCTCAAAATGTCAGCTCTAGAGAAGTCTGAAATTGTCTAAAAATGATCTTCACAGAAATCAAAAGAGTTTGACACCGAGTGGAATCGAACCCGGGTGTTCAGATTGGTAGCGAAAATTCCACTGCGCCATCTGTGCATTTTTCGGAAAAATCTTCAAAAATGCAGGAAAATTCGATTTTCAAAGGAATTTATCATCATATTTGGTGTTTTCAACTAATTTCTAGCAATTTTCAACAAAAAATGGCAAAAATTGAAAAAAAATTTTTTTTGAAATTTTCAGATTTTTCTGAAAATCCAAAATTTCAGCTCTAGAGTACTCTAGAATAGTCTAAAAATGGTCTACACAAAAATCAAAAGAAATTGGAATCGAACCCGGGTGTTGAGATTGGTAGCGAAAATGGTGGAAAAATCCACTGAGCCATTCGGTCATTTTTTGTAAAATCGCTTAAAATTCGTTTTTTTCGGCGGGTACAAAGTGATTTTTATCGTTTTTAACACTAATTTTGCTGTTTAGAGGCTGAAAATCGGAGTTTTGATGTCAGAAATTGTATTTTTGCAACTTTAACCGCTCAAAATTCGCTGAAACCCCTGCTGTACCTTCTGGCGAACATCCGGGACCCATCGTTCCGTTATCAAACCGTTCGTAGGGACATTTCCGACGGCACGCCGTGTCACTCCAACAACTTTGCACTTGTTTACCTTCGGGCGTCATGTACTCACGACACCGATCCTTGTAGTTTGGTTCCGTGTCGCATGTTTTGGGGCATACTGTAATTTGTTTTTTTTTAAAGGCACAGAGGCTTGAAAACTTTTTTATGAAAGAAAATATGCCAAAAAAATGTTTTCCATGCATTTTTCATAAAAATGTTTGAATTTGACTGTGAATCTAGCGAGTTTCGCTATGAAAATCGTTATTTTCGACACTGAAGGCAGTTGAAAATCCAAAAAACCATTCAAAACCCGCTGAAAAATGCATTTTTTGCCATTTTTGGGTGATTTTACATAAAATGCACAGATGGCTCAGTGGGATTTTCGCTGAGAATCTGACGACCCGGGTTCGATTCCTCTCGGTGTCAATTTTTTTTTATTTTTGTGTAGACCAGTTTTAGACTATTCCAGATTTCTCTAGAGCTCGAATTTTCAGAATTTCAAAAAAAAAATTTTTTTTTCAAAAAAATTTTTTTCTGAAAATTTTAGATTTTTCTGAAAATCATGAAATTAGAGCTCTACGATGTTCTAGAATAGTCTAAAAATGGTCTACACAAAAATCAAAAAAGTTTGCCACCGAGTGGAAACGAACCCGGGCCGTCAGATTGGTAGCCGAAAATCCCACTGAGCCACTTTGTCAAAATCGCCAAAAATCGCCAAAAATCGTATTTTTCAGCGGTTCAAAGTGCTTTTTAGCCATTCTTTAGCCAATTTTTAGGTCTAAAAACCAATTTTTAGGTCTAAATGTTTGAAGGCCCAAAAAGTGTCCACAAACCTTTTCCAGTCTCCGTCACCGACCACTCGGCGGCGTCGTCGACGACGACGTCGTTGATCGGAGACTGAATCAGACTCTTCCAATCGATCGAGGTGACGTGGCAACAGTACTTGTTGTCCTGCACCCGGATGCCACCGTTTCGAACCACACTCAACTTGGGTAGATTGATCTGGAAGCAGCAATTTTGGATTTTGTACTCCTCGTGGACAAGTGGGAGGCGCGAAATTTGAATTTTCGGGCCATTTTCCATGATTTATGACCCATTTTAGCCTATTTTCGGCCGATTTTCCCGTTTTTTCAGCTGATTGCTCATGCTTACCGCTTCCAACTGATGATTCCTATAGATTATGAGTGCAAAGTGTTGTACGAGCGTTTGTCCACCGATCACACGAAGCTGCGGGAACATTTTGCCGAGATCAACGAGTCCTCTGAAATTATCGATTTTATGGCGATTTCGGGGCTGCTTTTGGACGAAAAAATCGCAAAAATTCTGGATTTTTAGCTAATTTTAAGCCAAAATTGCTCGTTTTTGGCTCATTTTGGCTGAAAAAAGGCAAAAAATCGAGTTTCTTAATTTTATATTTTTTAATAAATAACGTTTTTAGAGATTGAAACTTGAAAAAAAACTTGAAAAAAATTTTTGCGTAAATTTTTTGTCTGAAATTTTCAGATTTTTCTGAAATTTCAAAATTTGAGCGATAAAAATGTTCTAAAATAGTTTAACAATGGTCTACACAAAAAACAAAAAGGTTTTCCGCCGAGTGGAATCGAACCCGTACCCTCAGATTGCCGGCGAAAACCCCACTGAGCCACACCGTGCATTTTTAGGAAAAACGCTCAAAAACACTGGAAACGTCGATTTTCAAGGGAGTTTTCTCTTGGATTTAGTATTTGTAGAAAAATTCCAGCAATTTTCAACAAAAAACCAAAAAAAAATCTTTTAAAAAAATTTTTTTTGAAAAATTTCTAAATTTGGATTTTTGCTGAAAACTCAAAATTCGAGCTCTAGAACATCCTAGAATAGTCTAAAAGTGGTCCACACAAAAATCTAAAAAGTTTGCCACCGAGTGGAATCGAACCCCGACCTTCAGATTGCTAGCCAAAATCCCACTGAGCCATTTGGTCATTTTTCAGAAAATGTCTCAAAAATCGCTAAAAATTTGGTTTTTCCGGCGGTTTCAAATGATATTTGACGCATTTTCAGATATTTTCGAGCCATTGTTAGGGTCAAAAATTTCCAAAGAAAAAACAATTTTTTTGGAAATTTTTTCCCCAAAATCTGAAATTTCAATTTTCAGACGTTTCCAGAACATTCTATAGCCTGGAAATGGCTCAAAACAAAAGCAAAAAGATATTGACCCCAGCGGGGATCGAACCTGGGTGTTGAGATTCGTGGCGAAAATCCCACTGAGCCACTTTTCACAATTTTTTGAAAAACGCTTTAAAATCGACTTTTGGGTGGTTTTTCTTGAATTTTTGTGTTTTTTAGGTCAAAATTGCTCATTTTTGGCCGTTTTTTAAACCATTTTTGCTCAAAAAATCTTTAAAAACTCGACTAACTTGGTCTCAAAAACCAGAAAAGTGCCAGTGACTTCTCGCAAATTGGGAAAAATCGGATAATCCGATTGTTCCAAATTTTTCATCTCTCTGGGGTCATTGCTGTGTCCCCCGCCATAGATGAATGATAGTGATAGTGAGCCTTCGATTACTGTACAATTGATCATATGGTTGACTGGTGGCCAGCTGAAAAAAAAAGATAGGTAGATAGTTACAGTAATCCGTTTTGTGACAAAAATAGACGGAAAATGACCATTTTTGGGCTGAAAATCGTTATTTTTCGCTGAAAATAGCCAAATTTTAGGCTAATAAAATAGCTAAATTTAGGCTGAAAATAGCCGATTTTTGAGTGAAAATGAGCAAGTTTCAGCTTAAATTGCAGTTTTTTAGCCCGAAAATGGTCAATTTCAGGCTGAAAATAGTCATTTTTCACTCCAAAATGTTGAAATTATGGCTGAAAATGACGGATTTCAGCTTGAAATGTTCAAATTTCCACTTTTTTTATTCGATTTTGAGCCATTTTAAGCCATTTTCAGTCAATTTCAGCTATTTTAAACCGATTTTCAGCCGATTTTCAGCCGATTTTAGGCCGTTTACGGTCAATTTTCAGTCATTTTCAGCCAAAATTCCAGCACTCACGACGCATTATTCGAACGATCATAGAAATAGTTGATCTGGTCCTTATCACCAATCAGTGATGGCCGAGTCTTGATGCCCCACGGCTTGTTTCGGATATCGATTGGCGGGCAGCGGATCTCTCGAATCGATGAGCATGGCTGCAAAATTTCCGCTTTTTTTGGAAAAAAGGGTTTTCGGTCAAAATGGATCATTTTAAGCCAGAAAAACCCGCGATTTTTGGCTTTTCATGGCCTAGAAAACCTTGAAATTGGGCCAAAAATCAATTTTCTAGGCCATTTCGCCCCCAAAAAAACCCATTTTTACCTGAAAAATGGCACATAAGCTGAGCAATAGGAAGATAATTGAAGCGGTTCGACGACACAACGATGATAATGATGTTGTTGGTGCTGATGATGACGTGGAACATTCAGAAGACGTCGAAATCTGAAAAAAAAAGGAGTTTAGGGTTAATTTAAGCGATTTTAGGGCAATTTTCAGTCACTTTTATGCTGTTTTAAGCTATTTTAATCCTAATTTATGCCATTTTTATGCTATTTTAAGCCAATTTAGGCTATTTAAAATTGATTTTATGCTATTTCCAGTTATTTTTTCAGACTATTTTCAGCCATGTTTATGCTATTTTCCCCGATTTTTAGCCATTTTCAGCCATTTTTATGCTATTTCTTGATATTTTTAGCTAATTTTCAGCATTTTGAAGGTTATCTTAAGCTATTTTCAGTCATTTTTATGCTATTTCAAGCTATTTTAATCCTATTTTAAGCCATTGTTATGCTATTTTTAGTCATTTTCAGCCCCCCTTACCATAGTTCTACGTCGCGTTCTGTGACTACTGCTGTCTCGTCGACGTCGCATTTTGTGGATTCTGAATTCCGAAACGTCGTCAACGTTGTCTTCGTTGTTGATGACGTGACTGTAGTAGCGATACTGAATGATATCGACGTCGTTAGAGGAGGTGATTGTGCTGAAAATCGAATTTTGATGATTTTGAGATTTTTAGGGGTATTTTCAGCAAAATTTCAGCAAAATTTCAGCCAAAAGTTTCAGCTAGTTTTCCGTGAAATTTCAGAGAATTTTCAGCCTAATTTTCGTGAAAATTGAGCGGATTTTTAGACAAAAATTCAGCCTACTTTTCAGCCTAATCTACAAAATTTTCAGTCAAAATTTCAGCGAATTTACGCAATTTTTAGAGAATTTATAGGCAAAATTTAAAGGGAGCATTTTCAGCTAAATTTTAAGCCAATTTTAAGCCAAAACTTCCGAGAATTTTCAGACAAATTTTAGAGAGAATCTTTAGCCAAACTTTGTGCCAACTAGCTTAATTTTCAGCTTAATTTTTAGCTTAATTTTCAGCCTAATCTCTAGACGAATTTCAAGTCGAGTTTCAGACAAATTTTTTTTTTACAAAATTTTCAGTCAAAATTTCAGCCCAATTCCCGCCTAATTTTCAGTGAATTCTCAGCGAATTTTAGGAAGCATTTTCAGCCAAAAATTTCAGCCGAATTTTAAGCAAAATTTTCAGTCAAAATTTCAGCCGAATTTTCCGCCTAACTTTCAGAGAAATTTCAGAGATTTTTTTGGGCCAAAAATTCCGCGCTAATTTTAAGCTAAATTTTAAACCTTAAGTTTTCCAGACAAATTCTCCGAGAATTTTGCAGCTAAATTCTTTTCTGATTTTCAGCCAGCCCCAAATTTTCAGCGAATTTCAAAGGGAGCATTTTCGTTATTTTCAGGTCAATTTTCAGCAAAATTTTTAGTAATTAAATGGAAAAAAAATGGCCTGGCATTATTAAAAATCAACTTGAAAATCATAAAACAGAAAGAGAGAGAGAGAGAGAGAGAGAGAGAGAGAGAGAGAGAGAGAGAGACGCAGAGAAAAGGCTCAAAAGCGCGAAAACAACAAGAACGCATACACACAACAACACAGGAGCCGCCTTGACGTCTTCAGGCAAAGGTGACGGCGTCCAGGCGCCGCCACCGGTGTGTTTATGTGAGGAATGACGGGTGAAAAGGAAAACTAGAAGAAGAAGAAGAAGACCAGCTAGCGAGCAGTAAGGGGAGAGGGGGGAATTAGAAATGAAACAGGAGCAAGAGAAGGACCCGAGAAGTCCGGAAAGTCCGAAAACTACCGTAATCTAGCCTAGCTAGTAACTAGGTACGTTAGCTAGGTAGCTGCGTAGCTACCGTATCTAGCATCCTTTGAAGCTAGTAAACAATCTAGTGCTAGGCCTTCTAGACGCATATGCCAGTGTTGGTACTACCGTAACCAAGCCTAGCTTCCTAGCTACCGTATCCAACTGCTCTCTAACAAGCTCTAGACATCTCCAAGGATCCTCTAGAACTTTCTAGATCTTCACCAGCTGGTAGCGGTATTCCTATTCCAGCTGTTGCTCGCCCATCCATAAACAGAGAAACTAAATCTTCATAGGCTGGAAATTTCTAGTCATATCAAATGTGTGAGAGAGCTACTCTCCTTGCTCCTAATCTCCTCAATATCAGCCAACCAACATCAATAGAAGAGAAGCCTATCAAAAAAAAAATGAAGGGCGAGATGTGGGAAATGAGAAAACAACCAAAGTTAATCCTTGAGAAATTCCGTTTTTCAGCGAAGAATCGATCAATAACCTTTTAAAGAAAATCCTTCTTCTGAAAAGGAGGGATACATATCAGGTGTGTATGTGTGCCAGGGGTGGTGTCCGTCAAAATTGAATCAAATTTCCGGTAGGACACTTTTCGGATAAATATATATGAAATCTGATGTCATTCGGAAGCCTAGGCTGTTTCAAGAAGAGCCTATGGATCCAGGAATCTAAGGATCTAAGAGTCTAAGAATCCAGGAATCCAGGATTCTAGCGTCTTCAGATTCAAATGGAAAAATGAACTTGGGGGGAATCTCACAGAGCTTATCCTTCTGAAGGCGACCGTGTAGCTCAGCCTCTGGAGCCAACTTTAAAGGTCATTGGGAGTACCACAACCTTCAAAGCTCTATAGAATCCGCAAAACAACGGGCAAGCAGGTAGGAGTACCTATCCAGTAAGATCCTCTGGCTTCAGGTTCTTGGTCATAACCTATAGACTTTAACTTATTGGCTTCAGGCTCTAGGCTCTAGGTTCTAGGCACTAAGCTCTTGGCTTCAAGCTTCAAGCTTCAACCTCTAATAGTAAGCTCTGAGGGTCCCAGGGCCCTCTGGTTCCTGGCTCTGGTCTCTTAGAACTCTAGAATCCAGGTTTCTCTGCTAATAAGTCAGAAAAACGGGGGGAAAAAAGGAGGCGCAAATCTCCTTTTTCTTCGGAACATAAAATAAATTATTATGCTCTCTTCTCTATCCTCTGTGTCACATACACATACATATTCCAAAGAGTTTATAGAGAGAGAGAAAAATCTGAAAAATAGAAGAGAGCCAGGAAAAAGGAATGATGATGATGCTCATCACATTAATCCTCCTTGTCAGCAGCTCCTGCGATGGCAAATTGAGAGAGAGAAATAGTGTGGAATATCGAGAGAGAGAGTGGTTAGACATAGATTCGTTCAAAAACAGATTAACTTAATCACCAGAAAATTTTATCGAAAAAAATAATGGATCCAAAACTACAAATTAGCTTCGTTTCTGGCTGAAAATCGTCATTTTAAGCTCAAAAATCACTTTAAATTGCTCGAAAAATCCAAAAAAAAAAAATTTTATAATAACATTCATCAGATTCTGTATGTATGTAGCGCACCTTATCACCCATTCAAAGTTAACCGATCAAGCTGAAGCCTGGACAGATAGATCAGAATTGTGTCTTAGTTGATGCCCGAACTTTTGGTTTTTCGAAATTTTGATTTTGAACTCTTCTGGAGACGTTCCTTGGTTTCACCTGTCAGTAAAGGGTGGATGGTGGATAGCCCCGAAGGGGCCTAAACCGACTGGTATGCAATACTTACCAATTTCTTCTCGATGATTCTTCCAGATGTGATGAAGACGTGGATGGGAGGAGGGAATCTGAAACACTTTGACGTGTCCATTTTTAGCCATTTTAGCCTAATTTAGACCCATTTTGGACCCAATTAATTTTAGTCCATTTTTAAACGATTCACTCAGATTCGATTTTAGACTATTATTGAACAATTTCCAGCCAATTATTTTCTCATTATTATTTTTTTTTTTTCGAATTTCTAAGATTCTGATTGACGTCAACAATGAGAAGAAGAAGAAGAAGAAGAAGAAGCCCTTTTACTTCTTTTCAACCCCCAGAGGTGAGCAAAAAAGGAGAAGAAGAAGAAGAAGAAGAGGGGCATTAGGCTAATCAACATGTATCTAGAACATGTACATATCCTTTTTCTATGATTTTGAATTTAAAAAAATGTTTGAAGAGCAAAAGGAAAAAAGGGCACAAACTACAATCGGGAAAAATTTGGCTGAAAATGGTGTCCATTGGATTTGATCGAAAAGCTACAGTAATCCAACAAACGATTTGCTCATTCTTCCATAATCGCCTGCTACAACAATCTTGTTTGCCTATATGTCACCGTGCTTCCAATCCTACAGTAATCCTAAAGTAGAACCAGAACCACCTAAAACAACCAAAATAACCACTTCAAAACTACAGTAATCCATGAGTTAACTAACCTACAGTAGTCCTACAGTAGTTCTACAGTAACCCGGAAAACTTCTAAACGCGCTAAACTCCTCAAAAATAGAATAAAAATGAAAGAAAAACGATTTTCAGTCCCAAATGGATTAGTCCAAAATATATATATGTACTTTTGACTTAAAAGTGCAACTATACAAAGAAAAAAAAAAAAGAAATGAGCAATCAGGCAACCAAAAAAAAATCTAAATTTGGAATATTCTGGAATTTCCTCTTTTTTATCAGGGGATTATAGGAAAAAATACGAAGATTAGGGCCATAAATCTGTCAGGGATTACTGTAGTTTGACAAGGACGATTACTGTAGTTATAGGGAATGTTGATAACTAGAGCTTTAGAAGGATTACTGTAGTTATAGAGTACTGCTAGGATGATTTTACTGTAGGTCAAGAGGGATGAGCACTAGGGTTACTGTAGTTCTTAAAATACTGTAGGTGAAGAAAGATGAGCAATCTATAGATTACTATCGGGGATTACTGTAGTTATAGAGTACTGTGAGGATGAGCAATGGAGATTACAGTAGCTCTATGAGGAGTACTCTAGCTATAGAGTACTGATAGAATGAGCAATCGGATTACTGTAGATGAAGAGCGATAAGAAATATTTGGATTAATGTAGCTTTAGAGTACTGTTAGTATGAGCAACGTTTGGGTTACTGTAGTTTTACGGGTACTGTAGCTATGGGAATGGTTACAGTACTACACATCAAAATGAGCAATCTATGGATTACTGTATGTAGCTTCTCGGGCGATTACTGTAGTTTGGGATTTTTCACCATTTTCCGGTGACATTTTGATCGTGGCCTAACTTTTTCAGGCATGTCCTAGAAATCCAAATTTGCTCCAAAACTAGTCCCCCGGGGTCAGAATTTTATGAAAATCTTGATTTTGATAGTTTAAAATGCTGAAAATGAGTTTTAGTCGCTGTAAAACGACTTTTTTTGAGTGTTGGCCTAGAAATCCAAATAGCTCCAAAATTAGTCCCCCCTGAGGTCAGAATTTTATGGAAAATTCATTTTTCGCTTTGAAAACTAGCCTAGAATAATTTTTAATGCTCAAAATTTCGATTTTTTTTCAAAAGAAAATATTCTCACCTTCCACGTCATCTGAATCTGATGACGACGTCGTCGCTCCAGAATCCTTCAGAATTGTTTTGTGACGTCGTCTTGATCTGACCATATATTTGTTGCTTCCTGTCATCGTCGTATCATTTATTGAGCAATGCTTTTTTTATTGATTTCCTGGGGGGAAAATTCAGAATTCCAAAATTCAGAATTTCGTTTCAGATGACGTCAGATTTCTGCAAAAACAAAAAAAAAATTAAAATATGGAAATGTTTTTAATCCGATTAGATTTTTAGAGACAAAAATGTGAGAAAAATGGAAAAAAATCGACAAAAAACGGGAGAAAAAGAGAGATTTTTCGAGGTGGCCTAACTTTTGCGAAATGGTGGCCTAGAAAACCAAAAACCCCTAAAATCCCATATTTCTAGAGAAGAATTTTTAAGGAAAACTCGATTTTCAAGGTTTCCGACCCCTAAAACGACCGCTTTCATTGAAAAAACCGACGAAAACGGCTCAAAACCAAGCAATTTAGAGTGGTGGCCTAACTTTTGCAAACTGGTGGCCTAGAAAACCAAATCTAGTCCATTTAGACTAGAATTTTTAAAGAAACACAAATTCGACGCATATAATGCTGAAACGACGAGAAAAAACGGAGCAAAACAGCTCAAAACCAAGCAATTTCGAGTGGTGACCTAACTTTTGGAGATTCATGGCCTAGAAAACCAAACCTAGTCCCTCTAGGACAGAATTTTATGGAGAACACGACTTCAATACTAAAAATGCTGAAAAAAACTATGGAAAACTCTCTAAAACGGAGGAAATACCGCTTGAAATTAAGTGATTGAGAGTGGTGGCCTAGGAAAACAAACTAGTCCATCTAGGACAGAATTTTATGGAGAACACTATTTCGATGTTTAAAATGCTGAAAAAACTATGAAAAACGGTCTAAAACGGAGGAAAAACAGCTCAAAATCAAATGATTCAAAGTGATGGCCTAACTCTTTCCAACCGATGACCTAGGAAACCAAACTAGTCCACTAAGGCATAAATTTTGTGGGAAACACGATTCTAACACTCGAATTGCTAAAAAAGAAGAAAAAACGCTCTAAAATAGCTCAAAATCAAGCAATTTAGAGTGGTGGCCTAACTTTTGCATATCGGTGGCCTAGAAAGCCAAATCTAGTCTAATTAGACCAAAAAATCGTAGGAAACGTGATTTTGATGCTTAAAATAGTAAAAACCCCAGAAAAAATCAAGAAAATCGGCTTAAAACGTAGAAATTCAGAGTGGTGGCCTAACTTTTGCAGATTCATGGCCTAGAAAACCAAAATCCCCTGAAATCCCATATTTCTAGGGAAGAATTTCATGAGAAACTTGATTTTTAAGGTCTCCGGCTCTGTAAATAGCCTTTTCCGTCTGAAATTCTGTTGAAAACAAGATGTCACCGAATGTGGCCTAACTTTCACAGACTGGTGGCCTAGAAAACCAAAAAACCTCTAAAACCCGAATTTCTAGGGTAGAATTTCATGCGAAACTCGATTTTTGAGGTCCCAGACCTTTAGAACGACTCGTTCATTGGAAAAACCGCCAAAAACAAGAATTCACTTAGTGTGGCCTAACTTTCCTCTCTGATGGCCTAGAAAACTCAATTTTTCGAAGAAAAAAATTGCAGAAAATTTACTTCCTCATCATCACACTATGGAAAAATGCATTCGTATTCTAATCGCTCGCTTTTATCAATATAAAAATTATCACCCAAAGTGCGTTTTATTTTTCTTATCAATTTCTTATCACATGATACACCTATATATCTACATTCATAAATTATACATCAGATATCCTCTTCTATCATCTTCTTTTTCCATTTTTTTCGTTTTCCGGGCACAAGGAACACTCAAAAACCCAGGAAAACGCTTAGTAAATCGAATATGGCCTAGAAACCCAAATGTTGGTGGCCTAGGTATCCAAAACTCGGTCGTTCAAAATAATGTGAAAAACTCATTAAAATCATCAAAAATTCAAAAAAGTATATCGAAAACGCTCAAAAACGACTAAAACCCAGCATTTTAGAGTGGTGGCCTAGAAACCCCAAATTAGGTGGCCTAGGAATCCAAAACTAGGTCATCTAGTTTGAAATAATGTTAAAAAATTTTTGGAATAATTTAAATCCCAAAAAATCACATTGAAAACGCTCAAAAACGACTAAAACCCAGCATTTTAGAGTGGTGGCCTAGAAACCCAAATGTTGGTGGCCTAGAAACCCAAATGTTGGTGGCCTAGGAATCCAGAACTAGTCCCTAGGGTTAGTTTTTCGAGCTGAAGACACCAAACTAGCTTTCGAAAAACTCAATAAATCACTTAAAACCTGTGATTTTTAGCTAGATTCCGAACGCGGCCTAGCTTTCTCCAGTCGGTGGCCTAGAAACCCAAACCAGCTGGCCTAGGAATCCAAAACTAGCCTTCTAGACCAGATTTTTGTGCTAAACACGACTTTCAACATTTCAGAGCCTCAAAACAAACGCAAACTCTTCAAAATCGCCTATTTCCGACTAGCTGCTTTTGGTGGCCTAGAAACCTAAATCCGATGGCCTAGGATTCCAAAACCAACTTTCTAGATCAGATTCTTATGCTAGACATGAATCTGACCATTAGAACTCCTCGAAATGCATCTAACCCCATGGAAACAGCTAGCAACTTTCCTTCCATGGCCTAGCTTTCCCAAATGGTGGCCTAGGAAACCCCCAAAAGTGCCGTATGCACTATATTGCACATGCAAAACACGCCTGACTCATTCATTCATAGCTCAGAGCTCTAAAAAACGTGTGTGGAGACAGCAGGGTAGTCCATTCCACACCACGAACAAAACAAACGGCGAGAGAGTGAGAGAGTGTTGGAAACGAAGAGACGCAGAGAGACACAAGAGAAAAGAGAGGAGGAAATGGACGAAAACAACACAAAGTGCATGTTCCCTTTTGCCCCTGGCACCGCTGGGAAACATGGTGCCAGCATGCAGTTTAGGAGAACGATTTATGGGATGGGGGGATGGTCTTTCTTTGAAAAAGATAGGAAAAAAGGGGCGGAGCCTAATTAGTGGTGGCCTAGGAAACCCAAAACTAGTCCACAAAAACTGAAATTTGATGGAAAACTTAGTCATTTAACTTAAACCTCAAAAAAGTACCATTAAAACTAACAAAAACGACTGAAAACCAGCATTTTTAAGTCGTGGCCGAGAAACCCAATTTTTGATGGCCTAGGAATCTGAAACTAGTCCATCTAGTGTAAAATGCTGTGGGAAACCCATTCCAATCATTAAAACTCCAAGACACTATGTCAGAACGGTCAAAAACGACTGAAAACCAGCATTTTTAAGTGATGGCCGAGAAACCCAAATTTTGGTGGCCTAGGAATCCAAAACTAGTCCGTCTAGTTTAAAATATAATAAAAAATTCATTCCAAGCATTTAAATTCCTAAAATTACATTGTAAACGTTCAAAAATGACTGAAAACCAGCATTTTAGAGTGATGGCCTAGTAACCTAATTCTTCGTGGCCTAGAAATCCAAAACTCGGTTATCTAGTTTGAAATAATGTGAAAAACTCATTAAAATCATCAACAATTCAAAAAAGTATATCGAAAACGCTCATAAACGACCTGAAACCAGCATTTTAGAGTGGTGGCCTAGAAACCCCAAATTAGGTGGCCTAGGAATCCAAAACTTGTCTAGTGGACTAGTTTTTTGTGCTAAACACGATTTTGAAAACCAAATCGACATTTAAAATTATGAAAAACGCTTGAAATCAGTGATTTTCAGATAGATTTCGAACGCGGACTAACTTTTTCCAAGTGGTGGCCTAGGAATCCAAATTGATCTCAAATCTCAAAGAAAAAAGCATTCTAGACCAGATTTTTGTGCTAAACACGATTTTCAACATTTCAAAGCCTTAAAACGCTTTCAAACTCTTCAAAACTGCCTTTTTCCCGGCTCGCTGATTCTAGTAGCTTGAGGTGGCCGAGAAACCCAAACCAGCTGGCCTAGGATTCCGAAACTAGCTTCCTGGACCAGATTTTCATGCTAGACACGATTTTGCCTATCAAAACGCTGGAAACCTAATCGGAAACCCTATAAAACGGCTGAATTTCTTAGATGGCCTAGCTTTCCAAATGGTGGCCTAGAAATCCAAAAATGTGCCAAATTCGATAAAATTGACGAAAAATTATATATTTTTTGTGTGTCAGAAACAAGAAAACAAGGTGAAAACACACAAAACTTCCGCTTGACTGGAAAATTACCAATTTCTCAAATTTTGGAAAATTCAGAAAAATCCAAAAATTCTGAAAACTTTTCTAGAAAATTCTAGAATTCTAGCCAAAAAAATATATAAGAATATTGTTTTCTAGAGGTGCTGTTTTCTCCTATATTTTCAGTCAGATCTCATTAGTGAGTGAAAATAAGCGAGAGAGAGAGAGAGAGAGAGAGAGAGAGAGAGAGACGCAGAGAAATTAGAGCAAAAAAAAACTTTTTCTAGCTATAAACAAGAAAGAAAATAGTCATAGAGAAACGATGTGAGCAGCTGGAAATTCCGAAATTTTGGACATCTGGACAAACAGACAGACCTTCTAGATCCTTATTTTGGACCAATTTAGCGTGTTTTTAACCAATTGGAAATGCTAGTGGACATCTGGACATTGGGATGCACATATAGCGGCAGATTTGATCTAGAAAAGCCTTGGGCATACGGTCAGTCAGAAATCTATTCTGCGGAAAGTTCCAGTTCATATACAGATGAGCTAAAGGACATCTGGACATCCGGACCCAAAAAAATCCACTAGCCGAGACATCTTGTCTGTCTCCAGGAGGACATCCGGACATTCGGATGTCCTTCTGACCATTTCGGACAACCTAGCGGACATCTGGACCCACAGACAGGCCTTCTGGATACTAATAGATCCTTCTGGATCCTCCTGATTCCTTCTAGATCTTTCTAGATCCGCCTGGATCCTTCTAGATCCTTTTAGATCATTTTGGACCGCCTATAAGCTAGCTTATAGCTCGAAAACTGACGATTTTAAGCCTAAAAATGGGCCAAAAATCCAAAAAAATAGATATAGTTGAGAATCACATGGTTCTTCTATTTTTCTCTATTTTTTTTGCTGTGTGTGCTTCTCTGCGTCTCTCACTCTCTCTCCCCTAAAAAACTTGTGGTGCGGTCTTGGGGAAAGAAAGAAAACAAGTAGAAAATAACGAGAGAGTGAGAGATTTAGAGAAAAAAAAAACAACTCTCCCCAGTTTTATGTGCTTGTTTATGGCTCAAAATTGCCAAATTTTCAAGCTATAAGCTAGCTTAGATGGCTCCAGAAGGACCCAGAAGCATCCAAAAGGATCTAGTAGGATCCAGAAGGACCTAGTAGGCTCTAGAATGATCTAGAAGGATCTAGAAGGATCGAGACGGCTCTAGAAGCATTTAGAAGGCTCTAAAATCCTCTGGAAGGATCTAGATGACTCCAGAAAACGCAAAAAAACTAGAAGTCATTTCGCATAGGAATTCAGAAGACGTCAGAAGACGAAACGAATAAAGTAGAAGAAGAAGAAGACGTCTTGTGGGAAGACGAAGAAGAAGAAGGTTTCATTACCCTCTCGATCCCACCCAAATGTCATATAGCCTAGCCAAACTGTCAACAGAATATAGGGAAAAAGAGGGGAAATTGAAATGTAGTAATTTTTGGTCAAAAATGACTTAAAAATGGTGAAAAATAGCCTAAAATCCACTAAAAATAACTCTAAACCAAAAAATCTACGAAAAATGACCAAAAATGAGCGAAAATGAGAAGTTTTTGAAGGTGGCCTAGCTTTTGCAAACCCATGGCCTAGAAAACCAAACCTAGTCCATCAAGGACAGAATTTTATGGAGAAGACGATTTCGATACTTAAAATGCTCTGAAAAACTATGAAGAACGCTCTGAAACGGAGGAAAAACAGCTCAAAATCAAGTGATTCAAAGTGATGGCCTAACTTTTCCAAACCGGTTCGTGTAATAAATTGGATTTTAACACTAAAAATGCAGAGAAGACGCTTTAACAACAGCTGAAACTCAACGAGAATCGAAGTGGCCGTCCAATGATGGCCTAGAAAACCAAATCTAGGCCAACTAGGCTTTAAAATTTTGGAAATTTTGATTTTTGATGTTAAAAACGCTCTAAAATGACAGCAAATCAATTTGACAGCATTTCAAGTAGATGATCAAACATCAAACCAAGAGAAAATCAAATTTCGTCGATTTCCGGGTTAGAAAAATCCGGGAAAAAAAAACGCACGAGAAATTCGAAATTCCAATTTTCCGTTGAATAAAAAATTGAAATTAAGAAATTTAACCCAAAAAAGTGTTGCGAAAACAAAGAAAAAAAAATCAGAACCGTCCAGCAGGAAACCCGGGGAAGGGTAAATGAAACACGAGAGATTGACTAGGGTGGAAGAGACGCAGACGACGTGTGGAGAGGGTGAGAGACACAGAAAGCGAGCGAGACGCAGAGAGAGAGAGAGAGAGAAGGATGACACTCCTCGCAAAACAAAGTTGATGTCTTTCCCGACAGCTGGACGCTCTTTGAGACATCTGCTTGGGTGTGTCTGTGTGTCCGCATGTCCACAGACAGGGATCTAGATGGATCTAGAAGGATCGAGAAGGATCTAGAAGGATCTAGAAAGATCCAGAAAAATCTAGAAGTGTCTAGAAGGAACTAGAAAGATCTAGAAGGATCTAGAAGGCTCCAAAAGCATTCAGGAGGATCCAGAAGGAATCAGAAGAATCTAGAAGGAGCTAGAAGTGTCTAGAAGAACCCAAAATGATCTTGAAGTGTCTAGATGGATCTAGAAGGATCCAGACGGATCTATTAGTATCCAGAAGGCCTGTCTGTGGGTCCAGATGTCCGCTAGGTTGTCCGAAATGGTCAGAAGGACATCCGAATGTCCGGATGTCCTCCTGGAGACGCAGACAGGCAAGATGTCTTGGCTAGTGGATTTTTTTGGGTCCGGATGTCCAGATGTCCTTTAGCTCATCTGTATATGAACTGGAACTTTCCGCAGAATAGATTTCTGACTGACCGTATGCCCAAGGCTTTTCTAGATCAAATCTACCGCTATCTGTGCATCCCAATGTCCAGATATCCACTAGCATTTCCAATTGGTTAAAAACACGCTAAATTGGTCCAAAATAACCGTTATCTTGTCAAATTCGACCTTAAATAGCCTAAAATAATTCATATGTATAATCCAATTTGGTTGAAATAGTCCAAATAGGTTCAAATTGATCCAAAATTGGCCTAGAGTGATCCAAGTTGGCCTAAAATGACCTTAAAATTGCTGAAAATTGACCAAAATGACCCAAAAATCCAAATCAGCTGATATGACATTGCAGTGTGTTAACATAACAAAAAAAAACTAACCATATATGGTCATGTTGTTTTTTTATGGGGGTTTTACTGTGTCAAAAAACTTCTCTGCGTCTCTCTCTCTCTCTTCCCGCAACACCTATTTTATAGTTGTCATATGATAAAAACAAGAAAAATCGGAGCGATTTTTTTATTGCAAAAAATAAGAAAAATCGATCTGTCGGTCCGGATGTCCGGATGTCCCAATGTGTTTCCAAGTGTCCAGATGTCCATAAAAATGTTTAAAAACAGCAAAAAATATAAAACTAAAAATAACTTTTTGTGTGCAAACTTTGAGAAAGGGCTTCAATGATCAATACCCCTCACGAAAAGTCAATAGAGTGATATGGGCGGGAAATTTGAAATTTTTGAAAAAAAATTTTTTTTCAAAATTTCCATATTTTTGGCGGGTTTTTCAAAATGTTGTCTAAACATTTAAAATGTGTCGTTTTTTCATTTTTCCTCTGTTTTCGTCGTATTCTCTGTTAAAAGATCAAAAAACGGACGCGGGATGTAAACAAGGTTGGAAGTCTCCCCATTTTTTTTTGTTCTCTGCGTCTCTTCATTTTTTCCACTCTCTCGCTTTCTGTCCTTTTTCCTGTTTTTCATGACACTTCTGGAGAGATGGAAATGGGAATGATGCAATGCGCTTTTTAAGGGATTACTGTAGTTTGTATATTTGAAAATCGCTTTTTGGGGGTTTCAGGGCAAAATTTTGATGTTTTAGAGGCTAAAATTGGCTTAAAACCCTAAAAAATAGTCCTGGAAAGCTGTAAAACTAGAGGAAAAATGATGTTTTGAAATTTCCGGAAATTGAAAATTTTCAAAAAATAACAGAGAAAGCTTTTAAAGATTACGAAAAAATTTTTTTATATTAAAATTGATATTTTCCACTTTAAAACTTTCGAAAACACCGAAAAAAAGTTTAAAATCCCCGGAAAATCGCCAAAAATAAAAATAAAAATCCATGTCGTCAACTAAAATGCCGGCGCATACGCAAACACCCCGACCACACAACTTCCCAACTACCGTACCCCCGAAAGAAAAAAATTCTTGAAAAATCGAAAAAAATGTCGGAAAAGCGAAAAATCTCACAAAACACGGGAAAACAACCTAAAAAAGTGAGAAAATTATAAAAAATTAGGTCGGAATAACTTTAAAGTGTTAAAAAACCGTCAAAAATCGCTAAAATCCTGAAAAAACCAATTTTAACACCAAAATCTGTCGCAAAAGCGTAAAAAGCGCTGATAATGCTGAAAACTAGTTTTAAAACTTCGAAATTTTGTTAGAAATTCGCTTAAAACACGAAAACCCCCTGGAAACTCACTAATAATTCGGATTCCCGCCAGAGAACGCCAAAAGAGCGCTGGAGCGCGTTTGCACCGCCCCTACCCGAAAAAAGCGAATAAAAAGCGATAAAAAGTTAATATGACATAAAACTGTTTACGATGGCTGCCTTTTAAACCCCAATTCTTGTCAGGCTCCGCCCATTTTGGGGCCAAACCAGGAATTCTCTTATTTATCTCGCCATTATATCAAAACCCAATGATATATTCTAACTGTTTCTCAGGGACGTTTTACGTTTTACCTTACCTATCCGTCGTTTCTCTAGACCCTCTCGATTTCCCATACTATTTCCTTTTTCCTTTTTCGAAAATGTTGCACTTTTCGTATGCGAAAAAACCGTTAAACCGCCCATCTCGGGGGTAGAAGATGGCGAAGACCCGTGTAGATATTCTGTTATTGATGATTTATCTGATCGAAACGGTCGGAGGGAATGTTCTCGAAGACCGAAAAATAAAAAGAAAATACGGGCGGTCGTTTTTCCATTAGGAGACGATAACTGATGACGACAAGGCAAATTTTTGCAACATAAGTTTTCATGAAAATCGGGGGTGGAGCGCGCCAACTTTAAAGGCGCATATCTCAAGAACGATAGAAGCTATCAAAATGTTGTCAACTCCAAAATCGCTCAGCATTAAATTCGACATATTTTTGTAGTTTTGCCCTTCCTGCTAGCTACCGAGGTTTTGAAGATATGCGCCTTTAAAGTTAACGCGTGCAAATGTGGGATGGGTGAGACGCTGGCGCCGCGCAAAAGTTTAAAGGCGCGTATCTCAAGAACGATAAAAGCAATTAAATTTTTGTTAATTACGAAATTGCTCAGCATAAAATTTGGCATACTTTTATAATTTACCTCTTTTTGCTAGCTACCGTAGTTTTTGAGATATGCACCTTTAAAGCTAGCTCACCCTTGTCTACCGCTTCCTCTGTCACATGAAAGGGGGCGGCGGGTGGTTAACTTTAAAGACGCATATCTCTAAAACGACTGTAGCTAACAAAAAGTTGTAAACTACAAAAATGTGTAAAATTTTATGCTGAGCAATTTTGTAGTTGACAGTTTTTAAATAGCTTTTTTATTTTTTTCGATATGAATTTTTGAGAAAGTTCGGATTTTTTTAAAATTTCAAACCGAAATCAGTTACAGATAAATTATGAAAACTCTAACATTCAAGAACTTTTTTTTTTGAAAATTAGGCAACAATAATAAAAATTATTTGAACAATTTATTTAGCACCAGAAACAAAAAAAAAACGCAAAGAAAGGCAAGAAAATCATATGGAGAACAGAATTTTTGGAATTTTAGAAAAATTAAGGCATAGAAAGCTCAAAAAGACCTGAGATTTTGGGAAAAATTAGAAAAATTAAAAAAAAAATTAGAACCGTATTAGTAGGATGGGAAGTTAAAAATGACTAGAAAAAAGGGGGCGTGGCCTAGATTTCCACCTGAACATATTCTTTTCGATGGCGATTCGATTCTTCGGCTTTTTGCATTTCGACAATTTCCGAGAATATCTCAGTTAGCGGCTCAAACGACGGAGCCGGAATTTGTGGACGTCGGGCGGCGGTCTGGAAATTGGAATTTCAAAAAATTTCAAAAAAAAAAAAAAGGGCTGGCCTATATTTGTTGGTCTTACCAAAAGTGGTTGTCTTAGAAGCGAATGCTGACTTGGCGTGCTCAAATTGATGGGTCCGGGCGGAAGAACGTCCTCGACACGCGCGTAAATGTACTCGTTCATCAGCGAGTCGTATGTCGTATTGTGCCTGTGAATTTTGAAGGGTTAGCGATGGTTTTTAAAGCTTGGAAGCAGGAAAAATAGATTTAAAATAGGTTGATTTTAGTATAGAGCTAGTTTTTGTAAGAGTTTCTACAGGTAGAAGGGAGATGGAAGGTGTTCATGGGGTTTAGGGGCGGGGTCTTTAAAGGCGCATAACTAAAAAACTAGGATAGTTACTGTAAATTGTTTAATTATGAAAATGTGTAAACATTTATGTTGAGCAGTTTTGTAGTTAATAACTTTTTGATAGCTAGTCTAGTTTTTGAGATATTCACCTTTGAAGTTAACGCGCCACCCACCGAAGAGGGAAGAGTAGGGGGGGGGGGGGGTGGGGTAGGCCAACTTTAAAGGCGCATATCTCCAAAAACGTGAGAGGTAAGTAAAAGTAATTAACTAGTAAAAAGTGTAAAATTTTATTTTAAACAGTTTCATAGTTAACAAAAATTAGCTAGCTTTTTTCGTTCTTGAGATATACGCCTATAAAATGGACACATCTTAGCGCACCAGCGACTCGAAGGAGTGGGAGACGCGCCAAGTTTAAAGGCGCATAACTCAAAAACTACTGTAGCAATCAAAGTTTTGCCAACTACAAACATTTTCAGCGTAAAGTTTGACACATTTTTGTAATTTACCATTTTCTGCTAGCTAGTAGCTACCGTAGTTTTTTTTGAGTTATGCGCCTTTAAAGGTAGGCTAGCCCCACCGGTGGTGGCGGCGAAGAGGGAAGCATAGAGGGGTGGAGCAACTGTAAAGGCGCATATCTCAAGAAGAAAAAAAGCAATGAAATTTGTGTTAACTGCAAAATTGATCAGCATAAAATTTAACATATTTTGGCAATTTACCGCTTTTTGCTAGCTACCGTAGTTTTTGAGTTATGCGCTACGTTTGACTGCACCTCTTCTCCTCGTGAGCTTGGACGTTAACTTTAAAGGCGCACATCTCAAAAACTACTGTATCTATCAAAAAGTAGTAAACTACAAAACTGTGTAAAAGTTTGTGCTGAGCAATTTTGTAGTTCACAATTTTTTGATAGTTCATCTGGTTTTTGAGATATGTCTTGTTTTTTACATCTACAGGGATTTCCTACATTTTCTACTGGCTACACTTACAGTTGGATAGTACCAGAATTTGCTGAAATTTTCAAATTTTCAGCCAAAATTAAAATTTCTCACCTTATTCTCGGCGGAATCGGATTCGCATTAACTCCCAGAGACACCAAATAATCGGTAACCGAAGAATTGATAGAGACATTATCCGGATCGATTCCCGAATCCATTTGACTTCTCGAACTTGCACGCAGAATACGAAGCGCATCAGAAGACGTCGACACAGATGACGTCATTGAATTAGATGGAAAATGATGGGGTAGATCGCCGGAAAGCGTTCGAATCTCCCCGGTTTTCACCGAATACACTTGTTTTTGAATGGTTTTTGGAGCCTTCTGAGACGTACGTCGGGGCTCGGAAGGCTTCAGAATCTCTGGATGCTTCTTCTGACTCCTTGATTTACACATACAGACACAGATTACAATAATAAGAAGGGCGAGAAGCAGAATGAGAGAGGCTGCGGCGATTTGAACGGGTTTAGAGTGGAGTAATAGTTTCGGAAGCGTCGGTTGCACATCAAATGGACCAATTTCCAGGTAGACTGTAGTTTTGGTTTGTTTATTTGGGCTACTGTAAGCTAGCACAGTAATCTGCTCGATGGTCAAGTTACGACGAGAGGAGAGAGACTTGTGGAGACGGATCTGAAATCGAAATTCGAATTTTCGACCCTAAAATTTTTAAAGATTCTAAAAAAGACCTTTAGAATGGTCCAGTTGGTCTTAAAGTTCTCAATTTATGCCACGAAATAAAATAAAAAAAAGTTTGGCCCCCGGTGGAATTGAACCCGGATGTAAATTTTCATGTCGAAAAAACCGTTAGGCCATCTGTGCAAATTTTTGGAAAATCACGATTTCCAAGGTTTCAGAAGCATTTTGAGGGTTTTTTTAAGTTGAAAAATGAGTTTTCTTCAGATTTTAATGCCTAAAATGAGAGTTTTGGAAAAAAAATCAAAATTTTTTTTTTTCGAAATTTGAATTTTTTTTTGAAATTCTGAAAAATCCGTTTGGCATGGTCCAGGAGGCTTTAGACCCCTAAATTATGCTTAAAAAGCAAGCAAAAAGAGTTTGACGCCAGGTGGAATCGAACCCGGGTGTTGAGATTCGTAAATTTTTATGTTCAAAAATCCACTAGGCCATATGTGCAAATTTTCGGAAAATTGCGATTTCCAAGGTTTTAGAGGCGTTTTTGGGGTTTTTAATGTTGAAAAACGCGTTTTTGATGATTTTCAAACTCTAAAATGCAGTTTTTGGGCGAAAATTTGAAAATTGTTTTTTGGAAATTTGAATTTTTTTAGAAAGTTGAAATTTCGCGGTTTTTGTAGTTTTTAGTCTCGCAAAATACATTTTCTGTGTCTGAAACAAAAGCAAAAATAGTTTGACGCCAGGTGGAATCGAACCCTGGTGTTGAGATTCGTAAATTTTCATGTCCAAAAATCCACTAGGCCATATGTGCAAATTTTCGGAATAGTGCAATTTTCATGGTTTTACGAGCGTTTTTGGGGGTTTTTAAGTCGGAAAACGCGTTTTTGATAGTTTTTGAACCCTGAATTAAAATTACAACGCGCAAAACTCACAATTCCAGTGTCCTCTTCAATTGTAACAGTACTCTGACGGTCTGAAATTGAGTATTTCACGATTCCATGTGCTCCACCGTCCTCATCAATTGCCTGCATTTGACCCACAGACTCTCCAGCCGGGGTAGAAATTGGAATCTGCAAGATTGCTCAGCTTTATTTAAAATTTCCAACATAAAATTTTTTTTGAACTTTTTTACCTGTAGCCTATACGAAGACTTTGTGAAAACTGGCGCAAACTCGTCCACAGGTTCTACCATAATTTTTAATGGGACCACGGCTGACCGCCCATTTCCATCGGACACCGAGAGGTACATTGAAATGAGGGGCTCAGATTCCCAATCCAGGTGACTTTTCAGAGTGATTTCTCCAGTTTTTACATCGATGCTTAGCTTCTGAAAATGTTGGAATTCAGTTAGACAAGTTGAAAATTCAAGTTTGGCGCGTTTTCAGCTTTAAAATGAGCCTAAACACGACTAGGCTCCGCCCACTTTGATTTTTTTGATTTTAAAGGCGCACAGGGGTCCAAAGTTTGAGAAACAAGGAAAGTAGGTCATGATTATACTCATTTTAAAGCTAAAAATGTGGAAACTTCAAAAATGCAATGATTTTCGAAATTGAGTGAAAATGTAGAAAGTTATGATTAAAAATTGTTTTTATAAATTGATGAACAATTTTTGATTTAACCTTAACTTGCTGAATTTTAATCTAAACTTTTAAATTTCAAAATAATTTGAGTTTATCAGGTTTAGAGCTTTAAAATGAGCCTAAATACGACTAGGCTTTGCCCACTTTGGTTTTTAGGCCTTTTTTGACCTTAAAGGCGCATAAGGGGTCCGAAAATGGAAATTTTGAGAAAGTGGGTCATGATTATACTTTTTTTGAAGCTATCAACAAGCGAAATTAAGATAAACTAAACATTTTAAGTTGGAAGCAAATTTGCCCAAGTTACGGTAGTTTGAAAAGTCTTGAGGAATAAGCTGGACCAAAAAGGTCGTAATTCCAAGTTCAGTTTTGGTTCAAATTGAATAAAACTGCGATAAATCGGTTTGTCTTAACATAAGCTTAAAAATGAGTATAGTCATGACCTACTTTCCAGAATTTTTATTTTTGGCCCCACCTATGCGCCGTTAAAGTCGCAAAAACCAAAGTGGGCGGAGCCTAGCCGTGATTATACTTATTTTGAAGCTCAAAACAAGCTAAATTCAAAAATATTGTTTTCATGTGATTTGAAGAAAAACTGTTTGAGTTACGGTAGTTAAAAAAATCTAACAAAAGAATTTTGGGATCAAAATGTCTCAACTCATTTTGAAGTTAAAAATTCCAATTTTTTTCGAAATACGAGGATTTGACTCACCCCTCCATGTTCCTTTAATGAGTACAGTAATCCCTTATTCTCCATTCCCAATCGATTACTAGCTCGAACCCTTTGTATCATAGTCCCAATCGGTGTGTCCTCCATCACATGAATCTCATAAACGGGTAAAACGAAAAAGGGGGCGGAGCCACTCCACGACGACATTTTCAGGGATACTGTAACCGTTCCAACTGTACTACGGTATGGGTGTCCGTGGTCCCGAGCCTCCACCAGAATTTGCCACGTGGCATTTGGAAATTCTTCCAACTGAGAATCGGTCCACTCGTTCATCTGAATCACTCCAGAATCTGTGTTCAGTGTGACGATATTCAAGTCATTTCCAGAGAGGATACGGTAGCTGACACGCCCATTTTCATCGGAATCTAGGTCACGCGCCAAAATCTGGCCAATCTTCTGCCCATGCGTCGTTTGGGTGTCCTTCAGATGAATCGAGTATCCAGATGACGTGAAAATTGGAGAATTGTCGTTTTCGTCGAGCACGGTGATGTGGCATTTACACTGCGTCTTTTGGGACATCATTTCGTTGTTCTCGATTTCTACAGTAAACTCGTAGTAGCTCTTCAACTCTCGATCAATGGGTCCCGCCACGAAAAGCCTTCCGAATTGGTCGACATGGAAGATTCTCGAAGCTTCGGGGTCTTGGATACTGTAGAGGAATTCACGGGTGTCACCGGATAGATTCCCAATTTGGAGACCGGCTTTGGAGTTTTCCAAAACCTCGAATCTGCAATATTCATGTTAATAAAATTTTTTGTTTCTATTATAACTTTCTCCGAATTCGAAAATTTTGAACGAAACCTAAATTTATGAATTTCTGGCGTTCTTAGCTTCAAAATGAGCACCCACAAGTCTAGGCTCCGCCCACTTTGGATTTTCGGTTTTTTGACATTAAAGGCGCATAGGTATGGGCCAAAAATCCAAAGTCTAGAAAGTAGGTCATGTTTATACTCATTTAAAAGCTCCAAATGCGAGAAATTGGAAAAAATAAATTTCCAGCATTTTAGGATAAGAATTAAAAAGTTATGATGGATTTTTCAGGAAACTATAAAAGAAATCTCGAAAAAGCATAAATCGAGCTTCTAGAAACTTCCAGAACCCCTAAAAGTTGCTCTAAACAAAAACAAAAAGATTTTGTCAACAGGCGGAATCGAACCCGGGTGTTGAGTTTCCCAAATTTTCATGGCGAAAAATCCACTAGGCCATGTGATACAAAATTTGGAAACGTTGCGATTTTCAAGGTTTCAGAGGCGTTTTTTGGTTTTTTAAGATTCAAAAACGCATTGTTGATGATTTCAAAACCCTAAAACAAAGTTTTTGGGCGAAAATCGAAAAAAAAAATTTTTAGAAATTCGAATTTTTTCCAAAATTTGAAATTTTGCATTTTCCGAGTTTTTCAGACTTTTCTAACATCGTTTCAGGTGTCTGCACAAAAGCAAAAAAAGTTTGCCACCAGGGGGTATCGAACCCTGGTGTTGAGATTCCTAAATTTTCATGTCCAAAACCCCACTAGGCCACATGTGCAAAATTTCGGAAAAATGGGATTTTCATGGTTTTGAGTGGATTTTCGAGTGTTTTATAAGTGAGAAACGCGTTTTTTAATAGTTTTCAAACCCTATAATAAAGTTTTTGGGAAAAACACTCAAAAAAAAAATATTTTTTGAAATTTGAAATTTTTCGAAAATTTGAAATTTTGCATTTTCCGAGATTTTCAGACTTTTCTAACATCGTTTCAGGTGTCTGCACAAAAGCAAAAAACGTTTGTCAACAGGCGGAATCGAACTCGGGTGTTGAGATCCCTAAATTTTCAGGTCCAAAAATCCACTAGGCCATCTGACCGAGTTTTTGGAAAACCTCGATTTGTATCGATTTTTAGGTGTTTTATAGGTTTTCATGGGTCAGAGATGCAATTTTGATACTCATTTTACCCTAAAATCTTAGTTTTGCAAAAAAAAAGTGGGGCGGAAAATTGGAAAAAGTGTGAATATTAGGTTTCATGATTTTTAGGGGTTTGGGGGTCTAAAATCGCCAATTTTTGAGTTGAAGTTGCATTTTGAAGCTATTTTCAAAACATTTTTAAACCTTACAGAGCCACCAGGGATCCTAAACGACTCACCTAAACTCTTGTCGCTCGAAAACTGGCTTCTCAGTTGGCGTCTGCTCTCCAATCACCACCAAAACCGGGACACTAGTCGAGAAGCTTGGTATTCCGTTATCCGTCGCAGTTACCGTAATCAAATATCGTTCTCCGACTGGCGGCAGCACCTTCATTGATAGTGCTCCAGTTTCCGGTGCAATTTTGAATATAGTCGATGTGTCAGAAGCCAAGGAGTAGCTCAACTTGGAGCCTGAATCTAGGTCAGTGACCTCAATCCTTGCGAATGGTTGACCCGGGGAATATGCCACGTGGCATTCGTAAAAGTCCTTGGAGAATTTCGGTGGGTTATCGTTAACATCCGAGACGAAAATGGTCAGGTTCGTTTTGGCATCAAATTCCCCATCGGAGACTTTAAGATGGATCGTGTGCTCTTTAGAACTCTCATAGTCCAGTGGGGATGCTAGGTGAATGACTCCTGTGAAGCGATCGACTTGAAAATGGGGGTCCGGCGAGTCTAAGGAGTACTGTAGAATGCCTAGACCATCAATGTCCTTAGCTTGAACTGTGGCGATGTAAGATCCAACTTTCAAGTTCTCCGCAACTCTCCGAGGCTTTGAGATTGGGAAACTTGGCAGGTTATCGTTCAGGTTATTGATCCGAATATCGATTCTAGTGGAAATCTGTGTAGCTGGGGATGTTCCCGGAACAATCCCGATCACCTTCAAATTGTACCTATCCAAAATCTCCTTGTCCAGTTCTAGATTAGATCTTACTACACCATCGGAGTCTATCGAAAATGCCGAGTCCTGATTGCCTTCAACGATGCTATAGGTGATTCCAGAAGCCCCAGAGACCCCAGAAGCCTCCAGCTTAGCCACGAATTGCCCACGTGGAAGGCTTTCATCAATGGAGGAGATGTAGGACTGCCGGAGGAATTCGATAGGCTCAACATCCTTAGAATCAGAGGCTTTCTGCCGAAAGTTTAGAATCTTGAGCTCCTTTTCGCTCTCCAAGGCTTTAGGACTTCCATGATCTATAACCCGAACCTTTATCCTCCAGCTGTCCGTTGGAGCGAATCTGCGGACCACCAAAGCCCCAGTCTCTGGCACGAGATCCAAGCTCTTTGAAGAGTCTTCTAGAAGATCAAAGCTCAATTTTCCATTCAGCCCAATATCGAAGTCATAGCCAGCGAATTTCCAAAGGATGTCTCCGATTTGAGAGGATCCATTAATCGATATTTCATCTGGAGTGTCCATATTGAACTGGGGCGCATTATCGTTTTGATCTGCTACCGTAACCCGAACGGTACACGAGTCGTTTCGCCCGGAATCCGAGAGCAACACGACTAGAAGGTGCTCCTGAGCGGTCTCTCGATCCAGCGCACTTGCTGAAATGTAGCCGGTGATGGGGTCGATGGAGAAAAGGGATGGGGAGCCTGGAAGAAAATTAAAATTGACGATTTTTTTAAAAACGAGTCTAAAACCCTAACAATTGGTCAAAAATTCGCCGAGTGCTGGGCTTTAGAAACTAAAATCAATTTTTTTCAAAATTAAAAACCTCATAACTTCTGCAGCTTTGCTTCAATCTTCAAATTTCTTTCATTTTTGAATTTAGCGCGTTTTGAGCTTCGAAATGAGTATAAGCACGACTAGGCTCCGCCCACTTTGATTTTTTGATTTTTTGACCTTAAAGGCGCATAGGTGGGGCCGAAAATCGAAAACGTTGAAAATAGGTCATGTTTATACTCTTTTTGAAGCTAAAAACGTGTTGAGTACGAAAATGTAAAAATTTTGAAGTTTAAATGAAAAATAAGCAGGTTAGGCTCCGCCCACTATTTTGAGCTTAAAGGTGCATAGATATTAGAAAACGCTTAATTTCGACGTTTTTGAGCGATTTCAAAAGTTCTACCGTACTCCACACAACACAAAAAAAGAGTTTGCCACCGGGTGGAATCGAACCCTGGTGTTGAGATTCTTAAATTTTCACGTCGAAAAACCCACAAGGCCATCTTGCCAAAATTTTTGAAAAAGTGCTAAAATCGCGATTTTTGACCAATTTTCAGCTTTGAAAAAGGATTTTTGGGGTTTCTGATAGCCTAAAATGCAAAATTCTACCTATTTTACAATATGTCCTACCTTGAAACCTGAATCTTGAGCTATTTGTCATTCCAGTTGCCATTATCCTTTTGAACTCTTTCAGCTCCATATTCTCCTCTACCGTAACCATTCCACACGACGTAGATGCAATTTTCGGTGGATCCTGAAACTTCGGTGCCACATGGATCTCCAGAAGCATCCAATCGATGAGCTCCTCCTCCTTCTGAGCAACTACAGTAACCCTATGCGTTCCGGCTGGCAGATTGACGCTTTTTTGGACTATTTGAGCTCCTTGGAGCTCGAAAAACTGGGAGGTTGGAATGAGTTGTAGCTTGACCTCTTCAATATTGCTCATTTTTAAAACTACAGTATCCTTTGGTGTGCCAGGCTCTAGGAAAATCGCGTCCTTGGGTTTTTCAAAAAAGTGCCAATGTGAAAAATTCCGAGCTTTGATCAGGATTTTTTGCTCATCAAACTTCGTGGGGTCTTCGGAATCCTCGGCTCTTACAGTAATTGTTTCAGGAAGATTCTGGGAGTTGAGAATTTGAATTTCTCCAGAATCAACGTCAATTTTCAGACTGCTCACTGGCTCCGAATAATTTTGAATGGTATAAGCAATCCGGGGGTTTTGATCCATATCTATTGCCACCACTCGATGTACCGTATCCCCTTTTCGATAGGCCGATGGTAGGAGTACTGTAGGTTGGGATACGATAAAAGGGGCGTGGTCATTGACGTCTTCCACATCTATAGTAACCAAAAGTGTGGAGCCAGCGCCTGTGGTGAATGCCTCGACGATCAAATGATAAGTGTTCTTGACGTGCCAATGAAGATTTTCAACCAGAGAAATGTCTCCAGTAAACTGATCGATTGCGAAAGTATCGATTTGTTGAGAAAATCGATAATTGATTGGTGAATCCGAGTCGTCCGTGGCGTTTACAGTAGTTAGAATTGATCCCGTTGGGGTGTCCTCCCGCACGTGCACTGTAAGGTGCCGCGTATCGAATCGGGGTTTGTCGGATTTCGAGCGAAGAATCTGAATGATTGAATAGATAACATTCGAAGTTCAGAAATGCTAATAATTCCCTTCAAAACGCGCCTGAACTCATTAAAAGCGGTCAAAAACTGGTTGAGTTATGGGGTTTGAAACATTTTTTGGACAATTTTTTTTTTTTGGAAATAGTCCCATAACTTTTGAGGATTTACTCCAATTTTCAAAACTGTTACATTTTTGAACTCAGAATGTTTTGCGCTTCAAAATGAGTATAAACACGCCTAGGCTCCGCCCACTTTGATTTTTCGACTTTAAAGGCGCATGGGTGGCCCAAAAATCAGTCGAAAATAAAATTTTCGGAAAGTGAGTCATGTTTATACTCATTTCGAAGCACTCCTTCAGCCAAATATGATGCTGTTCAAATGTTCATGTTGTGTCGAAAACTGACGGAGTTACAACGCTTTCTAGACTCCGCCCATCTCGATTTTTTTAGTTTAAAGGCGCAGGTGGGGTGAAAATTCAAAATTTTGGAAAATTGGTCGTGTTTATATTCATTTTAAAGCTAAAAACGTACAAAATTTGAATCTACAAATTTCACACTCGAAATCTTGAAGTCGCGAAAGTTATGATGAAAATTTCAAATTTTGCATATCTTGAATTTTCAGATTTTTACTCATATCTTGTTTCTACTTAAGAATTTCCAGCTGAAAGTTTTCAACTTAGATTTATCATATTTAGAGCTTCAAAATAAGTTTCAACACGTTCTACTTTCCGGAATTTCGATTTTTGGCCCCAGTGGTCTGCGCCTTTAAGGCCAAAAATCAAAGTGGGCGGCGCCTAGTCGTGTTTATACTCATTTCGAAGCTCTAAACACGCTGAGTTCAAAACTTTGGGAATTTGGGAGCTAAGAGCAAAACTTGAAAAGTTATGAGTATTAGAATTTTGAAAAGCCGTTTCAACCGATTTTCATGATTTTTGGCTCATTTTAAAGGAATTTGTTTCAGTGAAAAAGTCTTACCTCTAGCTCAACACGCATCTCATCGACACTTCCATCAGTGGTGTTGAATTTCTCAAAAAAGCAGGTGACATTTTGCAATCCTCGGATCCCATCAGCCAAGTACAGTATCCCAGCAGATTGGTCTAATTCCAATGGGCAGAAATCCAAATTTTGAGTTTTATTTTCCGCCTTAAATTTATAGAAAAACGCTGGATTCTTCTCGCCCAGCCTTCCAATCTTCGCTCCAATATTCATGGTGTCCGAAATTTGGAACATTTCGTTTTTGTAGGTGTCACCCTCTCCAGAAGCCAGGATTTTCAGCGATATCGATTTTTGTCTATCATTCTTATCACTCAGGATGATAACAAGAGAGTATGGGGGTCGATGAGCAGGTGGCGAGATCATAGAGAGCACTCCCTGGCGGATAGCAAAGTGGTTCGAGATTTCGGAGCTTTGAATTTGCCACGTGGCCACTCCCGAAGCATTGATTGCTAGTAATCGACAAGGAGAGCAAGATTGCGGCAATTCCAAAAATTTTGGGATCAAATCCAGAATTCTAATATCAGTCTCGGTGTCCTTTGCAATTTTCACGGCTACATGACAAACTACAGATTTCCGTGGGACGCCTTGATCCGACACTATCACTGATAACCGTTGAAATTGCTCATCCGACGCATTCAGCCGTCTTCTGAGGTAGACATCTCCATTAGCCTTCACCAAAAATAGGGGGTGTTGCAATTGCGCTCTATAGAGAACCGATCCATTCAGCCCTTTATCTGGATCACTAGCCACTATAGTTCCAATTGCGGTGCTGGTTGGGGATCCGCTTGATACCACAATAGGGGTTATGGAAGAGCAGCTAGGTGCATTATCATTCATATCAGCTACCGTAATCCTGCATGCGACCCCGGAAGATCTAACTGGGGTGCCATGGTCTTCAGCGACGATTGTGATGTCCACATGACTGATGGTTTCCCTATCCAGCGATTTCTTGGTGTAGATGGTTCCTAGCTTGGAGTCGATTCCAAAGTACTCAGATCCGTTTGTGATTCGATAAGATATCATTCCATTATCACCACTATCAGCATCGCTAGCCAGGATCTTCCCTAGAATCGTTTTCGGGGGAGAATTCTCTAGAACTTCTAGGAAGTAAGAAGACTTCTCGAACTTTGGCGAATTATCATTCACATCTAGCAGATGAATGAACAGGGTCATATTTGAAGATCTAGGAGGGATCCCTAGGTCGGTTGCTTTGATCCGTAGCTTGAAATTTCGAATAGCTTCATAGTCAAAAGCCTTCCGACTCCACAATTGCCCAGAAACTGGGTCTATCTCAATAGAAGAGCCTGGGTGGGAACTAATAATGGAATACTTCAACTCCCCATTCTTCTTCCGATCCTTATCGCTTGCCAACACCACATAGAAGGGTTCCTCTACCCTATGATCCTCCCTTACAGTAATCTCCACCAGAGGATTTGGGAAAATTGGGGAATTATCATTATGGTCTTCGATTTGGATGAGCACTTGAGTTTGGTTAGACTCTCCGTTCTCCATTTTTGCTTGGATGTTCAGGAGTACGGTATCATGAACATCCGCATCTAGATATCGGGTCACATAGATTTTCCCTGAGTTTTCATCGATGGAAAATTGATTTTCAGGATCTCCAGAATAGATTGAATACTTTAATTTTCCTTCCGAAACTGCTGCCACTGAACCAATTGCAATGCCTGGTAATATGTCTTCTGTGGTCCGTATTTCATACTTGGACCTTGAAAATTCTGGGGTCTTGGTGTTCTTATCGATAACAGTGATATGAATATTCGCGGGGTTCTCCGAGTTCTGACCTCCACCATCCTTGGCGTTGACCATCAAATGGAAGCGACCGCGGGTCAGTGCGTTCTGAAATTTTGATTTTTGGGATCTAGTTGAATTGGGAGCACTTTCAAAAATTTAAAAAAAAAAACCTAATTTTCTGAAATTGGGGTTTTCTGTATTTTTTGAATTGCTTCTTTTTCTTTTATTTCTTTTCCAATCTTCACATTTTTAGATTTTTTGAGCTTGCCGCGTTTTGAGCTTCAAAATAAATATAAACACGACTAGGCTCCGCTCACTTTCATTTTCAGACCTTAAAGGCGCATAGGCGGGGTGAAATTTGTGAAAAATCGAAATCCTGGAAAGTATATCATGTTTATACTCATTTTGAAGCCTAAAACGTAGAAAACTCAGAAATGCGTAAATTCAAAATTCGGGGGACAATAGAAACAGTTATGACCAAAAAACATTTTTTTTGGTTTCAGTCAAAAATTTGGATTTGATCATAACTTGCTTATTTTTTATTTAAACTTCAAAATTTTTACACTGTCAAACTCAGCGCGTGTTGAGCTTCAAAATAAATATAAACACGACTAGGCTCCGCCCACTTTGTTTTTTTGACTTTAAAGGCGCATAGGGGGGGGGGGGAATTTGTCAAAAATCGAAATTCAGAAAAGTAGGTCATGTTTATACTCATTTTGAAGCTTAAAATATGGGAATTTTAAAAATCTGTTAATTTTGAAAATTGAGGAGACATGTGAAAAGTTATGATCTAAATTTAACTTCGGAAATTTAAAAAATCAGCAGAAATTTTTGACCTAATCATAACTGACTTATTTTCTATCTAAGTTTTAAAATTTTGACATTTTCGAACTCAACGCGTTTTGGGCTTCAAAATGAGTATAAACATGACCTACTTTCCAGAATTTCGATTTTTCAACCTCCTTATGCGCCTTTAAGGTCAGAAAACCAAAGTGGGCGGAGCTTAGTCGTGTCTGGGCTCATTTTGAAGCTCTAAACGAGTCAAATTCAGTTTTTGAACTTTCAACTCACCTTTGCGAAAATTTCTCCAGTCTTTGAATTTATAGAGAACGAGTTGGATTCGCTCAAAATCTGATAGGTCACGTCTCCAAACTTTCCCGAATCCAAATCCGACGCCGAAACGACTAGAAGGGGTTCCGATGGTTTTGGACCCTCTCGAATTGTTAAATGATACTCGTTGGGGTAGAAAATTGGCCAATTATCGTTGACATCTTTGAGTCGAATTGAAATAAGACTTGTGGACGTTTCGGAATCTGAAAACTAGTTTTTTAAAAGCCGTTTCTGGATTTTTTAGGTCTCAAAATGAAATTTCAGCATTGAAAATAGTAAAATTGAATTACTCTCGTTTTTAGCTTCAAAATGAGTATAAACATGACATACTTTCCGAAATTTTGATTTTTGACAACTCACCCCACCTTCCACAGAATTTCAATTTTTGGACCCCTTGTGCGCCTTTAAAATCAAAAAACCAAAGTTGAGCAAACCTAGTCATGTTTATACTTATTTTGTAGCTCTTATACTTATTTTGTACTCAATCCTGGCAAATTTAACTATAACTAAGAAACTTCGGAAGAAAAAAAATCTTTCCTAAAAAATCCTATGTTTCATTTTCAGTCAAAGTGCGGGGGAGTGTAAGTGACGAAAGGCTAGACGGAAATTATATATTTTCTCATG
This sequence comes from Caenorhabditis briggsae, assembly GCF_000004555.2. Taxonomy (NCBI): domain Eukaryota; kingdom Metazoa; phylum Nematoda; class Chromadorea; order Rhabditida; family Rhabditidae; genus Caenorhabditis; species Caenorhabditis briggsae. The sequence goes on from NC_013490.2 coordinate 1,335,141, forward strand.
ACACCTTTTTTTGTCAGAGTGCACTTTTAGCCGGAATTCAAGGTCTTTTTTTTGATGACCTTCTAGAAGTTTCTGAGAGTACTGAAAAATTGATTTTCAGAGAATTTTTTCTAGAAATTTCTAGAAAACTTTTTCAGAAAGTTCTCCCCAAATTTTTAATTGAATTCTGAATATCTAATTTCGTTTTCCCGGGGTTTCTATGGTGATTTTTCAGACATTTTCAGCTGATTTTCAGCTTGAAAATTTTCGAAATTTTGAGAAAAAAGACCTACTAGCATTTGTGGCGACTACTGTAGTTTGAAAAGTTCGCTCCTTCTCGAAATCAAACATTTTTTGAATACAAACTGTTCCAGACATGGAATCCACGGAGAGGTGCTGAAAATAGTTTTTTTGATATTGAAAAAAAAAAATTTTTCTAGAAATTTTTTAAAATTTAGAAATAGTAGAATCTCTAAAAATCAAGATTCCCCAGTGATTTTGTAGACTTTTCTGGAATTAATGAAATCTGAAATTTCAGACATTTTTTACAATTAAAAAAAAATTCCAAAGAATCTGAAAATCTGAAAATTCAGACATGAAAAAAATTTTTTTTGAATTTTAAAATGAAAAAAAAAATTCCAAAAAATTAAAAAATCTGAAATTTCATACATTATTTAAAATTTAAAAAAAAATTCCAAAAAATCTGAAAATTCAGAAAAAAGTCAAAAAATTGTTTTTTTCAAAATTTACGTAGTTTGTAGTCTCCTTCACCTATCTGATCTTTTTTTCTAAAATTTCAAGAAAACATTTTTCACAAAATTTTGTAGTTTGTAGTTTGTAGTCTCCTACCTGTTCTTGTCCAGCCTGCATTGAGTACCGTATCCTTTTCGAATTCCCACATTGTGAATTGTTGGCGACCACCTGGAAAAAATTCAAAATTGCTTTTTTTGGAAATTTCCAATTGCTCAGCATTTGAAAAAACTGAGAATCCCAGATTTTCAGTAAATTGCTCAGCTTTAAAAATTAAAACTTTTTTTTTTTTTAAAATATTTTTTTTCCCAATTTCCTCTCAAATTTCCAGTCATTTTAAGCCCGAATTTTAAATATTTTCAACAAATTGCTCAGCATTAAAATTTTCCTCTCATATCTCAGAATTTCAATTTAGAACGACAAGCAGGTGAAATTATATTTTTCCCTCTCTAGTAATAAGATTTTGGTTGTCCCCCTTCCCCCCCTTCAAACCAATTTCTGGATTTGTTCTTATTTTTATTTTATTTTAAATTGGATTTTCTCTCTGGACATGTGCAATTTCTTATATCTGGTCATTTCGCGCCATTGGTTGGCCTAGATATACTATTATAGAAAAAGTTTTTTTTTCAAAATTTCAGACAAGCTGAAAATGTGTTCTATGGTTTCCATATCAACCGAAAAATATAAGAAAAATGTACGAAATTTCGTATTGTTCTGACTAACTCCAAAATTTCGTTGTTCACTTTTTTTTGTTCATTTTGACAGATTTTTTTTCTCAAAAACAAAACTGGAATTTCCTGTTATTTTCAGATTTTTCGTAGTGTTTGTTCTATCGATTTCCGCAGGAAATTGATAAAACAAAAAGTATACTTAGTTTGTTTAAAATAAGATTTAAAAAACAAAAAAGAGCATATCATTACCATTACTAATAACATTCACCAGATTCTGTATGTATGTAGCGCACCTTATCACCCATTCAAAGTTAACCGATCAAGCTGAAACCTGGACAGATAGATCAGAATTGTGTCTTAGTTGATGCCCAAACTTTTGGTTTTTCGAAATTTTGAGTTTCTCAATTTTCTAAACTTTTTGAAGATCTGGAATTTCGATTTTCAGAATTTCCAATTTCTCGAAAATACCTAGTTTTCAATTTTTCTGAATCCTGGATTTAACGACTTTTTTGATTTTTCCGATTTTCCAGAATCATTACCATTACTAATAACATTCAGCAGATTCTGTATGTATGTAGCACACCTTATCACCCATTCAAAGTTAACCGTTCAAGCTGAAACCTGGACAGATAGATCAGAATTGTGTCTTAGTTGATGCCCAAACTTTTGGTTTTTCGAAATTTTGATTTTGAAGTCTTCTGGAGACGTTCCTTGGTTTTAACACAGTAAAGGGTGGATGGTGGAGGGCGACCAGAAGCCAGGAGGACTGGTTTTATATGATTAAATGATTGAAAAATGCTTTAAATCAAGCGGAAGATGGGAAAAGCGTAATTTTGAATTTTGGAAATTTTTCAAGCATAAAGAGATTTGTATCATTTTTTGTTTAAAATTTTAAAATTTCAGGATTTATTTTCCGATTTTTGTTTTCTCATGAAAATCCAATTTTTGGGAATTCTAGGAAAATTAAAAATAGGTCATTTCAAAAGTTTAGCAAATTTTGAATTTTAATTTTTCGAATTTTTAGATTTGAAATTTCCGATTTTCCAAAAATCGGAAATTTCAAAAAATCCTAAATATACAAAATTGAGAAAATCTTTGAAATCTAGGAAATCCAAAAATCTGAAAGTCTGAAATTTTTTAAAAAAAATTTTGGCAAATTCCTGGAAAATCTCAAAGGTCTCGAAATCTCAAACTTCTGAAAATTTTGAAATTTTCCAAATTTTCGAATTATTTGGCTCTTTTTGAAAAATTTAAAACTCTTAAACTTTTAGAATTCCAAGATTCTATCAGTCTCTATTTTCAAGTTTTCCGTATATTTAGAGCTTTTCTCAAAAATCTGAAAATTCTGAAAATTCTTAGAAATTCAAAAAATCCAAAAATCCAAAAACTCTGAAAATTTCAAAAATCGTAAAATTTTACAACTTTCGAAACATTTTTAACTCTTAAAATTCTAAAAAATCTGAAAAATCTCAAATTCCAAAAATCCGAAACTTCTTTAAAATTTGACATTTCAAAGTTTGAGAAATCTAAAATCCCTGAAGTTCTGAGAAATTCCAATTTTCGGGAAAAATTCCAAAAATCCTGAAATCCGGAAACTTTCGAATTCTCAAATTTCATTAAAATTTGAACTTGCCCAATTTTCTTTTCTGGAAAATCTAAAATTCCTGAAATTCCAAAAATCCAAAAAAATCTGAAATGTCCGATTTTCGTATATACCCAAAAAACCAAAAATCTCAATTTCCTAACAATTTGATTTTTCAAGTTTTTCAAAATATCCTGAAACTCTATAAACCTTCATTTTCCTCCAAAATCTCTAGTTTAAACTCTCTTGAAACTCTTCCAAACCCCAAAATTTCCCAAAAATTCTCATAGCACAAGACATCATCATGTACCCTTTAATAACATACATGTATAACATGCAATTAATTTAGCCCACTCAAAATTATTGTTTTCCTTGATTTCCCTATGGATTTCTCTCCTCTTCTAGTTCTCAAAAATATTGAATTCTATATCATTCTTTGTCTCAAATTCGCCTATTCCTTCCCCCAACTTTACGATTCGGTCCTCAACCTATTTCCCGTCTGAAATGGACCCTCCGTCGCCTCCAATGACGGAGTCGTTTCGAAAAATTCTGAAAATCCCCAAACATTTGGCAGAAGATCTCCAACATCTGAATGAAGAGCAAATTGACATGACCAGTCATGTCTTTCCGGCACTTTATATCAATTTGGGTGCCGAGATGATGTATGTGCTGGATCAGCGGTTGCGGGTGCAGAAAGAGGTGGGGTTTTCGGCTAGTTACCGTAGTTCAAACTACCGTATCTTGTCTACTTTTGGTCCAATTTTGATAAAATCTAAATATTCAAACTTGTCGCGTTCAGAGCTTCAAAATAAGTATAAACAAGGCTAGGTTTTCAGAACTTTTCATTTTTAAGATTTTGACATCCCATGCGCCTTTAACCTCAAAAACCAAAATCAAGCAACCCTAGTCGTGTTTATACTAATTTCGAAGCTCTTTTTAAATTTAATACAGTAATGTAAAGATTTTCTAGTTTGGTCGAAAACTGGCTGAGTTACCCTGCTTTGAAACATCTGTAACATTTTCCCACAAAATGTTCAAACTACCGTATCTCTCCCAATTTTCGACTCAAACTCGATGAAAACTACATTTTTGAGCTTGTCGCGTTTCGGGCTTCAAAATGAGTATAAACAAGGTTAGGATTGCTCAAATTTGTTGTTTGACTTTAAAGGCGCATAGGTGGTGACGGAAATCAAAATTTCGGAAAGTAGGTCATGTTTATACTCATTTTGAAGCCCTTTTTAGGTTGAGTATAAAAATATCAAAGTTTACAAGTTTGCTCAAAAACTGACGAAATTACATCGCTTTGAAACATCGGTGAAATTTTCTCATTAAATATTCAAACTGTCATATCTATCTTATTATTGACTCGAATTGGATAAAAACAACGTTTTTCGAGTTCACCGTGGTTAGCGCTTCAAAATAAATAGAAACACGGCTAGGATTTCGAAACTTTTCATTTTTTTTTTGGATTTTTGACCCCCATGCGCCTTTAACCTGAAAAATCGAACTTGAGCAAACCTGGACATGTTTATACTCTTTTTAAAGCTCTAAACGTGGTAAATATGAAATTATAAATTTTAGTCGATTTGAAATAAATTTGATCGAGATATGGTAGTTTGAAAATCTGACATATACATTTTTGGGTCAAAAATGTCCTAACTCGGTCAGTTTTTGACCAAACAAAAAAGTTTTAGTATCTTTATGATAAGCGTTTTGAGAGCTTTAATTTGAGTATAAACATGGCCTACTTTCCAAAATTTCAAAATTTTCGATACCAAAGTGGGCGGAGCTTAGTCGTGTTTGGGCTCATTTTGAAGCTCTGAATAATTTGAAACTTAAGTTTTTATCTAGGTTGAACCAAAAGTAGGCAAGATACGGTAGAAAAACCTATTCCAAGCTAAAATTTCAGCGAATCGAGGACCGTGAGAAGAGTGACAAAGTGGTGAAGGAGATCATGATGGGGTTTCTAGCCAAAAAGACCTTGGATGAGGTATTCAAAGGACACGGAATACCAACTAGAAGTGGGCTGAAAGTCTTTTTCGAGAAGATTGCTCATTGTTCAATCATGCGCCTAAATGAGAATTCGATGGATAAGCTTTTCGACCTAATGATGATGTCCTACAAGTTTTGTTTGATGAAAATGACCATGCCCGAGCAGGTAACCAAGCACAGAGGAGGCGATTTATTGATTTATCGATTTTTGAAGATCATGACGATTACTGTAAACCATCTAAGAGCCCTTTTGGACCTGGTCCCATTGGATAAAGAGATTGGGAATGCTGTAGAACATGCTTATACCATGGTAGGCCAATTTTGAGAAGGGGGGGGGGGTCGGTAATTTTCAGAAATTTCCAAATATTTCCAGACATTCACATTCTATCGTCCACTCGGACCCATGGGATTCTTTATGCTTCGCAATTCGTTGCTATCGTTTTTCCAAGATTCTCGTGTCAAGGTTTCGACATTTCTCAAAGACTCCAAACAACTGCAAAATGGCCGATTTGTGGTTTATGACAAAAATGTGCCGATTCAATTGATGATTGGCGGGCAGCCAGTGGGATTGACAAAGGCAAGTGATGGGCAAGGGACGAGCAAGAGTTGGGCAAGGGATAGGCAAGTCATGGACAAGGTTCAAACTTGCCTGAGAACGCTTTAGAAACAACGAAACCTTTAAAACTCTTGAAAAACACTACCCGAAGGTTATGGGCAAATGGTGGGCAAGCGATGGGCAAGCAATAGGCAAATGATGGGCAAAACCCAAGAAATGAATTTCCAAACACTCTAAAACTGCCTGAATTTATCTGTAAACGATTCAAAACTAGTGAAAATAAGTCATAGGCAAGTGATGGGCAAGTGATGGGCAAACACTTTGAAATAGGCAACAATCTGTCTAAAATAGGCTTGCCATATTTCAAAATGCCTTAAAACTGATCAGAATACACCCGAATGGTTGAAAACTGATGAAAAATGAATAAAATGGGCAAGATATGGGCAAGTGATGGGCAAGGGATGGGCAAGGGATGGCCAAGCCCCCAGAAAAATGTGCTTGAAAGTGTCGAAAATTACCTTGCTTGGGCTCGAAATGCTCTAAAACTGCTCAGAATTTCAGAAGTCAAGTCATGGGCAAGCGATGGCCAAGAGATGGTTTAAACCTAAAAATAGCCTTAAAACCCCTCAAAATGGCTCAAAATTTATGTGTTTTTTTTTCAGGCTAAACTGAATCCAATTAACTATTTTTCTGCAATTTCTGAAACCAAATTACTCTGAAATCCAATTTTTCTCCCATTTGCAGTATTTCTCTCCAACTGGCGAGGTCACACACACCAGCGAGTTTCCCACCGTCTATAAATACGAGGAATTTGAAGTTTATGTGAGTTTCAGGCCTATTTTACCGGCCTAAAAATCCAAAATTTCAGCCTGACGCACTGGATGCCCCGAAACGATCGACCGACTTGGGTGGCAATAACTATCGAGATGGGAATGGGTTGTTAAAAGTAAGAAATCAGGTCTGTAATAGGCCTAGTTAGTCTTTTAAGGCTTGGCTAGGCCTATAACTTGGAATGGGGTCAAAAAGATGTGAGCCTAGTTAGGCAATTTGAGGGTTTTCAATCTCATCTAGGCTAGAGAAGAATTTTAAGGCTCGGCTAAGCCTTTTACGCTTGGCTAGGGCCATTCAGGCAGTTTTAGGCCTGTTTTAGGATTTTCAGGCTTGTAGGGCCTTAGGCCCAGCTAGGCTAGGTTAGGCTTTTAAAGCTCTTTAAAGACTTTTAGGCTGGGATAGGTTTTTAGGCCTTTCTAGACCCATTTTAGATGGTTCAAAGACTTCCTGATCCCCCCAGCTATTCATTCACTTGAATAACTTTCTAGAACTCTAATCTCTCTGATTTCTCTGCGTCTCTTCTATATGTTCCACTCTCTCTCAGCTATCATGAGATCTTGTTAGTCAGAAAAAGAAAGCGTAGGAAAAAAAGTACTCCCACATCTTTTTTCTCATTTTTTGTGTGTCTTTTTCTATTCTATTCATACACCGGAAATTTATTATCACATTTATCTCTTTTTTTTTATTCTGAAAAAAATTGATTTATTATATTTTTTTGGCTGAAAGAGAGAGAGAGAGAGAGAGAGTCTGGCTCTTTTCAGCCATGTCTGAGCATGAGTTGGATACGATAGTTGATATGAAAGTGGCGGTGAGTTATGGAGACCCGGATTTTTGAATTTCCCGCGTTTTTTAACATAGAAAAATTGGATTTCGAGGATTTTTCAGTGGAAAAAAAATGCCAAAAAATCCAAAAACATTTCTTGGGATTTTTTTGAAAAATTGAAATTTTTAGCCAGCTGAAATCTGGATTTTTGAATTTTCCGCGTTTTCAAAATTCAGAAAAATGAAATTTCAAATAATTTTGAATTGTGAAAATTCCAAAAAAAAAAAAAGAATTTCTGAAAATTCCAAAAAAAAATTTTTTCGAATTTTTGAAAATTCAACTTTTTGGAAGGTTCAATGAAATTTCGACTAGTTGAAATTAAGATTTTTGAACTTCCCGCGTTTTTCTGGTCTAGTAAAGTTGGGTTTTAAAGTTTTCGGCAGCGAAAAAATCTGAAAATATTAGAAAAAATCCAAAAAATTTTTTTCTGGGATTTTTTGAAAATTCCCATTTTTAACACTTTGATGAACTTTTAGCTAGCTGAAATTGAATTTTGCAAATTTTCCGCGTTTTTTCTGGCCAAGAAATTTTGGATTTCAGAAAATTTTCAGTGGAAAAAAATGCCAAAAAATCCAAAAAAAAAGTTTTCTTTCACATTTTTGGGACTGAAAATAAGGAATTTTCAGATTCAATTTTTCGAGTTTCTAGTTAATTCTAGGGGTTCTGAAATGTAATTTTTCAGATTCTCTGCGTTTTTTGACCTAAAAACATGCTTTTCAAGGTTTTTAAAGCCAAAAAAAAATATTTTCAGATAAAAAAAATTTCAGCCAAAAAATTTTTTTCCAGCTTTCCGGTGGAGGACTCGGCAAACCGGATCCACGTCGAGAAGGCGATGAGATGGCGTTTTTTGAGTCAATGATGTCAGCAGCGCCAGCACCATCAGCTGAAGGTCAGTGGACCGGAAAATATATTTTAGAGCCAAAATTTGCATTTCAAGAGTCTAAGCGCACTCTGAGTACAAAACTATGAGATGCACATTTTTTAAAGATGAGCAATCAGTGATTTTTGATCTTGCCGAGATTATCTTGGTACAAAAATAGGGGAGCTAGAACTACGTCAGAGGGATTATTTCCTTTTTCTTCCAAAAATTGCTATTTTGGGCATGGTAAAGCTAGAAAGAAGAGTTTCTAGAACATTCCAAATGGCTTCCAGAAGTGCTACACAAAAATAAAAAAATGTTTGCCACCGGGTGGACCCGAACCCGGATCCTCAGATTGGTAGTAGAAAAATCCACTGAGCCGAAAGTGCGAAACTATTGGAAAAGTGCGATATTGGGGGATTTTTTGGGGTTTTATAGGAGTTTTAAGAAGTCCGAAAGCTGTAAGAGGTGGCTGGGGTTGTTAAAATTATCCCAAACTATGTTTTTTCAAACTTTTTAGAAAAAAAATTTTCAAAAACAAAAAATTTTTTTTGTTGAAGTTTTCCACCTAAAACTTCCAGGAGACGAAGAAATCTGGGGAATGAGTCTATTCGATAATATCGAAGACGAAAAACGATATGCGAAAGAAGTGGAGGCGAGTCAACAGGTTACTGTAATTGACGCACGGGAGAAGAAGAAGTCGTTGAAAGCGGCAATGGAGGATATGGTATGTGCATTAAAATCAAAATTTAAGCTGAGCAATGGGTCTTTGTTTCAGCAAATCGATGCTAAACGTCCACCAACAAGTGCTGGAGAGAAGAAAAAGAAGAACAAGGGCGCGAATATGTTGGACCTGCTGGATGAGGCCGTTGCTAGGCCAGCAACTGCCAAGAAAGGAACTAAGGGTGAGCAATCTGGGAATTTTCGGTTCAGGAGGGCAATTCCGAGTACTTTTCCTTGTTTCTCACAACAATCAAAAGAAATTGCCACCGAGAGGAATTGAACCCTGGCCTTGAGACTCCGGCCGAAAACCCACTAAGCCATCTGGCCTCATTTTCAAAAAAGTGCGATTTTCACGGTTTCAAACAGCTTTTAGGGATTTTTAAGTGCGGAAATAATGATTTTCAGGCTAATTTTACCCAAAAACATAAAAATGTCCATGTTTGCATGCAGTTTTTTTGATTTTTCGAAAATTTTTCTAGTTTCCAGTATATTCTGGAGCCCCTATACTGAAAATCTGAGAGTTCCGATCTTCTAGTAGCTATCTAGACCCCTAAATCGTACCTCTCACAAAAATAAAAAGAAATTGCCCCCAGTGGGAATCGAACTCTAGACTTGAGATTCCTGTCAAAAACCCACTGAGCCATCTGACCACATTTTTGAAAAATTACGACTTCCTGCGTTCAAAATGGGTTTTAGGGGTTTTAAAAGCTCCCAAAAACGATTTTTCCTGTTTTTAAGCCATTTTCAAATGCTAAAGTTCATTTTCTCCAACTTAAAAAATTCCAAAAGCTCTTCACTAGCCAATTTTTTTCATAAAAATTATTAAAAACCCCAGGAAATTAGTGTTTTAGACACTTGGACCAACTTATTAGTGGCCCTCACAAAAATCAAAAAAGATTGCCACCAGGTGGAATCGAACCCTGGTCTTGAGATTCCGGTCGAAAACCCACTGAGCCACCTCACCAAAAGTGTTAAAATCGTGATTTTTAACGGATTTTCTTAATTTTTCCTAGCGTTTATAGGTTATCGATTGTCAAAATTTTAATTTTCCTACTCCTAACTCTTAATATATCATCCCTAAACCCCCTTATTCCTGAAAAATCATTCCAGCCAAGCGAAGCGAATCAATTGGCGCCAAAACGACCACTGCCCCGAAGTCAGATGACCCTGCAAAGCCACGCACTCGTAGTGGATCCCGCCCAACTACTACCAACCGCCCGGCCACCAAGTCCGAGGGCCGTGCAGAAGCTAGGCCACCAACCAAATCGGATTCTAGGCCAGGAACCAAAAATGGAGGGGCCTCTCGTCCGGCTACAAAGTCGGCTACACGCCCAACCACTGCTTCACGACCAGCTTCGAAATCAACAGAACGTGCTGGAAGTGCCGCTCCAAAAAGAGCCGGATCTGCTAAGAAGAAATCAGTGGTCCCGGAGCAGGCATCCTAAGCTCCGCCCCCTTTTTCAGAAGTTTCCAGATATTTTAAAACAACTCTCATTTATACTATTTTTTGCTACTATACTTATCCTTATCTTTGAAGCCTTTAATTTTTATCAGCATCTCTTGAAATTAGCCGAAAATTGCTAATCCTTAAATAATCCTAATCCTAAAAAGTTCCAAAAAATTCCAAAAATCCCAAAATCCAACATTTCTAGACACTTCTAGCACTCTAACCATGCTCCTCACAAAAATCAAAAAATTTTGCCACTAGGTGGAATTGAACTCTGGCCTTGAGTTTAGCAGATTTTTGGTCCAAAATCCCACTGAGCCATTTTTGTAAATTTTTGAAAAACGTCTGAAAAAGTTCAAAAATCGTGGTTTAAGGGGTTCTAGTACCTGAAAATTACGTTTTTTGTATTTATTTCGCTTTAAAAATTAGATTTTAGCTTGAAAACCGAAAAAAAAAATCAAATTTTTCATTTCCACTCAAAAATGCGCCCAAAAACTCCAAAAATCTTGAAATCCAACATTTCTAGATACTTCTAACACTCTAACCATGCTATTCAAAATTTCAAAAAAATTTTGGCGCCAAGTGGAATCGAACCCTGGTCTTGAGATTCCCAGATTTTCAGTGGAAAATCCCACTGAGCCATTTTTGCAACTTTTTTGAAAAATGCGATTTCCATGGTTTTAGTGGTTTTTATGGGTTTTTGAGGTCAAAAATTTCAAATTTCGTATCTATTTTACCTAATATCCCACTTTTTGACTAAAAAATAGTACTGTTAGCTGAAAAAAAGCAAAAAAAAAACCATGTTTCGTTAGTTGTTACCCTTTAACTGTCCTATATAATTTCGTCCCCCTCCCCCCTCTTTCTAAAAATATGTTTTCCTTGTTTCTTTTACCCCCCGAAAAACATTTATTAATCTTCTGCCCTTTGGTCCGTCTCCTGTCATACGTCATACACCCCTCGGCAACTTTTCCCCTCCCCAAAACCTAAAATGACTTATTGCACCCAAGGGAATAAACTTTGTCGGACCCTTTTCAACTTGTTTCAAAAATTATTCAATTTCCTACTCCAGAAGACCCTCCCCTTTTTAAAAAATAAAAAAGTACCCACCTTAACCAAACAAGTGCCAACTGGAGTGTCCTCGGAAATCTCCACCTGCCAAAGTGCTCTTTCAAATTGTGGAGGTCGGGATTCGGAGTCTAGAAGGTCGGCAATCACCTTAACTTATAGATAATTAGGCTTAATTGGGATGAATTGGTCCCCAACCTGTAGATCAGTAGATAGTGCAGGATTGCCACCATCCTCGGCGCGAACTCGGAACTTGATTTCGGATCCAATGTTGCAATCGATCTGGAAAAGAAGGTTATGGTCAATTAAAGAGGCATATCTTGAAAAATACAGTAGTTAGAAAAAATTTGTCAACTACAAAAGTGTAGGAAATTGAATTTTACACATTTCAATATTTGAAAAAATTTGTCTAGCTACTGTAGTTTTAGATATATGCGCCTTTAAAGTTAGCGCATCCACCAAGCGGCCTTGAAAGCGTTGAAAGCAAGTTTAACGGCCCATATCTCAAAAACTACAGTAGCTAGAAAGATCTGAAAATTATAAAAATGTAGGAAATTAAATTTTACATCATTTTGTAATTAGTTAAAATTTTCTAGCTACCATAGTTTTAGAGATATGCGCCTTTAAAGTTGGCCCGACCTTTACCTTTTTTGGAGGGCAGGAAGGGATTGAGTGCGCCGCGCGCCAACTTTAAAGGCCCATATCTCAAAAACTATAGTAGCTAGAAAGATTTGAAAATTATAAAATGTAGGAAATTGTATTTTACACATTTTTATAGTTGACAAAAGTTGTCTAGCTACCGTAGTTTTAGAGCTATGCGACTTTAAAGTGGACGCCCAAGGAAGGGGACGACTGCGCGCGCCAACTTCAAAGGCGCGTATCTCGAAAACCAAAAAAGATCGCCATAAGTTGTCAACTACCAAATTAATCAGCTTAATATTATTCAAATTTTGTTAATTGACACTTTATTTCGAATTACTGTAGTTTGAGAGATATGCGCCTTTAAAGTTGGCGCGTCTCATCCTTCTCTCGGGCGTCCGGAAAAGAGACGCACCAATTTTAAAGGCGCATAACTAAAAAACCAGAACAGTTACCAAAAAATTGTCAATTACAACACCACTAATTATCATAAATTAGAAAAAATATTGTTAGTTGACAGCTTTTTGATAGCTACTGTGTTTTATGCGCCTTTAAAGCCCCTCTTACTCGCCGCAAGTGTAATTCCCCTAATCGGTTTATTTGGCCTACCGTATTCGGCACAAAAATTCTGCCCGTCTCCTTATCAATAGAAACCAAGTCCGTATCCAGCACCGAATATCGAATCCATCCATTCTGCCCCAAATCCGGATCCTTTGCTGTCAGAGTCCGGGACCCTCCCTGCGTTCGATTCAAAGAGATATGAATTTGGGAACTATGCCATTGAGGAGCGTTATCATTGATATCTCCAATCGTTAGCAGCTGTGGATGCTCAATTATCATTTGCCCATCTTTTTCAAGTAAAAACTTCAGATGGTATTCTGAAGTCGTCTCTCGATCCAGAATTCCACATAGCAGAAGTAGGTAGACGTGAGATTGATCGGTTTGTTGGGGACACAGACTGCTGGTTCCCAGCAGGCGGAGCTTCGTGTCACGGTACATCTGAGCAATGCTCACACGAGCGACAATTGAGCCTAATGTGGTGTTCTCTGGGAGATGTGCTGAAAAAATCTAGATATTTAAGCTTGAAAAACTCAACAATGTGCCAAAAAACTTTGGATTTTCGCAAAAATCCCAAAATCCAACATTTCCAGACACTTCTAACAGTCTAACCATGCTCCTCACAAAAGTCAAACGCAATTGGCACCGGGTGGACTCGAACCCTAGCCTTGAGTTTAGCAGATTTTTGATCGAAAATCCCATTGAGCCATTTGGGCAATTTTTTTAAAAAGTGCAATTTCCATGATTTTCAATGTGGTTTCGTGGGTTTAAAAGGTGAAAATAGTGATTTTGGAGTGTATTTTCAGCTAGATCGTGTTTTTTTTTGACAAAAAATCTGAAAAAAAATGTTGACAATTTTTTTTCAGAACTTTCCGGAAAATCTGAAAATCAATTTTTCAGATTTTCTCACTTTGAGAGACTTTTTAGTGCTTCTCACAAAAACCAAAAAAGATTTACATCAGGTGGAATTGAACCCTGGCCTTGAGATTACTAGATTTTGGGGCGAAAATCCCACTAGGCCATATGTGTAAATTTTTGGAAAAGGGCGAATTTCTGGGTTCAAAATGGGTTTTAGGGGTTTCTAAGTGCGAAAATTGTGATTTTTAGGGTCAATTTACTCTGGAAGCTATCTCCAGTGAGTTTTAGCACAGTTTAGAAGGATGCTTGACGTTCAGTCCTGGGGTTTCAGGTTTAGCATGTTTCTCGCCTAGTTTCACTCATGTTTGGTCAAATTGGCTCAATTTTTTGCAGCTCTTGATAGCAAATGAAGTAAGACTCACCGGAATTCGACTCGACCAACCAGATAATATCCAATGGGGGTGACGCTAGCGTACTTCCCATTACACTTATCGTCACCACTGCCGATGAACTCAACGGCGGATTTCCATGGTCCGAAGCGACGACGATGACGTCATGGGTGGAAGCTGGAAGAAGACTAGAAGTCGTTGTGATGACTCCAGATGGTGATATTGCGAAATTCGAGTTCGATGGAGACGACGTCTTCTTGATTTCATAGGAGATTCTGGAATTTTCTCCAATGTCAGCGTCGGTGGCTTGTACGGTAATGATATTGGAGCCGATGGAGACGTTGGCGGAGACTGAAGCCGTGTAACGACTTCTTGTGAACACTGGAGCATTATCATTAGCATCCACGATTTCTATAGAGCATCGGAGTTGACCAGTTCTGAAGGAAAATTCAATTTTTGGCAGTTTTTAGTTTTTTGAGGATCATTGAAATTCAAAAATCTGAATTTTACATTTCTAGACATTTTCAGACACTTCTAACACTTGAATAATACTCTACACAAAAGCAAAAAAAGTTTGCCACTAAGAGGAATCGAACCCTTGGCCTTGAGATTGACATGAAAATCCCACTGAGCCATCTGGGGCAAATTTTTCAAAAAGGCTTCAAAAGGGCAAAAATAGGGATTTTTAGTAATTTTTAGGGGTTTCAGTGTAGAATAATGACGTTTTTCATGTTAAATTCGCCAGAAAAAGTAGTTTTTAGCTTAAAAAATGGAAAAAAAAAGTGAAAATTGCCATTCTCACTCAGAAATTTGCCAAAAAACTCCGAAAATCCAGAAATCCAACACTTCAAAATACTTCCAATGCTCAAATAATGCTCTACACAAAAGCGAAAAGAGTTTGCCACCAGGAGGAATTGAACCCGCGGCCTTGAGATTCCCAGATTTTAGGTCAAAAATCCCACTGAGCCATTTGTGCAAAACTTTAAAAAAACGCGATTCTCAGCGATTTTCAGCTATTTTTAAATGTTTTTAAGGGTTTTCAAGGTCAGAGAATGTGATTTTCGGGTTAAATTAACCCTAAATTGAAGCGTTCATTGAGTTCTAGATACATTTTGTGGCTCTCAAACATTTATAAGTCATTTTGACTGAGTTCTTGCTCAACTTTAGTCGGTTTTTGAAGATTTATTTTTCAAATGTTCATAAAAACTCACTTTGCCGGTTTTCCACCATCCTGGGCTTCAATCAACAGCTCATATTTATCCCGAAATTCCCTATCCAATTGTCCATTCACAAACAAATCCGCTTGAAGCTGTTCGTTGACTTTTCGAGCAGTTATCTGCATGTAAAACATGGATTACTGTACCTAAGAAATCAAATTGCTCACCTTAAACACATTATTCACATTTCCTTGAAGAATCACAAATCGATGAACATCAAATTTGGGTCCATCTCCATCAGAAACCGTGGGTAAGGCGAATGAGGTGCCGAGTTGAGCGAATTCCGAAATTTCGAACTGCAAAAATGCATTTTTTTTTTGTTATGGAAACTAGTGAAAATAGTACTCTGGACCTTTAAAAACCTGAAAACCTGACAAAAAATCACTAAAAACCTTGATTTAAGCGTTTTTTCGAAAAATTGTTCGGATGGCCTAGTGGGATTTTTGCCTTGAATCTCAAGATCGGGGGTTCGATTCCTCTTGGTTCCAAACTCTTTTTGCTTTTGTTTATAGCAAGATTTGAAGGTTCTTGAAGCTTCTAAAAGTCTTTTTTCGCTAACTTTCAGGTTTTCGAAAAAAAGTGAAAAAATCCAAAAAATTGAAAATCAAAAATTGCTTAAAATTAAGGTTTTTAAATGTAGAAACTACTAAAATTGAGTTCAAAACCTTTGAAAACCCTCAGAATTCCCTGAAACCAATCAAAACTCATGAAAATCGAGGTTTTTCAAAAATGTGGTCAGATGGCCTAGTGGGATTTTGAACCCAAAATCTGGGAATCTCAACACCAGGGTTCAATTCCTCTCGGTGCCAAACTCTTTTTGCTTTTGTTTAGAGCAAGAATTAGAGGTTCTGGAAAGTTCTGGAAGCCTTTTTTCGCAAAATTTCAGATTTTCGAAAAAAGTTAAAAAATCCAAAAAATTTGAGTTTTCCAAAATTATTCAAAATTGAGGTTTTTGAATGTAGAAACTACTGTAGTTAAGTTCAAAACTTTTGAAACCCCTCAGAATTCCCTAAAACCAATCAAAACGCATGAAAATCGAGGTTTTTCAAAAATGTGGTCAGATGGCTCAGTGGGATTTTGAACCCAAAATCTGGGAATCTCAACACCAGGGTTCGATTCCACCCGGAGTCAAACTTTTTTTGGTTCCATTTAGAGCATGAAAAACCTCTTTGGAGCTCCAAAAAACCTTGATTCCCGATTTTTCCAAGTTTGAGGGTCGTTTGTTCTCAAATTTCCTCAAATTTTTCAGTTGAAACTGCCCACCTTAACATTGGAATCCGCAAAACTTGGCACATTATCATTCTCATCATCCACCTCGACCAAAATATCAATGGTTTCACCGGATTCCTCCACTCGAACAGCCACTATTTCGAATTTCGACCTTTTTTCATAATCCAGATGAGCAATGGTGGAAATCTCTCCAGAGCGTTCGTCGACTTTGAGGAACTGAAATTTAGAATTCGAATTTTTTTTGAATTTCCAGTTTTTTCTAAGCCCTAAAAGCTATAAAATCTGGTCCCTTGTACTTTTAGGATGTTCGAGATTCTTCCTAATTCTATCAATTTTGACACTTTCTTCTTCTTTTGCACTCTCTGAATGGGGACAGATGACTAATGTGGTCCATTTCGGAGAAGAAGAAGAATAGTTGCGGAACAAATTGGGTTTAGGTCCTATGTTCCTTTAAGAAGAGATTTAGAAGAAAAAGTAAAAATCGGAAAAGATTCAACCAAAATCTGGAGAAGAACAAATTTGGAGAAGCCGAATTCATATAAGAAGAAGACATTTTTTGAAAAAAAAAATACTTGAAAAGGACATTCCAAAATATGACAAAAAAGTTTAGTCTATTTTCCAAAAATTTTGAAATGATCCATCCAAAATCTGGGGAAGGGAAGCACTGGAGAAGACTAAATCTGGAGAAGAAAAAGAAACATTTTCAAAAAAAAAAATATTGGAGAAGGATTTCCAAGATGTTTAGGACGTTTTTGAACTAGATTGCAGATTTTTAGATATGGTCCATCCAAAATCTGGGGAAGGCCAAATTTGGAGAAGACCAAATTTGGGGAAGAAGAAGAGAAATCTTTTAAAAAAAGTTTTGGATATACTTTTCCAAGGTGAACCTAAGATTTTTGGTCTACTTTCATAGGAATTAGACAAGATCCATCCAAAATCTGGAAAAGGCCGAATCTGGAGAAGACCAAATTTGGGGAAGAAAAAGAGAAATCTTTTAAAAAAAGGTTTGGATATACTTTTCCAATAAAAATATAAAAGTTTTGGTCTAGTTTCCCAAATTTTAGACATGGTCCATCTAAAATCTGGAGAAGGCCAAGTCTGGAGAAGGAGGAGACCTCGATGGACCTTCTCCAAAGTTGATAAGTCTAGTTCTCAAATCTACTAAAACCTGTGGATAGTCTTTTCCAAACTTTCAAAAAGCTAAATTCCTTCTTCTTCTCCAAATCTAGTCTTCTCCAGATTCTGGATGGACATTCTCCAGAATTGATCGAACTAGTTCAGGAATTTTAGGAAAATGTAGGGAAGCTCAGATCTAGTTTCCTAATCCCTCTTTTCTGCATTTTTTGGGCATATTCCGCCCTTCTTCCCCCTACTTGTATACAGTTTTTTTGCCCTATAATTAAGTCTTCTTCTTCTTCTTTTCATAATAACTTGACCCTTCTTCTTCTTCTTATCCATATAATTACTAATCCCTGTTACTTCTCCTTATGCTCCTTTCCCCTTCTCCATATATAGTATAAAATATTCTGTATTGGAGAAAGAACAAAATACATCAAATTCATCTATTCAAACCAATATTTCACGGTGAAATGGGTTTGGAGAAGAAACAGATGTAGACTCCTTAACTATGCAAATGACTTGTTGGTCCCTTTTTCCCAATGTTTTGGGGTTAGGAGGAAATGCAACAGGAGGCCAGATATCAATCATTTGTAGGGATAAGAAGAGGGATAATTAGAAATTAGCAACTGAAAAACACTTTTTTCATGAATAAGGGGTTCTGGAGAAGGATGATAGCCAAATCTAGTCCAAAATTCATCTAGAAACTGTTTGGAAATATTGAATAGGCTTTTTCTAGACTTTCATCAGTTTTTTGGTCTAGTTTCAAAAAATTTAGAACAGGTCCATCCAAAATTTGGAAAAGAACAGATTCGAAAAAGAAGAAAAAAATTAGATTTTTCAAAGTTTGGAAAAGAATTTCCAAGATATTTAGAACATTTTTAAACTATATTTGAAAATTTTGGGAGTGGTCCATCCAGAATTTGGAGAAGGCTGAATATGGAGAAGAAGAAGAGATTATTTCTAATAAATTAGTGAAATAGACATTTCAAAGTCTGGCAAAAATTTTTGGTCTAGAGTTTTTAAGTTTGGAATTGGTCCATCCAGAATCTGGAGAAGACTGAATTTGGAGAAGACCAAATCTAGAGCAAAACTTATCAAAAACCCTTATTTGAATATTGGAAGAGGATTCCCAAAATATGTAGGACGTTTTTGAACTAGATTCGACAATTTCACATGTGGTCCATCCAGAATCTGGAGAAGGCCGAATTCGGAAAAGAAGAAGAAATTAATTTTTTTTCTCTAATTTTTATTTTCCCCAGATTTTCCCTTCTTTTTCTTCTTTTCCCTACCTCGAACGGTCCCCCCAAAAGTGAATAGGGCAGAAGATAATTGGGCATGTTCCTCCTATTTTCCTTTTTCTTCTTTTTCTTTTTCTTTTCTCCTTGACTACTAGTATACCGTTCGTTATCCTCTCAAGGTTAAGACGCCAATGAATGGAATAGGAAAATTGGATTGGAAAAGAAGAAAAGAAAAAGATGAATTGAAAAACTAAAAATCTAAATTTTTCTTCTTCTCCATATCTAGTCTTCTCCAGATTCTGATGGACCATGCTCAAAATTTTAGAATCTAGACCAAAAATGTCCTAAATATTTCCGAAATCCTTTTCCAAATTTTAAAAAGTTCGAATTTCTTCTTGTTCTTCAAATTTGGTCTTCTCCAGATTCTGGATGGACCATGTCTTATTTTTAGGAAAGTAGACCAAAAATATTATAATTATTCTGGAACATCTTTTTCAAGTCTCCTTTTTCTATTTTTTAGATTTTTGGACCACAACATGTCCTTCTCCGATTTTTCCAAAAATCAAAAATACTCACCTTTGAAGTTTGCTCATCTGGAAAGACTACGAAATATTTGGGAGCCACCGATTCTTCTTGTTTCCCAGATATCCATCCTATTCGAAAACCAATCTGGGCGGATTCAGGTACAGTAAACCTTGTCAGGCATACTGTAGCTTGAATTATGGAGAAGAAGAAGAGGAAAATCTTCATTTTCTTTTTGAATTGAATTCTCATCTTGGAAACATTCTTGTGGGGGGGGGGGTGTGTGTTGATTCTGGAAATTTGAGAATTTGAGGATTAGAATTTCAGAAAAAAAAAAGAAGTAAAAAAAAGAAAAAGAAGAAGAAGAAGAAGAATCTAAAATTTCAATTGGTGATTCAGAATCCGGAGAAGGATCAGGAGAAGGAAAAGAAGAAAAAGAAAACGTTCTACCTATCCGAACGGTGGTGGTTACCGTTTTACACAAAACTAGTATAACAATAACATTAGTGAATGGGCGATTCGGAGAAGAAGAAGGAACGGTAAAATGTAAATGTGGAAAAGAAGAAGAAGAAGAAGAATAAGAAAAGAACAATAAAAAAGAAGATGAAAACGAAAAAAAATCCAGAAAGAATGATGAAATTTCGAAGGAAATTTGGTTTCTTTTTCTTCTTCTTCTTTTTCTTCTCCAGATTTTGAAACTTTTTGGATGGACCATGTCCAAAGTTTCTGAATCTAGTTCAAAAATCTATTAAAATCTATGGAGAACTATATCCAACCTTTTTTTTCGTAAAAATTCTTCTTCTTCTCTGAATTTTCTCTTCTCCAGATTGGTCCTTCTCCAGATTCTGGATGACCCTAGTCCAAGTTTCCAAAAATTTTCAAATTATGTACATATTCAGAATACCTGTCCACGGCTGTCACCAAAATTGTGTTAATTACCTCATCTTCGGAGAAGAAGAGAAAAGTGACAGAGAAGACCGCCTGGGGAGAAGAAGAAGAAGAAGAAGAGAAATGGGATATTCTTATCTGTCGGAGAAGGCGCTAATTGCGCATTTTATACCTATTCATCGTCCATTTTAACGGAAAAGAGACAGTATGAGAAAAAAAAGAAAAATTTTCAAAAAAAAAAAAAATTGGACATGGTCCATCCAAAATCTGGAGAAGACTAGATATGGAGAAGAAGAAGAGATTTTTAGAAGAAAAAGTTTGGAAAAGGATTTAGAGGTAATTTAAGATATTTGTGGTTTACTTTCAAAAAAATTGGACTAGTTCCATCCAAAATCTGGAGAAGACTAAATATGGAGAAGAAGAAGAGATTTTTAGAAGAAAAAATTTGGAGAAGGTTTTCCAAGGTTAGGAAAAGGTTTGAGGACTACTTTCAGATGTTTCAGATACGGTCCATCCAAGATTTGGAAAAGGAAAATATGGAGAAGACCAGGTCTAGAGAAGAAGAAGAGATTTTTAGAAGAAAAAGTTTGGAGAAGGCTTACCAAGATTTGGGAAAGGTTTGAGGACTACTTTCAGAAATTTTGGAGATGGTCCATCCAAAATCCGTGGTCCATCCAAAATCCGGAGAAGGCTAAATATGGAGAAGAAGAAGAAAAAAAGGAAAAGAGCAGAAATTCATAAATGCAGGAAAAAAAAACTTTCCAGAACAATTTTTTAACTGAAAAACAAGAAATTCTTGATTCTCTTCTTTTTCTTCTTTTCCTTCTTCTTCTTTTCCAGAGGAAAATGTTTTTGTTCATCCACCATTTTCTGTGGTGGGGGACCCTAAAAGTAAAAACTGGGTGAAAATTGAGTTTGGTACTCTTTTTCGCTGGTCGTCCGTCCACCAGTTTTGGGTCAGAAAATAGAAAAATAGGGAAAAGAAGAAGAAGAAGAAGAAAAAGAATAAAAGAAGAAGAAGAAGTGAGAAAAATTGACGGATAAGGGATAGAGAAAAGGTACTAAATCCCCGGGTGACCACCAAATGAGTGAAGAGACCAGACAAATTAGGCAATTTTGTGTCTTTTTGGCAGAATTTTTCGGATTAGGAGGAAGGCAAATAGAGGAGGAAGAAGAAGAAAGAAGAAAAATTAGAAGATTTGACAATTTTTTTCAAAAAAAAAAAGCTTGATGAACAAGTCCTTTCTAAACCAAAATTTGTTTTTTTTTACAAAAATGTCTTCTTCTTCTCCGTATTCGGTCTTCTCCAGATTCTGGATGGACCATGTCAAAATTTTTGGAAACTAGTTCAAAAGTGTCCTACATATCTTGGAGATTCTTTTCCAAATTTTTTTTACAAGAAAATTTCTTCTTTTTCTCCGTATTCGGTCTTCTCCAGATTCTGGATGGGCCATATCCAAAATTTTGGAATCTAGTTCAAAAATGTCCTAAATATCTTGGAAACCCTTTTCCAAACATTTTTAGAGAGAAATCTCATTTTCTTCTCCGAATTTGGTCTTCTCCATATTTAGCATTTTCCAGATTCTGGATGGACCATATTGAAAATTCTCAAATCTAGTTCAAAAATATCTTATACATTCTGGGAAATATTTCCAAGCTTTTTTTGTAGAAAAATATCTTCTTTTTTTTCCATATTTAGTCTTCTCCAGATTCTGGGTGGACCACCGTAAAACCTCTAATAGAACGACACCCGGATCGTCCACTTTGAGCCTATATATCTCACTTCTTTTGAAAGGTATCAAAAAGTGGTTAACTAGTAAAATGTTTATCAGGATATCAGCAACATTTTACTAGTTAGCCACTTTTTGATAACTTTCA